>NW_020664586.1:2546490-2585008 GCF_002925995.2 Terrapene triunguis | reverse complement strand
CTGGCTGCAGGCAGGGCAGGGGGGTGCGGCAGGGGCTGGCTGCAGGCCGGGCAGGGGGTGCGGGGCTGGCTGCAGGCCGGGCAGGGCCTCAGGGGGCTGCGGCAGGGGTGCAGGGCTGGCTGCAGGCAGGGCAGGGGGGCGGGGCTGGCTGCGGGCAGGGGCTGGCTGCGGGCAGGTGGTGCGGGGCTGGCTGGAGACGGGCTGGCTGCGGGCAGGGCAGGGGGTGCGGGGCTGGTGTGGGCAGGGGGTGCAGCAGAGGCAGCTGGAGCCCCAGGCACTTTAAATTGCCCCCTGGGGAAGCCAGGCCACCCCAGTACGGCGCACTGGCTCTTGCCGGTACGCCCTACCAGGGCTTGGGTGTGGGGCCCTCTTAGGCACGGGGCCCGATTCAGGGCGAATCAGTTGAATCGGCCTAAAGCCGGCCCTGAGAGAGAGTACAAAATATTCAGCTCTCAGAATTCACCTTGATGTTGTTGAAAGGACTCCATAGGCAATCCCAGAAGGCCGGTGTCACCTTTCCCAGGGCAGCTGCAGCCCAAGGTTCCCCCATGCTGCCCTGCCAGTGTGGACAAACCGTCCCTGGGGGCAACAGGGGAGTTCAGTCTCCATGGCTGAGTCTCTATGGGCTCTCAGCTGAGAGCACCCGCGAGATGGCTAAAGATGGGAGAGAGGCTTCCATTCCTAGTGGGCAGGTGTCTGCTTTATACACACATGCAGGGCCGTCCTTACCCATATGCAAAGTATGCAGCTGCGTAGGGCACCAGGAAGTTTGGGGCACCAAATTTCCTGGTGCCCTGCACAGCTGCATGCTGCTCCAGCCCCTGCTCCGGCTCTTCCCCAGGGCCCCCGCCCCTTCCCCACTCCCCTGAGCTCTGCAGCATGGCCGGGCCTGCACTCACCGGTGGCGGGAAGTGCAGACCCGGCCCCAGCCGGGCCGCCGGTGAGTGCTGGGGGGTGGTTCCCCTCTGCCCCCCAAGCCAGCCCCAGTAAAGTACAGTAGGCCTGCAGAGGCTGCCTGGGGACAGCCCCAGACGTGCTGCTGGTGAGTGCTGGGGGGTGGTTCCCCCCCCAAGCCAGCCCTGCCCCTGCCCCGCGGAGGCCTGGGGTCCCACACCCCTCCCCACGGAGGGGAGAGGGGGGGCTGCGTAGGGCCCTAGAATAGCTAGAGACGGCCCTGCACATATGCAGTCATTTCACAGAAGCAGCCTCACAGCCATCTGATGTAGGGCTTGAGCCATGTGTCAGCAGTGGAAATAAAAGGGTTAGTGTGTGGGGATGTTGCCCCTGAAATCCAGGCAGGGTGTTTTGAGCTGGTGGGCTTTGTGTCTACAACAGTGCAGTTGAATAACAGTTTGCATCAAATCCAAGGACATGAGTTGTGGCCCTTAATTGTGCCCTTTTGACTCCCTATGGTGGCACCTGATCTGCACACATCCATGTGCAAAATCCCAGGCCTGCTCAATCCTTTCCCATTTAATCAGAATCTAAGCCTGCGCTCTCGAAGTGAGAGACTCCAGTTCCCGAGACAAGCCCATCAGTGTTCTAGTGCTTTCATGCATCTGTTACTTCCTTCTCCCTGCTGCTACTGGGACTGTATCTTTCAGCTTTAATAGACTATGCTTGATTGAACGGAACCAGTCTCTTTCTGGGGGCATGTCACGTCCTGTGCTGCAGGAGTGAGGAGGTTAAACTGAGACAGCCTCTCTTCCTTTTTCAAGCAGCAGAGCTGTTAGTTCAGTTCTGGAATTATGAAAAAAGGCAACGACTGACCTTTTAATTAATTTTTTTTCCCCCGCTTAAAGTCCTGATTGCGTCCCTCACTCCCACTTAGCAGGTCAGTAAACACACGGCCTCTCATGCTGTTTCTCTGAGATAGAAATATCTTGGGAAATTAATTCTTGTCTCCTCTCTGCCAAGCATGTCTGGTGTCTGCTCACTTAAAGGAAGGCATGTACCATTGTTCCTTAAAGTAAAGTACAGTAGGCTGGATTGCAACACTGGGTGGGAATCATGCCAAGGGGTATGCCATGGTGGGCGAGGAACTACATATCAGCCACTGAGTCTTGCTTGTCTCCCGGGGAAGGGCTCCTGCTTGCTGAGGTGATGAGCAGGAAGGCTTGATGCGATGAGGCTGCCAGTTAGTTCTAATTGCACTGGTGGCTTCTCCTAATTTAATCCATTGGCAGCAGCAGGATGACTGCAGCTTTGTCTGCAGCGCTGTGAAATCAGTGCCTCTTCCATTAGCGTGCTGCTCAGTGCTCAGCACCACAGCAAGGGCCTTGGGAGTGCTGAAGTGTAGGCACCATGGGGCTCGTGGGCTGCACTCTGACCAGCTCTGTTCTCTCTGTGGCAAGCAGATGAGGGGAGAGACTAACCTGTGGTACAGAAGTGAGTGGATTTAAATTGACAAGAGGAGCCTGTTGTTTGATGCTTGTTTCATTTGTGCATCCTGGTCTAGTACAAGGCTTGAGAAAATCCTGGCTGCTTCTCTGGGATGGAGGGTGGGGATAGGGCCTGCTTTTCTACATCTCTCTTGCAAGGCATGGGCTCTTTTTCTCTATCCCCCCACCCCCCCATTCTTTATTCTTTGGGTTCCCTCAGCTCTGTGAATAGCCCCAGAACCTCCTACGGCTGCTGTTCTGAGCTTCCCCAAGCAGCAGCAGCCACAGAGTGAAGTTGAAGTTGACCTGATTCTTGTCAGTTTCACTGCTTCTATTCAGAATCTTGTGGGCAGCCATGAAATTGACATGAATCATGTCAACTTCCCTTATCTGTGTGGGAGAAGGTGCTAGAAACATTTATTGAAATGAGTGCTTATGTGTCCAGCAGCTCTTGGATTTGCTTAAATAAGGTTGTAGGAGCCAAAGATCCCCAGCAATATTCCCAAGTCAAAAGTTAACTGAAATAGGCTTTTATGATCACAGTTTTGGTGCCGTGCCCTAGATCTGTGCTTGGAGTCCAGGAAACTAACCTTAATTTCTCTCTTGCTTTGTGTGTGCACACACGTGAGGCAGATCATGCTAAAAAGTACCCTACAAAGTTACTTTTTGAAACATGGTGGCCACCTCTATTTTTGGGGTGTCCTAATTCAAGAAGCCCTTCTTCATCTCACTTCAGATTTTATAGAAAAATTCTATCTCAGCATCCAGGTCTAGGATGCTAATTTGAGGCCAATCTGACTTTAATTTTAGATCTGGAATTCCAAATCAGGGTTGTTATGGAAACATAGGTGGAAACCTTAAATATAAAGTGGCTGCTGTCTGTAATATTTCACTCCAAGGTGCGTAACCCATTTGCTTTAAAAATGTGTCTCTGCTTTCATATCAGTAGATTTTGCACGTAACGTTTGTTTGCACTGTGGTGGCACCTCAAGACTTCCAAACAGGGATCAGGGCCCGGCAAGCAGTGGTGGGTTCCAAGTTACAGTAAAGATAGGCGTGTTTATATATGTAAGTCATCTCGGTGGTGATGAGTCTCAGAGATGGTCACCAGCTGAGCCAGATGCTTGTGATTTTTAGGCCTTGCGGCAGATTTAGGTTTCAATGGTAGAAAGATCTGAATCTTGATATAGCCCAGACTTCACTGACAGTTGTGGTTTGTATTTCTCTTCCCCCCCCCCCCCCCATTAGCAAAGCATGTTTTCTATCGGTGGCATAGGGCTATCCACAGTGAATCACTGAGTATCATTCGTAGGGAGTTAAGTAATGTTTCCACAGAGGATGCAAAAACTATAGTACAGTTCGTCAGCTTTTCAATCCACTGGCTGTAGCAGAGTTTGGTGTTCCCATTTCAAGTGGGTGACCCAATAAATATTGAACAACAAAATTGGAGTCTACAGAGCATTTGAATAGATTTTCATCCTTACGCTATTTACTATCGGTAATATATTAATTTTGTTACCATAGCGTCTAGGAGCCCCAGTCATGGAGCAGCACCGTTGTGCGAGGTCCTACACAAACTCAGAACAAAGGGTGTCCCTTCCCAGAGAGCTTACAATCTAAGTCATTATTTTGGCTTATTTTGTCTTACCTACTTTTTGCTTGGGGATGGATTTCAGAATGGGGGGGTGGTAGTGGAAATCTCATTAGTTCCCCCCGCCCCAACTCACTGCCTGTCTCTCAAGCATACTGGGACAGCTGATTAGCTTGTAGGAGCAAGCAATCCATTTGTTTTTGCTAGAACTTGTAAGCAGTGATATTTTAGTCTAGTTTTAAGTTGCATTATACATTATTATGAAAACTCATATACACTGCAAGCTTAAAAAAAAAGACTTAAAGAAGAAACTTCTGAGATCTGCATTGGAAGTTAGGACAGAAGATGTGATGCAACATATTATATATTATTCCCTTTTCCAGTAGGGAAAAAGCATTTCTGGGAGGGTGTAGCTTCTCATGGCGGTAAAGAGAAGCATTCGGGATTGACTTGGTTAGTCCTCCTTTTCTAGAGAGTTATGTGACAGCTATGTTTGTGGCTGGGTCCTCCATTGACTGCTTAAAACTTCCTTTATTTAAAGGGCCTGATGTTTGCATGTTGCATAATAGCTTGTGGCTCTGCTGAGTGTCTCAGTTGAGACAGATGTTTGAGGCATGTATACAATAAAATCATATGGTGCATAAGCTGTAAAACAGGGAACTTGTGCACTTAAACATTCTCCTAATCAAAATAACCCCAACTTGCTGTGAATAATAATTTGGCAAACATAAAGCATGATACAGTTGGTTTCTAAAGATAGTGGGGTGATTCACTGCAAGCTTCCTGGAGGGACTGCAAAGAATGCGGGCAGCGCCTGCTTTTCTACTCCTTCTGCTTTTCTACTCCTTGGTTTTAGCTAGAAGGTCAATAAATGACAGATCTGGCTAGTGGGGCAGCTGGCTGTGTCCTGATGATGCCCCATCCTGGTATTCTGCCCATTTCTCGAACAATCTTCATACAGGCTTTAGAGGAGTTTTCTGGTCATTGTCCTGCTTACTGATTAAATCCAGATGAATTAGATACTCTCCAGATGGATACAGAATGCTGCAGTGTGTCAGTTCAAGAACAAAAAACCTTGGCTGTCTGAGCCTGAGTGGTATTCAGCTTGTGACAGATATGAATAGCAAAATCTAGGAACAGAATTTAAGAACAACGAGCAGTGCCTTCATTTCCTGTGGTGGGAGGGGGGAGTGTCTGGGGCTAAGTCATTCAGAGTGTTGCCGGAGTTACATTTCCTATCATTCTGAGCTTAGGTTGAAGGTGGTGTTTACAGCTGTTGGGCATAGGGGTGGGGGAGGGACAAAGATTTGCTGGTTTTATATGGAAAGTTACTGTGAAAAGTTTAGCAATGATGTCAGCACAGCATTGGCACTAGTACATTTCACTCTCATTTCTAGTAGGCATCAGAGGGTGTATGTGCATGCCACTGCAAGCACGCAGGAGCAGTGGAGAAACTGCTGCAGATTCTCCCAAGCCCTTACGCTGACCTGCTTTAATAAAAAATGTGTATAATTACTCCTCCCCTTCAGAAAAGGAATGATAAAAGCTCTAACCTATATGTTTGCTTTGCTGGAGATTGTATATACAGTGGGAGAACCATCATCACCCCCCCCCCCAAAAAAAAAACCACCCAAAAAACTCCTATATGTTGGGCAAAAGGGTTCTAGTGGCATAAAGAGCACTAAGGGTCTTTGGTTTGCCCAGGAAGGATTCCCTCAGCACAGGCACTGAGGAAGACTGCCATAAGCCTGCCTTCTGAGACTCTCCATGGCATAGGGACTGGGACAAGGCCCAGCACCCACTGCTGCAAAGATTCCATGCAGCACTGCAATAGTTTAGACAGGTCCCTGGAGCAGCCCAGGATCAGGAGGGCCCAAAGGTGGCTTAAAGCTGCTGTAGCCCCATCCACCGGACTCCCAGTTCTGTGCTGTATCTCTAGGAAGTGCAGTGCAGAATCTCCTCCAGTGAGCCCCAGCCTGAGCACCTTAGTCAAACATTTGTAATCAGTGGGAGATCTGCTGGAGCAGGGATCTCAAGGATTTGGCTCAGTAGAACTGGGTTAATAGACGCACTTCTGTGACCTGAGAAGTGTAATGGAATGTCCTTAATACCAGCCGTTGAGGGTTTCACGTAGCAAATCGCTGAGGATGCATATATAAGGAAGAATCTCCATAAATTATTTCTCTTGCTAAATTTTTCTGGGTGCCTTCCCATCCCTGGACTCTCGGATTACAATTAAGGAGAATTCCTTCAATCCTTGGGCAGTAATATTGTGCCCTCAGAGGATAAAAGGATAAGATTGACTTAAAAAAAAAAAATCACACTTCTCTGACAGGGCTCTGTCTGTCTCTAGCAAGAAACACCTAAATTACTGCATACATGAGTTTCAAAAAGTTGTTTCAAAGGCAAGCTCACAACTTGCTCCCTAGTAAATTCATCACCTGTTCCAGTTAACTTGATGCACTGCCAGAGGTATGTGAGGCTTATGCCTTTCGAGATCCACCCACAAGCAAAATGTGGGTGAGAGAAAACTAAGAATCTCACTGATTTTTTTCTTATTTTTACACTATTAAAATGCTCCAGAACTTTTTTGTGCAATAATTTATTACTGAAAGATTTCTCTCCCCCTTCCCCCCATTTTCAGTGTGTTTACTTTGTGCTTTTGCAGGCATTTGCAATGTAGGGTATGTCTACACTACAGGATTAATCCGAATTTAGATAATTCGAATTTGGGAAACAGGTTGTATAAATTCGATTGTGCGCGGCCACACTAAGCACCTTAATTCGGTTTTAAACCACAGTAATTCGGTGGTGTGCATCCACACTAACCCTAATTCGAATTAACAAAATCGATTTAGGCTCTACTCCGTTCGTCGAGGTGGAGTACAGAAACCGATTTAAAGGGCCCTTTAATTCGAATTAACTGGCTCTGTAGTGTGGACGGGTGAAGGGTTAATTCGGATTAAGGCAGCTAAATCCGAATTAAAGTCCTAGTGTAGACCAGGCCGTAGAGTCAGTTTCAGTGCCCCCTCCCCACTCAGTCAGTCAGTTTCCTCATATTCTTTGTGTGGGTCTTTCCTTCAGCAACAAGGAAGAGAAAAAGTATTTCTTGAGTTGGAAAACTTGACTGTAAAGTCATTAAAAAATTGTCAGACCTTGAGGGCAGTTTTACTGCCTGAAACTAACTGAACTCAGTTCTTGAAGTTGATTAATTTCAAGTTAGTTAATTGTCTCTTTTAAAAATGCTTCCTCAAATCCTTTGCAGACTGTGCTGTGGTTAAATGAGCTTTCTGGGTAGCGTGGGCAGAAAGATACAGGAAGACTGTTTCCTTGGAGGCCACTAGTTAGCTTAAAGCACCCAGTCCTTATTGCAGATCAGTTATCCATTGCACCGTCTACCTTAAAATTGATGCAGGAATAGTTCACATATCCAGACAGATTTGGGCAGATCAACATGCAGATGTTTCTCTGTGCTTTATTTGCATCTGATTGCATGTATCTGAATTTGTGCATAGAGACTCTTAAAAGTTAACGTTCAGGCAAGTACGTTTTCAGCATGGATTTTCCTTGGTCTTTAATTCTACTTCAGTTGTACATGGAATTGAAAAAATCCACATCCATCTACCCCTGTTATTCAGCATGGGGTCTCAGAGGCATCCCAATAAAGCAGTTTTTAAAGCGTATTAAATATATTGCAGGAAGTCTGTTCTCAGCCATTTGTCTATTAAATGACTTGAGTTAGTAAAATTTTGGATGAACTGTAATTTTTAACCCAGGCCAATAGAGCTTGACTTTTCTGAATCAAAGACTCAGTTTGGGACTTTACAAATGGATTACCATCATCTACTTTAAAAAAAAAAAAAAAAAAAAAAAAATTTCTCTTCAGTGACCATGTCATGTGGCCCAGTCTCTGGGCTGGAGGGCACAAATGCATAACAACTCTGAGGAAAAGGTTTCCCAGTGCAGCTTATGGGGTTACAAAGATGATGCATTCTTGGGTACCTGTAAGTAGCTCAGAGCTTTTCAGATTGGTGTCCTCACGATGGTTTTGCTTTTTTTTTATTTCCTTGCTGTGACCCTCCCCAAACATCTTTGAAACCCGAAGCAGGAGTCACTAGTTGAGAGTCAAGGCTCCGAACCATCAAGGTTCTTTCCAGCTGTTATCTGACTCTAGAGACTTGCAAAATCCAGTTTTCATATAAACCTTACAGAAATTCTTTGAAAACAGAGACAGGTGGAGAAAGAGCAGTAGGCAGGACATTTGCATTGCCATTTTAAACTTATTCTCCTGGATTTAGTAGGAATGACTGAAAACTGGGACAAAATAACCATTGGTTACCCAACAGCCTTGCACTAAGAAAACATAAGGCACTACCCTGCTGGATCAGGCCTGTGATCCAGCTAGTGCATTATCTTGCCTCTGACACTGACCAATACTAGCTGCTTCAGAGGATGGTACAAGAAGCCCCACAGTAAGCAGCTGTGGGATAATCAGCTCCCAGGGAAAATTCCCTTCTAACCCCCAATAATTATGTCCTAAAGCAGCAGGATTGTTATTCCTTCCTGCAGGCCTGTGACTTGAGCAATACTAGGCTTACTCTCTATTTTACTGCTTCCTGATGTACAAAGGTTGCCTGAAAGGTGTGTGGGTTCCCACTCCAAACTTTTTCTTTTTGCCAGTTTATTTCCATTAGGAATTGTTGGCTGCCCTGGAAGACTGTATGGTGGGTGTAAAAACCTGTGAAAATATACCCTCACTAGACTCAAGAGACAAAGGCTGTGCAGCTAAGAAGGAAGAGATCTTTTTTTAGACTGTTTAAAACTTTGCAGGCCACCTGTAAGAATTGTTTTGTTACTTAGATTCTTGCCACAGATCCTTCATGTGGTGCAGCACAGAGTTAGCCCTGGTAAACAATAACCCATTTGCAGTGTCTACATATCAATTCCACCTCCCTCTCCCCCAAAAGTTTATTGAATCACTGAAATCTTGGGGCTACCAGAGGTCACCTTGTCATAAAGGAGGTTTAGTACAGTTGAGAGCATCACTTGGCTGCGTGGTTTCAATAATGCGTATGACCAGAATATCCAATTCCTGCCTGTAAGGTTATGGTGGGGTATGTTACCCCGCCAGTCAATATTTGAGAACAAGGAACCTTGTGTGCTGCATTATAATGACAACTGAGTTGCCGTGCTTTATTGCTGTTCCAGAGGGAGAATGTAGTAAAATAACAAAAGCCTTTTTAATTTCCTGTTTGGTGGGGTTTTTAAAGGCTTTCCCTCCTCCCCCCTTGCGCCCCCCCCCCCAACTGAATTTAGTGCTGATGGTGATGGCAGCAGCACTGGTTAGCTTCCCTTCAACATGTCTCAACCCTGACCTATGTAGGAAGTCCCTATGTGTGTCGGGGAGTTATTCATGGCTCATTCAGTCCTTGGCTTCTCAGCAAGGCTGCTGTTTGTAAGGTAGTTCCTCTAACATGGAAATCTTTGAGCTAGTGACTAGACAGAGACTAGCAACTTGCTTCCTGTGGACCATTGCCTTCGGTCGCTGCTGATTAGAATGGATGATGTAAAGTTTCTGGATTTGTTAACCACTCAATCACCCAGCCTTAGACCTTATACAAGATTGCAGTAGAACTGAGCAGCCTCTCCTGGTAGCTACTACAGTGAAGGAATGGTTTGGTATTGAAGTCTCTGCCTAACTCAGGGCAGGTTCTAATCTGACTACAATGGTGGGCAGGTTTTAAATTCAAAGGAATTCTCTTTGTGATGTGTTCTAGTGGAAACCTGACTACTACAAAGAAATTCATGCTTTCTTTGGAGACCCACCATCTAGCTGGGGATAATACAGCTGCTTGATTTATACAAGAAAGCATTCAAGAGAATTCTTGACTACTTCTGATTCTGTGCAGAGGATGTGAACTAGATGGTGTCACCCTTCAGGAGGATTTTGAATGCTGCTTTTAAATGGGTGACAGAGATGGTAGCTTGTCATGGCTTTCATTTTGAAGATGACAGCATCTGCCCACAAGTCTGTGATTTGAGAGGAGGCGAGAGAAGTATGGGGAACCTTGCCTGCCAATCCGTTTCTCTTAGTCATTTTAGAAACACAGAATCCTGTTGAAAGGCTGCCAACTCTGTATGGAAATCAGATGGCCACTTGTGAAAACATTCCTTTTTTAAATGCAATTATTTTTAAAAGTAATTTTCCATTTATTGTTTCTACAAAGGGCAGTCCAAAGGAATGTTTATTTTGCATGTTGTTTCCCCCCAGTGCAGTAGCTATCTTCCTAAGGTGGGGCTTGAAAAATCCAGTTGGCATGCTGGGAACTTTTCCATGTCAAATGAAGAGCCCTAACAATTCCTGCAGAAACAAAGCTTTAATTGAGGTGGGGGAAAAGGGTTTGTAGCCATCGTGGTTGTGAAGAGAATCGTCCAAATATAAACCAAAACTGTGTTCTTCCTGAGTTCGCAAGCAGGCAACTCCAGGGCTTTTACTGCTGCTGCTCAAGCTTTCCCCAGGGGCAATAGAGTGAAATTGAGACCACACTAGTCAGTTTCACTCTGCTAGGACAGTCAGGTCTCTGGCTGGGTAATCCTGTTATTCTATTCTCCCCCCTCCCCCATTTTTTGGGTCTACCTCTGGCTAGTGGGTTTCTGGTATGTTTTTGAAACCCTGGTCCTAAGGGGTAAGTGGGTATTATGTTACTGAGCTCCTGTGGACGGATACACAGGTTGTTTTTTAAATGTGTACCTTTTTAGTATTTCCTAAATATACAGGAAGTAAAGTTGTCAATAAATCAATATACAGTAATGAGTAATTACATCTACTCTATTCAGTAAACAGTAGTCAATAAGTTGCAGTTGAGCTAAGAATTCATTATGGGAAAAATATCTGTCTGATTGCTAAAACAATATAATATTCTGTCAAGAATTTTCCTGTCCAGGGATTTCCAAACTGTGATCTGTGGGGAACTGGCTGGGCACATGGTGCTGGCTCTCCTTGTTTCCAGTTGCTTAGTCTCCTAAAAAGACACTACTTTTCCCTATGTAAGCAATTGCTCTGTTGACACAGGGATGGATATCCAATCACCAGTGGAACTGAAGGTGGTCCATGAGACGCACTTGTCTGTTCATCTTCCAGTCACCTAGAGGTGGTACTAAATCTCCTGTCTAGTGCTTTGCTATTCATTGTCATGAAATATATAACAGGGCCTTAAAATTCTCCCAGTGTCTGGTCAAATATTTCCTCCAAATCTTACGTTTTTAAACCAGCTGTATCTAATAAAACCAAATAATTAATCCCAGATTGTCCTAGTACTCCAAACTTCATGATGGACATAAACCCTGCTTCCATATAGCATTCTGTAGCTATTTCTGATCTAGAATGAAAAGTTCTGCTCAGGTGATATTTATGATATGCTGAAAATTTAAGAGTAATTTTATGCTGTGCATTAAGACATGGTCCTAAATCATTGGCAGATTAAATTCCAGTCCTTTTCCAGAGCAATTCAAATCTAAAGATTTATGTCTAAGAATTAAAGGAAACCTTGAATGATTTAAATATACATTGGTAATTTCTTTTTCCCCATAAATGGAAGCAGATGACTTGCTAAATGTTTAATTCTGGTTCTTTCAACTCATCCCTGATATTAGAAATCCAAAAACTAATCTTGGAGAAGTATTGATAAAAACATGCAAAGGCACGATCATATCTGAAGATGTTAATTCATTATCTATTGTATCTCTCCCCACACGTGCTCCACAGTCTAACCTGAACTTGTAGCTGATAAATAAGAAATATTTTTCAGTTTTGCGTTGCAACCAGTGCCATCTGTGCCTGGATTTTGTAGTAGTATCATGCCAGGGAAAACATTACTGCACCATAAGGCAATCCAGAAAATAGTTTTTTCTCATCCACTAGCAGCTGCTGCTTCCTTTCTTTTATTGCCATGAATTTGTACTGTGACTCTGTTACCTAAGACAACTGCTTTGCCATCCAATGTACAGGAGGACCTGGTTGCCCTGCGTGAGCCTCTGTGTGTATGGGGAGCCCAGATGGATATGGAGGCAGGACGCTGGGTAGCAATTCATACACTTGTAATGTCATAAGACTAGAGACCAACCTTCTTATAATGTCTGCGGGGAGCAATGTGGAGGGCCATAGTCTCTTCCAGCTTGCATAGCTGGCTCCTCTCTCTTTCTATCTTGGGTACATATATGCCCCCGTTACTGTAGTATCTGAGCACCACACAGTCGTTAGTATATTTCTCCTCTTGCACCCCTGTGAGACAGGGCCTGGCTATTATCCCCATTGTACAGATGAGGAGCTGAGGCCAGTGGCACACAGTGACTTTGTCTAAGGTCTTACGGGGAGTCTCTGGTGGAGCAGGGGTTTGAACCCAAGTCCTAGGCTAGTGCCCTGCCCCGGCCTTTGTCCAGCCTTGCTTGTGGCACTCGTGACGCAATGGTAGCGCCTCTGACTCCAGATCAGAAGGTTGTGTGTTCAAATCACATCGGGGTCAGGCAGGTGACTGCCAAGAGGAGCAGCCTCTTTACTTTCTCCATTATAAAATCTTAGTTCGTGTGTTGTATCTGGACTACACCACTGACATAGTCTTCCTGCGGGTCTCCCTGCATGCGTTGCCTGCAGCTTGTACAGAGCTGCACTGCCAGGTTCATTTCTTACCATAGTCTTGAGTCCTTCTATTATTATCCCCTTTGCTTATCTGCTAATGCATTCCCAGGTCAAGTTTAAAATCATGTTGGTCGTTGCAGCATGTCACCCTTCCACTCAGTTTTGGGAGTGAATGAATGGAGATCAGTGCCTCAGCCAGGCATTTGTTCTATCAAAGCAATGAACCAAGATTGATCTCCCATAATTCCCCTCTCCTGCTCTGCCAATCATATTATCTGCCTCCCAGCTGGCTTCCTCCCTTCCTGAAATCCCTTTATCCAGTTCCACATCAAGCTCCTCATCTTTCGAAGCTCTCAACGATTCTCACCCATCTCATCTGTTCTCATTTTGTCCAACCCTCGGTCCCATTGTGCTCCTCTGTATCCTCTCTCAATCGCTCCCTTCGATTCCTCTCAGGGCTGCCTTCTCGAACAGCCACTTGCTTCTTTTACATTAGGTTCCTGCTCCTTTTCTAGTTTTCCTCACATTGCTCCCTTTAGCTGTGGTGTCTCCACCCTTTGCCATATCTGGACTGTTGTCCTGGGCTGTGTGCCTTAGCCTTCTGATGGTAAACAGGACCGGGACCTTGGAATTCTGTGTGAATGTGTGTGACTGTTCGTTTCCAAATTGCGGTCATTTGCCATGGAACAGTTGGTTCAGTTAACGCTTGTCATTGCTTCTGGTCAAAGTTCCACTTGCTGTGTGTCTGTAAAACTTGTGTCTTGCTCTGCAGAGCTAAAGCCTTTACTCCTGTGGTGAATGTAAGATCTATAGGAGTCCCAGCCTAGTGGAGTACTGAAGTGCTCCATGCTCCCTGTCCCGGATGAGGCTCTTTGGTCCTCTCGAAACCCACAGGCCACTAGATCCCAGAAGCTTATAGCTCTTGTAAACTCTGCAGGAGTCAAAGGTCTAGGCCCCAGGGGTTCTCTGGTCCTGCAGAAGTTAAAAAACCTAATTCCAGAAGCTGTTGGAGGGTCCTTGGATCCTAAAGCAATTAGGAGCCCCAAGTGAGTCCCAGCCAGGGACATTGCAGTGCTGTTTATAAACCCAGAGAATATCCCATGTATTTGAGAGGCAAATGCAACATTGCACCAACTAAACTTTCTATGGGCGTGTCTTTGCTGCAACAGCTGGCTGCATTTACTCCACTCATAGGTGCTGACTCCGTGGGTGCTCCGGGGCTGGAGCACCCACGGGGAAAAATTGGTGGGTGTGGAGCACCCACTGGCAGCTCCCCGACCCGCCCCAGCTCGCCTCAGCCTCTTCCCCTGAGTGGGCCACCGCGTTCTGCTTCTCCCCCCTCCCTCCCAGCGCTTGCACTGCGAAACAGCTGTTTCGCGTGGCAAGCCTAGGAGGGAGGGGGAGGAGGAGTAACACAGTGCGCTTGGGGAAGAGGTGGAGCCAGGGCGGGGATTTGGGAGGGATCCAATAGGGGCAGGAAAGGGGTGGGGGTGGGGTCGGGGGGGAGGCGTGAGCTCCCATCGGCGCCAACAAAAGTTGGCGCCTGTGACTCCACTTGAGTGTGCCTAGCTCGCGTGAGAGCAACCACACTGCAAAGCAGCTGAGGAGTTGTAACTCAACCTGAGGCACCCCTTCTGCATTACTAGCTCCAACATCAGCAGTAATAAAGCTCCAGTCCCTCTTCCCATCTCCTCTGCAGTTCAGCTGAAAAGTCACACATGAGAAACTCTAGGCAGATTGGTCTAGATTTGGTACATTTGGAGTGGGAGGGTCAGTCTGCCTTATAACCAAGGTTGTGTCTAGCTTTGACTGTGCAGACTTACCATGATCCAGGTGTTGCTTAACTTGCCACATGTGGTTTGGTTACGGGCAGGAAACGGTTAAGGGCACATGTACATGACCATATGCCAAGTTATGGGAGGGGGGAGGAGGGAATGAACTGGCAGTAACTTCTGTGGAGGTTGTATGGAAACTCCTCCCTGCATTTCTCACTAAATAGATACGTCCCAATTCTTCTAGGGGTGAACACTCACTAATGCACTGAGTTGCTAATTAGGTAGCAAGATAAGGTCTTTGGAGCAGCTCCACTCCAACCAGATCTTGGCATCGGGCCGCTGGAAGTGAGAGTATATAAATATTGCATTAAATGTCATGACTGTACTAAAGGAAGCTTTAAAAGCTTAAATCACAGTGTCCAAAATATATTGGAACTAAATAATTTATCTTACTGACAAAGTGTTGTTAAAAGATTAACATTGCCTTTCGGATCCAGCCATCTGCTCCCTCAATGTTTTTTAAAAAATACCAAAAAACAAAAAAAGAAAATTCCTTGTGCTTCAGAGAGAGGTCAATCTGAGTGGTGAAAACTGCGGAGTGCCAGCTGGTGGAAATGGTGAAGACCCTGATCCTAGGGAATGATCTATGTGGGTGGACCCCTGCACCCACGCAGGAGCTCACGTAAGAGTGCAGGGGTCCCACCCAGGCAGATTTCACTGCAGGATCAGGGCAAAATCTGCCCTGAGAAAGTCTTTCTATAGGGTTTAGAGCAGCCATCTTAGTTCTCTGACTGACCACCTTATGGACAGATCCTCTTTTATAAACTTGGGTCTTTTACCTCTAGTCCAGGGGTAGGCAACCTATGGCACTCATGCCGAAGGCGGCACGCGAGCTGATTTTCAGGGGCACTCACACTGCCCGGGTCCTGGCCACCGGGCCAGGGGGCTCTGCATTTTAATTTAATTTTAAATGAAGCTTCTTAAACATTTTAAAAACCTTATTTACTTTACATAAAACAATAGTTTAGTTATATATTATAGACTTATAGAAAGAGACCTTCTAAAAACATTAAAATGTATTACTGGCACGCGAAACCTTAAATCAGAGTGAGTAAATGAAGACTCGGCACACCACTTCTGAAAGGTTGCCGATCCCTGCTCTAGTCGCTATTTTGAATCCAGAACTCTTTCTATTCCTTGGTGGGACATGAGCCGCTTTTGGCAGCACCGTTGACTTCTTGGCTCCTGAGACTGTCAGCAAGGTGGCCCATGGGCTGTAGATCCTGAACTCCTTCGTGCTAGCCTGTGGAGCCGATCTCCTCCCATCTGTGGGAGACAGGTTTGAGAGGAAAGCTTGCACAACCACTGTTTTATCTGTTCTGTGCCAAGTATTTTGCTTCTAATCATGTTGACCTGGCACTTTCGCCAGCTTCAGATTCATTTTAAGGAACAGCTATTCGCTGACCTCTCATGCTCTGGTTCAAAGTGAAATCAGTGGAAGGAGACTGGTGTAAAGCAGTGTAAGAAATCACTGGAGTCCCAGGTCCAGTCTTCACTGGGATCATAGATGTGATCTTCATTGTAAGTAGGTGAGAATGGAAGAGGACTCAGAGTACATCTTCACGGCAGAGGTAGCTTGCATGTTGAGCACCCAAGTGGAGCCTGGGCTGTAACCTGCATCCCCAGCCAGGCCAGCTAGTGTGAGCCTATAGTATCTCCAAGCCTGGGTCAGAGGTTTTTCTGTGCAGGCGGTAGGGGGTGTTGGGCTAAAACCCACAGAAGAGCCCTGGTTAACTGTGCAGTGAAGACAAACCCTTTAAGACTTGTTCCTGCTTGGGCACTTGATTGGTTCTTACCTTTCAGATTGCAGGTTCACACTGCGATACCCTTCCCACCTGAGTTTCTCTGTGTGCTGGGGTAGTTGGGGCCTGAAGCTCAACGGCAGGGAAATCGATTTCTTTGCTACTGGTGTTGGCTGAATGCTTTGGTCCTAAAAAGGCCTCACACCTGTGACTGAGGAAGAATAGCAGGAAAAGGAAAAACCGGCAAAAAGGGTTTCTACACTTCTGCTTGCTCGAGGGCTTTTCTCTGAGTTGGAAATGCCTTTTTCTTCTGAGACAGGGCTGCTTAAAATCTGGGAAATACTGCCCCTTCCTCCACTCCCATGCAGTCATCCAGGCAATTGTTCCCTTCCCTTTCAGGGGGGAGGGATAGCTCAGTAGGGGGGAGGGATAGCTCAGTGGTTTGAGTATTGGCCTGCTAAACCCAGGGTTGTGAGTTCAGTCCTTGAGGGGGCCATTTAGGGATCTGTGCAAAAATCTGTTAGGGATGGTACTTGGTCCTGCTGTGAAGGCAGGGGACTGGACTCGATGACCTTTCAAGGTCCCTTCCAGTTATGGAGATATACCTATCTCATAGATAATAAATGGATGCCATTCACTGTGTTCTGGGGATCTGGGCAGTGCTTCCGAGCATCTCTTGGTTCTCTTGCACTCCCATGTGAAACAGGAGAGACTATGGAAGTTCCAGGAAGTGCAGCTGAGTGGGTGGAGGGTGGTAAGGTTCACATTGGCTGGAGCAGGCAGAGACAGAAACTCACCTGGCAAGGCCTTGTGATTCTACCTCCAGCATTCGTCACTTTGCAGGCATCTTAGCTTTTTTTTTTCCATCGGAAATAATAAATCTTATGTGGATACTGTGTCCTGCTTTTTAAACATGGACAAACAAGTGGTAGAACTTGCAATGTGGAAAGATGGGTTTTGATTTTTATTAATAAATCTTTATTACATTTTTATAAAATAATTTTTGAATACCCCTAGAATCTGCAAACCTTTTATGTAAGGAAATAAAATTGGAAACATGCTGGCCATTGTGGTTTGCTTATCAGGGAATCCAGTATGGGCTACTGTAGGAACTAAACAGGGAGCAATAAGTTATGGAGAAAGGCACAAACGGTCATGTCCTTTTCTGCCCTCACATCAGAAGCTTTATTATTCGCTAATACAAGTACGGGACTGAATCAGGGAAAAGATGCATTAACAATACCCACCTCTCGTCTGGTGCTTTTTATTAATAGATCTCAAAGGAGGTCAGTATCATTATTCCTATTTTATAGATGGGGACACTGAGGCACGGAGAGGTGGCTTGCCCAAGGTCATCCAGCAGGCCAGTGTTTGAGCTGGGAATAGAACCCAGGTCCCACGAGTCCCAGCCCAGTCAATGTAATTAGATTGAGGAGAATTTATTGCTCTTATTCCCTTTCTAGGGACAGAGCCCTAGATAACTTTTTACTGAAATAGCTACACTTAGTGTGGGTGCTGTTGTATCGTTATGCTGATGTAGCTTATTCTCCTTCCCATAGAGGAATTGCTGTCCTGCTATAAGCACCTTTATACTGGTACAACTGTGTCTGCACTAGGGCAGTTGTAGTGCTTTAATTTTACTTAAAGCAGTACAACCTGTCTGTCTGCCTACAAGCCCTTAGATCTCATGTAGGAGAAGGAGGTTCCTCATAGCCTCTAGAAGAGGACCACTCTAGTTTGCCAGCACCTTTGAAGCAGAAGGCTGCTGTGTGCTAGCTGACAGTTTCCTTTAACATCTGGCTGGCTAGAATCCATGCAGGGTGAGGGCTCTGAGCTCTCCTCCACCAGAGACCGTCTCCCCTGAAATTAGCGGTTAAAAAGGAATGTACCATACTGTTGTGCAGTAGCGCAATGTGCCAGGCATGTTTATTCCATGCTTCACAGTGTTAATTTGCATTGATGCCTTTCTTGGGGGGTGCGGGGACCATCACCAAAAACCTGGCAACTGAAGTCACTCATGAAAGATTTTGTACAGTGAGGTATCCCTCCTGCCTCCAGCATGGTGACCCCGGATAGAAAGCCAAAAAAAAGAATAATCCATTGCAGCCCTCTGAGCAGAGGAGCCTCTGAGTGAATTGTCTGGTGGGGATTTAGGATGACTTAATTCCCTTGGAATGCTGATCTTCTCCAGCCGCTGGGAGTGGAACCCATCCTGTTTCACAGTGCTGTAGGGAAGAGCCGTGGGCCGGAAAGGGGAGGAGAAGAGGGAGCGGGGAGCTTTGTTCTCCACAGGGAGTCAAGGCCTGACTGAGGAGGGGGAGTGGTGGGCATGGCAAAGCAGTCGTACTTGCAGGGAAGGCTGTTTCTTCACCAATCTCTGCCTTTAGCAGTGATCCGCTCCTGGGTTCTGCAGTGCCACAGGCACCTTTTGCCACTGGGATTGCGAGAATCAGTTCAGACTGAGTACTGGCTTTAAGATCCACTGAAATGGGAAATGATGTACTTTTCATCCAGGACTCAAAAGGAATTTGGATGCCAAACCAGCGCTTTTCTGGTGACTTCATCAATAAGTGTAGAGCTGTAGGCATTTTATTTCAGAGCGGTGGCGGTTCTGGAGGAAAAACCTTTGGGCGGCCGGGTTTCCCTTTTTTTGGTCTTCCCAAGCCTGCAGGCATTTCCTTATGGTACCTCCTTAAGAAAGTTGCAAACAGCCTCATTCAGCTCAATAGAGTGTTGACCCTGAAGCCTACTGATGCAAAATATCAGTGTTAACAGTTTTTCTCTCTGGAGAGGATGGTTGTGTCTAATGCACTAGACTGGGACTCAGGACATCTGGATTCAGTTTTAGCTCTTCCACAGACTCCCTATGCAACCTGGGGCAAGTCAGTTAATGCATGATTTCAGGTCCCCACATGAAAAATGGGAATTGACTGCCTTGTCTATTTAAACTGTAAGCTCAGGAAGGATCAGGGACCTGTCTCTCTAATTATGCATGAGTAGTACCTAGCACAGTGGGGCCCTGCTCTCTTACAATTTTAGCAGAAATATTCAGCTAATGTACTCCTCCAGCATGACTGGATAGCATATGACTTAAGGAAGGAAAGGGCCAGATCAATCAGGTCTCACCTAGTCCACCCCCCTTAGAGGGTGAATGGTCAGCATATGTTTTCCTAGTGCTCTGTTCTGTTCACTTTAAAATGTAGCAATCAGTGGGGTTTTCTCTGCTTCCCTGCAGAGAATAGGTTTCAGAGTGGTAGCCCTGTTAGTCTGTATCAGCAAAAAGGACGAGGAGTACTTGTGGCACCTTAGAGAGTAACTAACAAATTTACTTGGACATAAGCTTTCATGGGCTGGTTTTAGCCCACAAAAGCTTATGCCCAAGTAAATTTGTTACTCTCTAAGGTGCCAAAAGTACTCCTCATTCTTTCTGCAGAGAATATATTTCACCATCTAATAGATTTCATGTTGACTTTCCCCCATCTTCCCCCCCCCCTCACCCTCCCTCAGGTGTAAATGTTGCTCAGTTTCATCCCATTTGTTCGTACTTGTGCTCCCAGGGCTCAATGTGAGCCCCAGGGATCAAGGAAAAGGAAGGGAGAAGATAGGTCAGTGAGGGATAAAGATGTTGGAGCCTGTCCCATTCCTGTCCCTCCCCCCAGTCCTGTGGCTCTCTGACCCTTGCTTTCATCCCTAGAAGTAATGATTTTAGCAGCTGTGACCCTGGTGCTCAGAGTGTGTGTGAGAGAGAGTGAGTGTATGTGGGGTTTGCCCGCAGGTAGAGGTGAGCTGAGGAGGGAAGGAGCTTTGATAAAGCTCCAGCTAATGATGAAAATAGAGTCTACAGCTATTGAAACTGAGAGAAATGAAACCCTTTGGTTCTGGAGCATGCACATGACTTCTAGGACGGCGGCTGCTGCTGCTATCTTCTCCTCAGGGCCTTTATTTCTGAGATAAGCGAGTCTTATCCCCATTATGTAGATAACTTCTCTGGGCCACAGTTTTCCTAAGTGACTTGCTCACGTTCACTCCCTGAGTTAATGGCAGAGCCAAGAACAGACCCAGGCCTGCTGTTCCCAGCTCTGTGCTTGAACCAGTACAGCAGGGTGTCGTATACTGGGAGTGCTGTTGGCATACTGGGGACAGGGCCCCTGAATTGCCTAAAGACACTGCTGGTTGAGTATTCAGAAACCTTTTAAGGGGCCTATTTCTCCATCTTTTCCTTGACCAGCTGATTCGTTCTATAAAGCTAGATGTGCTCTTAGAGTTGCTCTGAGATAACTCTCAAACTTTGAGGCCAGATGCCTTCAGCCGGCTGAGGACTGAAAGTAGCCAGCATTGCTTTAGAAAGTGGCTTGTTCTATTTTAGTAACGTTTGGCTGCTCACACTTGATGTGCCCTTTGTTATATCGAGTACCTGCATTGGTAGAAACTTTGCCAGCCAGTCAAATCTCTCTTCTTCTTCGAGTGATTGTTCATGTCCATTCCACAATAGGTGTGCGTGCTCACCACGTGCACCGGTGCCGAAAGTTTTTCCCCTAGCAGTACCAGTAGGGGAGCGCACCTAGCGACCCCTGGAGTGGCGCCATTATGGTGTGGTATAAGGGGCGCTGCACGCTCCCCCCACCCTTAGTTCCTTCTTGCTGCCAGTGTAGGTGCTTCAGAACTCCTCTGCTCCAGCTCTGCTGTAGCTTCCCTCTTGGACTCTGTTAGTTCATAGTTAGTGGTACCTGTAGTTAAAAAATAGTTTAGTTAGAATTAGCTTAGTGCGCCCGGGTCGGGGCATGCCCCATGCTCCGGGTTTTAAGTCGTGCGACACTTGCAAGCGGCCGATGCCCGTGAGTGATCCGCACGCGGGTTGTTTATGCTGTCTGGGGGAACCCATCTCAGCGATCGCTGCAAGATTTGCAGAGCCTTCAAACCTCGGGCCAAGAAGGAGCCGGACATTTGGCTCCGAGCCATTTTGATGGAGTCGACCTTAACTCCAACACCGCTGCTCCGCTCCGAGTCAGCACCGAGCACCGCGGCATTGGTGCGTTGCGATCCTGTGGTGCCCTCCACCAGCTGGCACCGCTCCCCGTCCACGGGACACTCCAAGAAGGCGAAGAAGAGGTCTTCTCCGCCGAGGCACCGGAGCAAGACCGGGGGAGAGACTAGATCCACGCTGGGCAATTCTCAGTCCCCATCGGCCTCCAACTCAAGTTGAGCAGAGTAGCCCGGCCCAGTCTGAGCCGGCCTCCCTGGATGTCAGCGGCCACATTAGGGTGCCCTCCACGCCAGAGGCCCTGCAGGCAGCTCGAGACGTTCTGTCTCTGCCGGTACGGGTGACACCACTGCTGTTGGCTCCCCAGTCCAGAGGCAAGCCACCGCTTGGATCCCCGCAGTCGCTGCCTGGACGGTACTGTTCACGGCCTAAGGAAGGTTCCTGACGCCGTTCCCCGTTCAGTGACCGCCCCGTGTGCAGTCCACGCAGGTCCCTGTCGACTCCCACCAGATTGGCTGGCTGGGTACCGACTTGCAGGGGATCCAGGCACCGCTCCACCTCGAGGGAACGTAGACCTCGCGAGGAGAGAGTGCCCCTTGGTGACAGGGACAGATGGCACTGGAGGTCATTGTCTCCCAGAACCTACTGTAGCCCTTTGCGGTACGAACATCGATGCCATTCCCGTTCTTTGTCTTGCTCGAGGTCCCTGCCGCGGCATCGCTCCCGCAGCCCCAGGCGTCGATCGCTGGCACCTCGCCGTCGTGGATCCGCCCATTGGAGCCTCTTGCAGAGCAGCTGCTACCGGCGGTACTCCTGCTCCTCCACGCCGGGAATCACTGTCTTGTGGTCGGCATCGTTCCCGATGCCACCGTTCATCCCAGTCCCGGGATAGCGGTAGATCGTATGCCAGCCTGGCCTCTCTTCGCAGTCGTCAGTCGATGGGCCAGGATAGTCAGGCTGGACAGCCCGCTCTGCCGGTGCCACAGCAGGTGCAGTGGCACTGGACCCCTTGGCCGGCGCCATGGTACCAATGGGCCCCGTGGCCCACGACGCAGCCCCTGGTGGTGGCTTGCTCAGTGGCTGGAGCCTCGGAGATACCGTCGGCCTCCCTTTCTCAGCCGCCCAGAAAGGAGTTGGTGGAGTGTTCATCCCAGGTCCCGCGCTCAGAAGGGGACCAAGTGGTGGGGCCTGCGGCACCGGTGCAGACGCAGAGTACCATGCCCCCATCCTCCCCAGATGAGGTGATCACGGCCCCTCCTCTTCCTGTCCCGCAGGAGGACTCTAAAGCACACCAAGGGTTGTTGAAAAGGGTGGCATCAAGCCTCAACCTACAAGCCGAGGAGGTGGAGGAACCCTCAGACTCCCTTTTCAACGTCCTCTTGGCTTCGGCACCGGCCAGGGTGGTTCTCCCACTCCATGAAGGGGTGTCAGATCTTGAACGCTTTGTGGCAAACCCCAGCTTCCTTGCCCCCCATCTCTAAGAGGGCAGAATGGAAATATTTTGTGCCCGCCAAGGGGCATGAATACTTGTATACCCACCCTGCCCCCAACTCTCTAGTGGTTGAGTCGGTCAACCATAGGGAGAGGCAAGGCCAATCCGCCCCTACTCCTAAGAATAAGGACTCGAGGAGACTCGATCTATTCGGTAGAAAGGTTTATTCGTCCTTGAGTTTCCAACTGAGAGTGGTGAACCACCAAGCCCTGCTGGGTAGATACGAGTTCAATTTGTGGAGCTCTCTGTCCAAATTTGAGGACTCCCTTGAAGAGCATGACAAAAAAGAGTTCAAGGCTCTGGTGGAGGAGGGTATGGCTGCCGCCAGGGCGGCCCTGTAGGCAGCCTAGGATGCCGCAGATATGGCTGCAAGGTCTATGACCTCCGTGGTGTCCATGAGGAGAGCGTTGTGGCTCCTGCTGTCTGGGCTGTCCAGCGAGGCACAGAACTCCTTACAGGACCTTCCGTTTGATGGGAAGGCCCTGTTTGCGAAACAGACAGACGTGAAGTTACATGGTCTGAAGGATTCCTGCACAACATTAAAGACCCTTGGCCTCTATGTCCTGGCCCCGGCCAGGACCAAGTTCAAACCGCAGCAGGCTCTCACCCAGGCCACCTACTCTAGATATGAGCCCCCTTATAAAAAGTCAAGGGACAATTAAAAAAAAAAAAAAAAAACGCCCGCAATGGCAACCTGGGCTCTCCAAGGGCAAACAGGCAGTGAAATGCCCGGGAGCGACTTACCAGTTCATACCAGGGATCCACCCGTAATAAAGCTTCCCTTCTCCAACCGGTTGTGTGCTTTTCTCCCAGAGTGGTCGCGGCTGACCTCAGACCCATGGGTCCTCAACACAGTCTTCCGGGGCTACACCCTTCAGTTTACCTCTACCCTACCCCACCCACTCACCCTCCATCCCCGTCCCTCCTCGGGAACCCCTCTCACGAGACCCTGCTCGAGCAGGTGGTGAGGCGGCTTCTTGGCCTAGGAGCTGTGGAAGTGGTGCCAGCAGAGTTCAGATGCAAGGGGTTCTACTCCAGCTACTTCCTTATCCCAAAGGCCAAAGGGGGACTCAGGCCCATCCTGGACGTGTGAGGCCTGAACCAGTACATGGTAAAGCTCAAGTTTCACATGGTCTCTCTGGCCTCCATCATCCCCTCCCTGGGTCCCGGGGACTGGTACGTCGCCCTCGATCTGCAGGACGCGTACTTCCACATTCATATATTCGAGGGACACAGGCGGTTCCTCCGTTTCATGGTTAGGCAGGAGCACTACCAGTTTACTGTCCTCCTGTTTGGCCTGTCCACTGCTCCCAGGGTATTCACAAAGTGTATGTCTGTGGTAGTGGCCTACCTCAGACGTCGTGTGTGTGTGTGTGTGTGTGTGTGTGTGTGTGTGTGTGTGTGTGTGTGTGTCCCCAGATCTTCCCCCACCTCGACAACTGGCTAGTCAAGGGCAGCTCCAGGTCGCAGGTGCAGGATCACGTATCACTCCTCCTGTCCACATGCACCA
The DNA here is from genome assembly GCF_002925995.2 of Terrapene triunguis. Taxonomy (NCBI): domain Eukaryota; kingdom Metazoa; phylum Chordata; order Testudines; family Emydidae; genus Terrapene; species Terrapene triunguis. The sequence continues at coordinate 2,560,841 of NW_020664586.1, read as the reverse complement.
TGCTGGGCCTGTTGGTAAATGACACCAAGTCCACGTTTGTCCTGGTGCAGCGCATAGAGTTCATTGGGGCAATTCTGGACACGATGTCGGCTAGGGCCTGCCTTCCTCCCACTGGACAGATTCGAAACCCTAAGGGAGCTCATTAGCATGGTCACAACCCCCGTCTGTGGAGTTGGTGTCCGATGCATTGGACCTGGCATGGGGAGCCCATGTGGGAAACGTCCAGACCCAAGGTCTGTGGTCCACGCAGGACCTTGCCCTGCATATAAATGTCAAGGAGCTCAGGGCGATCCGTCTGGCATGTGTGGCCTTCCGCTCGTATCTGGAGAGCAGAGTGGTCAGGGTTCTCATGGGCAAAACGGCCTCGATGTTCTACATCAACAGGCAAGGTGGGGCCTGTTCCTCAGCTCTCTGCCAGGAAGCCCTCAGGCTGTGGGATTTCTGCATAGCCCATGATATTTACTTAGAAGCCCACCACTTACTGGGCGCCAGGAATTCTCAGGCGGATCGCCTGAGCCGAGATTTCTCCACTCAGCACGAGTGGTCACTGCACCCATAGGTGGTGCACAGGATTTTCCAAATGTGGGGAACTCCCCAACTGGACCTGTTCGTGACACGGCAGAACCGCTGGTGTCCCCGCTTCTTCTCTGGGGGGGAGTTGAGCATGGGCGCCATCTCCGACACCTTCCTTCTGTCCTGGTCGGGCCAGCTTTTCTATTCCGCTGATCGGCAAGGTCTTGGAAAAGATAAAAACGGACAGGCCCGGGTCCTCCTGATCGCCCTGGTGTGGCCCAGGCAACATTAGTACAGGACTCTCACGAGCCTGGCAGTCACCCCGCTGTGGCCATTGCCATCCCGCCCAGACCTGCTATCCCAGGACCAGGGTCGCCTCCTCCACCCCAACCTCATGGCGTGGCTGCTCAATGGTTAGGCCGGGAGGAGAGGACTTGCTCGGAAGGGGTTCAGCGCATCCTCCTGGAAAGCACATGGCCCTACCTGGCGAAGTGGTCTTGGTTTTCCCAGTGGGCCGCTGATCAGGGCGTTTTGCCTGTGGCTGCTCCAATTCAGCTTATATTAGACTATCTCCTTCACCTTTAGAGCCCATGGCCTAGCGCCCTCGTCCGTCAAGGTGCACTTGGCGGCCATATCGGCCTTCTACCCGCCAGTGCAGGGCCACACGGTGTTCTCCCATGCCATGACTGGCCGATTCCTTGAAGGGTTTGGATCGCCTCTTTCTCTGTTAGGCCTCCAGTCCTGCAGTGGAACCTGAACCTGGTGCTGGCAAGGTTAACTGGTCGTCCTTCATTTGAACTGCTAGCTACATGCTCCTGGTCGCACCTCTCATGGAAGGTAGCCTTTCTGGTGGCGATCATGTCTGCTAGACGGGTCTCGGAACTCCAGGCCCTGACCTCCGAACCCCTGTACACAGTGTTCCATAAGGATAAGGTCCAACTCCGACCACATCCTTCGTTCCTCCCTAAGGTGGTCTCTGCTTACCATATGGGTCAGGACATTTTCCTGCCAGTGCTCTGTCCCAAACCCCACACGTCCAGTGAGGAGCGCCGCCTCCACATGCTGGATGTGAGACGGGCTCTGGCTTTTTACCTGAAACATACAAAACCACTCAGGAAGTCCTCACAAGCCTTGGCCGAACCCATGAGAGGCTGACCGGTCTCCACTCAGCGGCTCTCCAACTGGATCACCTTGTGTATCCGTACCAGTTACTACCTGGCGGGAGTCTCCCCTCCCCCCCCCCCCGCCGCTGATTGTGAGGGCACACTCGACTAGGGCACAAGCCTCGTCGGCTGCCTTTCTGGCCCATGTCCCCATCCAGGACATTTGTAGGGCTACCCCATAGTCATTGTTTCACACATTCACCTCGCATTATGCGATCATCTCCCAAACCAGGGAGGACGCGGGGTTCGGCGGGGCTGTGCTTCTGTGAACTGTCTGTGAACTACCCACCTCCAACAGATATAGCTTGTAATCACCTATTGTGGAATGCACGTGAGCAATCACTCGAAGAGGAAAAGACAGTTACCTTTTCCGTAACTGATGTTCTTTCAGATGTGTTGCTCATGTCCATTCCACATCCCGCCCTCCTTCCCCTCGGTCAGAGTTGTCTGGGGCAAGAAGTAACTGAGGGTGGGGGGAACGTGCAGCACCCCTTATACTGTGCCATAATGATGCCACTCCAGGGGTCGCTAGGGGAAAAACTTCCAGCACTGGTGCATGTGGCGAAAACGCACACCTATTGTGGAATGGACATGAGCAACACATCTCGAAGAACATCAGTTATGGAAAAGGTAACTGTCTTTTCCTGGTGTGTGTTGGCTGAGTATGAATGGATTGGGCAGAACGCTGCCCGTCAAATCAGAGGAAAATGCATTACAGTGTCATCTCCACAGTTGGAGAACTTGTTTGTGCAGGGGTTAAATGGGAGCCTTGAGCTCCAAGAGGCCAGGAGGTTACTACAGGTGGTAAACATATGCTTACGCAGAAATGGAGGTCCTGTGGAAAAATTTACTCTCTGCTTTACCTTTGTGCTGCAATCAATCATGTGCAGTCCCGGGCATGATACTGCTTCAGCCGAGCTAGAAGTGTAGTAAATGAAATATTGTGTCATAAAGCAGTGGACCAAAGCAACAGTAAAATAGCTTGTGGGGCAGCATAATTATCCAAGTAAATCTTTGAGGTGTGACAGTGCAGGGGCAGAGTCTAAACACTATAGCAGCTATTCCAGTAGCGATAGATTTTGTCTCTCTGGGATTGGCCAGACTGTAGCCATGTGAGATGCAGAAAGACAAGGATAACTCCAGTATTTGGTGTGGTGAGGAGGAGCTGCATGTTGTCTGTGTTTTTCCCATAATCCTAAGGCCATGAGTGGTGGCTCTGTCAGTTTCTGGCTTTCTACTGAGTTCATCTTGGCCTCTCCAACTTCTTAATACACATAACTGAGGCTCTGATTTTGGCCTGGTGGGACCAGTGCTCATGGTAATCATGAATTCAGATAAAGTCCGGGACCCCCGTAGCGGTGTCTCTTTCCCTCCAGGCATTGCAGTCTGTCCCACGGAGTCGCAATGTCACTCAGATTTGGTGTGCTTGCCCCTTCACAGATGAAGACTTGGGGGCGGACGTGCCAGACCTGAGTGGCATTGTGACCTAGTGCACGCAGACTCAGTGCCAATGAAATTTGGCTCTTAGCCCCTCCATCTACAGAGGAGCAGATGCACCAAACCTGAGTGGTATTGTGACTACTTGGGCCAGGTTACTACACCCAGAGTTGGGAGCCAGCCCCACAGGACAGGACCCATCGCTGAGGAGTGACTGTGGGGTGGGCTCACCCTACAACACCTCCCCCGCCCCCCATGGATAGCCCACTCCTCCCCTTTCTGTGACACTCTTGTTTTCCCATGCCTATGCTGTGAAACGTTAAAATTTTCTGTGACTAAATCATAGCTTCAAACATCACTTATAAAGGCATGGCGGAGAGAGAGCTTTTGTGGGTGCTGTCTTTGCATTAGGGGAAACACAGGTGTAGGGGCTTCACTACACTATGGGGTGTGCAGCAGCACAACTGTGGTGTGGTAGCTATGCTGTTGTGACCCTGTCTTGTAGACAGTCTACACCGACTTAAGGGGTTTTTCCAGTGCTGTAGAGTGGCAGGACTCATTCTTCTGTCACCCTGGCTGTGTCTACACTGGGGGTTAGGTTGGCCTAGCTACCGTAAATCTACATCCTGGAGCATTGTAGCTGTGTTGACCTAAGTGTGAAGTACAGATCAGACTTGAGCCTTCATTCACTGGTCGTTGTCCCTGAATCGGTGCCGTTCAGTCAGACAAAGGCAAATCCTGCCTTGCCCTTAATCCTGATCATTGTTACAGGCCAGCCATTGCTGAAGTGGGGCTATTGCTGAGCGCAGACAAGGCCTCAGCTCCTGTGTCATAAACCCACCTAGCATTTCCCTGCTGCTCTTTCAGCATGGTAATGCTCTCAAAACTGATTCACGGCAGCTCAGTTTTGGCCTGGTCTGTGTTTAAAAATTAGATGGATCTGGCTCAGAGATGTGAAAAATGCACACCGCTGAGCAGCGTAGCTGTGCCCACCTAGCCCCCGGGAAAGCCAAAGCAAGGTGGACGGACAGAAAACTTCGGTCACTCATGGAGGTGCATTAACTATAGCAATGGAAAACCCCTTCCACTGATGTAGGCTGTGCTCACACTACAGGGTTACAGCGGTGATGGAAGAATTCTTTTGTTGACCTAGCTACCGCTGCTTGGAGGGCTGGGTTACGGAAAAATCCCTTCCACCACTGTATGAAGCGTCTATTTCACGGCGCTGTGGCTGTGTCACGTAATGCCCATAGTGTAGGCATGGCCTTACTTTCGTATCCATATTCTCCCCTCTCCTTCCCCAGTGTTCAGAGGGGAGTTCAGAATCTATCCAGCATCTGTCTCTTAGGTACGTACGTATATGGCCCCTGTTACTGTAGCACCTGACCACCTCACAATCGTCAATGCACTGATCCTGTGAGACAGGGCAAGGGCTGTTAACCCCATTGTACAGATTGGGGAACAGAAGCACAGAAAGGCTAAGGGTCTTGCCAAAGGATAATACAAGAAGTTTGTGTCAGAGCAGGGATTTGAGCCCAGGTCTTTCGAGTTGTAGGCTAGCACCTGAACGACTAGGCCACCCTTGCCAACACCTGGCAATTCGAGCCACTGGCAACCCTGTACAAACTAAATTGGAGCCAGCGTGTTTACTAGGCAAATGGGATGATTTGAAAGGCAAATCAAATGAAAAGTTTTCCATGCAAACTGTATTGTAGGTTAATTTTACAGAATTGTCTTGCAGCCTAGCTTCCAAATGATCTCGTTTGTTTAAAACATTGCATGTTCTGTACTGGCACCATAAGTGTGCTTGGCATTTTAGGGAAGATCAGGGCACTGCCCAGCCCTGGGGAGTTCACAGTATAGATAGGTATGGCATGTTCGATTCAGGGAGAGAAGGCAGTAGGCAAGGGGAGAGAAGGAACTGGGTCTTACATATAGGCCAGGTCTACACTTAAAAATTAGATCGACCTAGCTGCATTGCTCAGGTCTTTGAAAAATTTTGCTCCCTGGCCAATGTAGTTAGGTCAAGCTAACCCCGGTGTAGACACCGCTAGGTTGATGGAAGAACTCTTCTGCCGATCTAGCTACCACCTCTTGGAGAGACGGATTAACTACTTTGACAGAAAAATGCCTTTTGTCAATGTGGGAAACACCTTCACTACAGCGTTTCAGCTGCGCCGATGTAGCATAGATACACCCTCAGTAGCATGCTGTTCTTTTTCCAGTTTTATTAGGGCTTGTCTACACTGGCACTTTACAGCGCTGCAACTTTCTCGCTCAGGGGTATGAAAAAACAGACAGTGCCCCAGCGCTGGGAGCTGCCCCTCGTGGAGGTGTTTTTAAAAGAGCGCTGGGAGAGCTCTCTCTCAGCGCTCTGCCACGACTGCACAAGCCACGTTAAAGTGCTGTCGCAGCAGTGCTTTAATGTTGCCATTGTAGACTAGCCCTTAATGTGTGTTTCCAGGGCTGGAGAGGAAAAGGAGTCATTGGAGGTGAATTGTGAGCAGGGGCATCACGTTTTGGAAAAAAAGGAGTGTGTGTGTGTGTGTGTGTGTGTGTGTGTGTGTGCTGTTTGAATCTTGTGATTTACATGGCTATCCGACCAAGAACATCCAGAATTATTGTTAAACTACATAACAAACCTTTGGGAAGATATTTATTGACCCTCCTGCTTCAGGGCTTAAGCCGATCTCTGACCAGGATGCAACCCAGTGTGGGGGCAGATTATCCCACATTCCCTAATGTAGGTTTCTGACACCTTCCTCTGAAGCATCTGGTTCCGACTCCTGTCAGATACAGGATATGGGACTAGCTGCACCTCTTCTCTGATCCAGTCTGGCACAATTCCTGCGTAATCTTCCTCGCCCTGCCTGCTTATGATAATGAAGTAAGATGCCACTCACTGTAGGTCACGTAGACTTTCTTAATATGATGCTCCTTAAAATAGTTAGCGACAGTGACATTAAAATGATCATAATCAGCTTTCAGAGTTGACCCATAGACTTTAGGTCAGGGATCGGCAACCTTTGGCTCACGGCCCGCCAGGGTAAGCCCCCTGGTGGGCCGGGCTGGTTTGTTTACCTGCCGCGTCCACAGGTTCGGCCAATCGCAGCTTCCACTGGCCGCGGTTCGCCGCTCCAGGCCAATGGGGGCTGCGGGAAGCAGCGTGAGCCGAGGGATGTGCTGGTTGCCACTTCCCACAGCCCCCATTGGCCTGGAATGGTGAACCGCAGTCAGTGGGAGCTGCGATCGGCAAAACCTGTGGATGCGGCCGAACCTGCGGGCTTACCCTGGCAGGCCGCGTGCCAAAGGTTGCTGATCCCTGCTTTAGATCATGATGATCTTTGTGACCTGCAGTGTGCAGGAGGTCAGATTAAGCCTTCACCACCCACTCCTGTAGTAAGCCCACAACCTCTGGTTGAGTTACTGAAGTCCTTAAATCTTGATTTAAAGACCAAGTTACAGAGAATCCACCATTTACTGTAGTTGAAACCAGCAAGTGACCCATACCCCATGCTGCAGAGGAAGGCAAAAAAACACCAGAGCTTTGCCAATCTGACCTGGGGAAAATTCTTTCCCAACCACAAACATTGCAATCAGTTAGACCGTGAGCATGTGGGCGAGAGGGTTGCCTTCTGCTGAGACCAGCCGGACACCTGGGAAAGAACTCTCTGTAGAAACTCAGAGCCCTCACCCTCTAGTATCCCATCTCCAGCTGTTGGAGAGATTTGCTGCTAATGCCCCATGGAGAAGACCAGAAACCATTCATGCTCCTCTCAGAGCTATTGTTTCAGGCTCTTTGCAGAGCCAGGCTGTCATCACTGCACTGGTTACCCCTTTTCACAATGTGAATGTTGTCTTCGCAAGAGGCATGACATGGACTTGGTTAAATTCTGGAGCATGAAATGGCAGCCTGCCAGGAAAAAAGCACCAAATTCAAATCTTGGTTTAGGGGAGGGTTGAGAAGTTGCATGACCTATAGGATCAGGGAGGTTCTTCCAAGTACAGGGACTGCATAAGAAGCCCCCAAGTCTGGAGGGTCAGGGAGGTGGAAGGAAGTGTGGTGAACATGTTGGAGTATAGATAGGGCCTAGGTGGAAGAGTTGTGATGGTAAAATATAGGCCAGGGGATACAGCATAGGCCTTGAGGGTAACATTGAAGAGCTTTCACCATTTTGAAAATGGTGACATGCTTTAATACTGGAAGCTGCTCTGTTGCTGGGGGCCAGATCCCACCACTTGTCTCATGTTAAGTGCCACTTTGTCGTGGCATATGATGCTCCTAACCGTGGGTAAGAATTGCAGAATCTGGACTTGGTGCTGCTGAAATGAAATATCCATTGTCAGTGATTGCTCTGATTAACGAAGAAGCCTGATTTGAATTCTGCCCAAGGGCTCCACAGAGGGTTGCCTTCTACTGAGACACCATTTATTTACCCCATACAGACAAGGCCTTAGTGCCTGATGAGGTGCTAACTACATTCATATAACACATCTGAGACCTGAGAATAAGTGTTTGCACTCTCTCAGCACTTGAAGATGGACACTTAACAACCTGGCTAATCAGGGCGGATTGTGCTGTCAAAATTAATGAGACACTAAAGTACTGTAATGAATAAAGGGAGATTTAAAAAAAAACAAAACGCACCAACCCCTGCACAACTTTAAGGGCTAGATTGAAAACAGTTTCAGAATATGGTGTAAACCCTGCTTTCTCTGAAAGGCTTTGAACACCATTAGGCTGTGACAAGTTCAGAATCTGTTCCTGACATGGTTTGTTCTTGTCTGTGCTGGGCCATATTGTATTCAAAACTGGTGTACAGAGCTCTTATCTTCCCTCCCTGTTCCCCAGGCATGTATGTATGAAGATTTGGGACCAGATTCTGAACTTCTTTACATCTATCACGGCTACACTTGCAAGTTAGAGCGCATTAAAGCAGCCCCGGGCGCCCTAACTCCCGACCCGTCCGCACTGGCAAGGCACATAGAGCACCTGGACTCTGCAGCTGGAGCACTCCTGGTAATTCACCTCCATGAGAAGCATAAAGCTTGCTGCGCCCCGGCTGAAATGCCTGGGCGTCAGTGTGAATGAGGTGTTGCATTACAGCGCTGTGATTGGCCTCCGGAAACGTCCCATAATCTCCTGAAGTCAAGTGGCCACTCTTCTCATTGTTTTGAAATCGGCTGCAGACATGCAGATAACCCCTTTCAAAGCACCATTTCTGACATCAGGCATGCTTATCTGCTCCAGGACAAAGCAAGCCATTAGTGTGGAATGCTGCTTTGGGGGGGGGGGGGGGGGGGGGGGGGGGGGGCGGGGGGGCTGCCAAATTTACACACAGCCCGGCTGACACACCCTCAGCCCCCAAAACATACTGTCTCTCCCCCACAAAAAACACTCACACTCCCCCTCCCCCCCATTTGAAAAGCACGTTGCAGCCACTTGCACACTGGGATGGCTACAACAATGCACTGCTCTTTGCTGCGTTGCAAAAGCTGCTAATGTGGCCACGCCAGCGCACTTGCAGCTGACAGTGTAAACACACTGCAGCGTTTTCCCTGCTGCGGTCCTGAAGGCTGGTTTAACTCCCAGTGCTTTACATCTGCAAGTGTAGCCATGCCCTAACTCCATTGGAGTTGCTCCTGACCTACACCAGTGAGGTGAGAGGCTTCTTGAAGAATGCATTAATTTTTTCTAAACCTTCTGTTTGTGGCTCAGGGCCTCCAAGGCCTCATCTATGCTAGGGAAAAGCATTGGGGTAGAAAACATGTTAACAATTTTGCCATTAGTATGAACCAAGATGTGACCGTCCTTGCCTGCACTAAGGGTGAAATAATTGGGTTAATTAACACGTTTCTGAACTCTGTGCTCTCTATCCCAGTATAGAGGAAGCCAGGTTGGCTTGTGTGCTCCCTTGCTTTCTGGTCTGGGACTCAGCTGTGAAATGGATTTTTTCAGTAAAGTTCCTCCCTTCCTTTCGTTTCCAAATGGATTTAAAGAGAACTAGTTGTAGAGTCATGACTGGACTAATTCAAGAGGGGCTGTTCGGGAAAGGAATGTGTTTGGAAGTGAGGGTGATGGGGGGCCAGCATGCTCCGCAGTCAGGGGGACAATCCTGGATTCCTGCCATTGCTGCCATGTTATTCAGACTCTGTTCTCTTAATGATGGGAGCGTTTCAGAAATCCAGCTGCTACAGCAGATGAGTCATGGCCCATCTTGAATGTCATGAAGGCCAGTCTACTTCAGGGAATTTTAGAGAGATTCCCACTGGTGTCTGCTGCTGGCTCAGCTGCACTGATGGGAGCTGTCATTAAGTCAAGGCTGCAGAAGCTTTACACCATGTCAGCTCACCCTGGTTAATTGATGTGGTTCTAAAAACGTAGAAGCTGCAGGGGGCTTTTCTGCACTATGGATCCCACTGGTCCAATGGAGCAGATGGTAGGAAACAATCTTTAAAATTTCTTAAAATAGACAATACCTAAGTGGTTCATTCCCGGCTGGGAACATCCTACTGTGAAAGACGCATGAAAAAGGAGGCTTTCTGCAAAGGTAAAAGCACTGCCTGGGATCCCCAGAGCACATGGTGCTGTATGTGTGACAGGGGATTGTATACAGTGTTCGTTTGAATGTTACTCATCTTTCTCACCCCTGCTTGTCTCTTTCATCCATCTCGTGTGACCTTTGAGACATGTAGGCTGAGCTTTCTGGGGCAGAGGCTGTTGTCTTTGTTTGTACAGCTCTAGCACGATGGGGCCCTGGTCTTTGACTGGGATGCTGCCATAATACAAATTAGAAAAAATTAGTTCTGAAACAGAAGCTTTCATTTGGAAATTGGAGTCAAAAGGGACAAATCTGCTGAGTTAGAGAACTCCAGTGAAACAGGACAGTGTGCATAAAAGCAAGAGATTTCGAGTTGGCAAAAAGGTGGTTTTTGTTTTGTTTTGCTTTTAAGTCTTGGAGACCAATTGAAAGAGTTCAAATTGGAGAAAAAGCCACTTGCATAACTAGGGTGAATGCAGTCAAGAGAAATGCAGTAGAGCTGTCACTGCAAACTTAGTTAAAATGTCACTTGCAAATGAAGGCGAGTGAATTCTGTGGCTGAATTCCTTCTGACATCACAATTCCACCACCCAGCAACTTAGGGATTGTCTACACTGGCACTTTACAGCGCTGCAACTTTCTTGCTCAGGGTTGTGAACCTCCCCCCGAGCGCTGCAAGTTTCAGCACTGTAACGTGCCAGTATAGACAGTGCACCAGTGCTGGGAGCTGTGCTGGTAGGCAGGGCCACCCAGAGGATTCAGGGGGCCTGGGGCAAAGCGGGCAAGCGGACATAAAAAAAGGCGCCACCCGCTGCGGCGCTTCAAGTCTGCGGCGGCGGGTGCTTCACTCACTCCGCGTCTTCGGCAGCACTGAAGGACCCGCCGCTGAAATGCCGCCGAAGACCCGGAGCGACTGAAGGGCCCGGCCGCGGAAGTGCCGCCGAAGACCCAGACCGCCGCCGGGTGAGTAGCCAGGGAAGGGATTCTTGGCCAGGGCTCGCGGGGCCCCTGTGGGACCCGGGGCAAATTGCCCCACTGTGGCAGCGCTTTAACATTGCCAATGAAGGCGTGCCCTTAGAGCGTGATTTCTTAGGCCTTGTCTCTACTTACAGCGCTGCAGTGGCGCAGGTGCGGTGCTTAGTAGTGATGCTACTTATGCTGATGAGAGAACTTCTCCCATTGGCGCAGGTACTCCACCTCCCTGAGAGGCGGTAGCTATGGTGATGGGAGAAGCCGTCCTGTCGACATAGCACTGTCTACAGCAGGGTTTAGGTCAGTATAACTACATCACTCAGGGATGTGGATTTTCCACACCCGTGCTGACCAACTCCCCCCAAGGCCCCGCCCCCTTGTGCTGCCCCTTCCCTCGAGGCCCCACCCCTTGCTTGCTCTTCTCTGCCCCCTCCCACCCCAATTGCTCGCCCTTATGGCCGGTAAAAAGTGATGGGGCCCTGGCCCCCTGCCCCCCCTTCCAGCACTCCTGTAAGCAGCCACTGCTGCTAAAAAGCTACTTCTCAACACTTCATCTCAATTCTTGCATCTTCCTCTTCTGCAAAAGATTCAGTTTTATTCTCTGCCTTTCCTCCCCTGTTCTCAAGGTGGCTTAGACCTGTTTGGTGTTCTCATCACATCTCAGTTTCAAAGGAAATCAGTTCTATGTAAACCAGCTGATGCAAACCTGGGCATCCTAGTGTAAAGGCTTGCATGACCTTGTGGAATTGCCACGTGTGGGGATGCTGGAGCGGAGAGCAATTACTTTTTCTTTAATTGAACCTAATATAGACAAGTAGAGGATGACACATAGTTGCATTAATGAAGAACAGGTTTATTTTTACAGCAGTGATTATTGTAATTACTGCTCAAGACAATGATTATAAACAGATGCTTCTGTTTTTACAGGTAGTGGGAGTGATCACCTCAGGCTGTGTGGATTTCAGTACTGTGAAAACAGGCTTGCTTCAAATTGGTACCTGGTGTCTGACTGGAGCTTTGGGGTCTATTTCCACAGCATTGAAGGGGCCACATTTGCATAGCTTATGTTCTTATTGATGAGAATCTTGTATGCCTTGGGAGCACAGACCTGTTATTGAAGCTTTTAAGGGTAATATTGACTTTTCTTTTCCCTGTTCCAGCACTCGAGAGCAGCTCGCTAGATTTACTTTAGCAGCCAAAATGTTAACTGTCTTTAAATTGTGCTCTGTAACTCTTCTGAGACACTGATACCTCTGAGTTGGGCTCCTTTCCCCCCCTTCCTTCTAGACCCACTTCCTTCAGCCTGAAGGCAGTGATTGGGCCTAGAGATCTAGTTTTCCCTCAGCTGTACTTTGGGAATCAAAAGAGAATTGTTAGCATGGAATGAAGCTTATGCCTAGCCCGTCCTTGCGTCTTAAGACTGCAGTCTAATCTGCATAGTGTAATGCATGAAGAAATTCACATACAGCCGGAAGGAACCAGAGAAATAAATTTCCTGCCCAGTATCGCTCTACTTCCTGGGGTCACTAGTCAGTCTCTGACACCCTGTAAGGTAGTGGGGGTATCTTGGTGCGTAACACCAAGTGGAAATTACCAATAACCAACTGTACTAGTATGTCGAAGCAGAACCCTGACATAAATGGAGACAGATTGGGAAGTTCCCTGCAGCTTTCAAAGATTCTGTTTAAACATGGGATACTTCAGAGGTGGAAAAACTCTATCTGGGACAGGCTAAATCTCCTAACTGTTCCCCTTTTGTAGAGAATCTAGGGGTTGGGGGTGAGCCGTCTTCTCTCCAGCCTGCAGCACAAGGGGTGGAGCCAACTGACCGTGAAGGATCACCTAGGGTTGCCCTTAAATCTCTTAGAATTTTGAAATACTTTACTGGTCTGAGAGAAGCTCCCTATAGGCTTACAAAGAGTGGTGCTAGATGCACTGAAAACATTCATGGTGCGTCTACTGGAGCTGAGAATTGCACCTCCTGGCAGCTGGGGAGACATACCCTCAGACAGTTTTCTCTGTCCGCCATTTAGAGCCTGCCCACTCTATAGCTGAAATACTGGTAGGGGAGGGTGTTTGTATAGTCCTTGTGCAATTATGGTACAATCTGTCATGTATCCCCTAATACTGAGCAGCTGTCTGAATGTGCTTCAGGATCACTGTCCCTAAGGATGTCTGCAGCACCTCATGTTCAGCAGCCCTTGGAGCTAGGAAGCCTCCACTACAGCTCTGTGACTCAGTTTCCCCATCAGTAAAATGTGGATAATGGCACTTACGCGCCTTTGTAAAGCACTTTGAGATCTGCTGATGGATGTGCTATGTAAGAGGTAGGTGATAACAATATTATCACACCTGCCAAGAAAATGAAAGTGGTCCTGAGAGTGGTACTGCTGGTAGGTGATCCCACCTGCCTAAGTGGCCAAAGTATATCCCCAAAGTTTCCAGTCCAATTGTGTTGATCTTCTAATAGCCACCTGACCATGTTGATGATCTCTGAGTGTTCACTAATGTCCTAACACCCTCTTCCCTGCCTGCCTTTCAGAATAGTCCAGTCCTCTTTCCGTTTGATCTCAATGTAGGCTTCTATTCCAGGGTCCCTGTGCCCCCTGGATAGAATAGAACACTGCATAAAAGATTTGGGGTGGCTTCCCAGTGGACTGAGTTTGCTCACTGGCTGCCTTTTGGCCTCACTGGTTCCTGAAGGAAGCCTCTCTGATATACAGTGGTGTTTTCCATCAGTGTGAGGCATATGTTTGGTTCTATGAAAAGGCTTTGTTAGTGACATGGCCTTTAAAAGTCCCATGGCGGTGCTGAGTGAAGGAAAGAAATAAGGTTTTTGTTTCCAAACCCAATGTGATTTTTCTTTCCTTCAGATCAATCACACAAAACTTCAGCCAAACAGTGTATTTCAAGTTAAGTGAAAAACATGTGATCTAATTCACTGGGGCGAGTGCCATCATGGGAGTAAGGTGCTGCTTCCCTGGCCAATTCCTGCTAATGGTCCTCTCCTGGAAGGGCCTATAAGGAAAGCTAGCTTGGGAGGGAAGAAGCTATTGAAAGGTTCCAGTCCATATAGGTGGAAATAAGGGGACAGTGTGGCAATGTCTCAGTACATTTCCCAGGGTTGGTACCAACCAAAGCAGCTCCATTAGTAGCTGCAGCAGTGCTAGACTAGCCGCATCACTGGCACTCTAACCAGCATGTTACTTCACCCTGCTCAGAGAAGGTTTGATTACAAACTGGCTGTCCATTTGTAGTACCAGGGCTGCCACTGTTGCTGAAAATGGTGGAGATGCTCAGGCTGGTGCCAACAGTGGGAAACATTGGAGGTTGAAATAGCGGAGCGTGGGCTTTGGTAGGGCAACAAATTGGCAGCAGCTGAAGGAGCAGAGCAGAAGGAATGTTCAGCGGCCCGCTTCCAAGAGCATTATTGATCACAGGGGAACTGGGAGACCCCAGGAACAGTGAGTCACTGTGTTGCGAGTCAGATGGTTCAACACCCTACCTGAAGGATGCTGACTCCCTGTTTCTCTAACTAGGTGCAGGAAGACTGTCCCAGATGGTGAACAGTGTATGGGAGAACAATCTATCTAGGGAGAAGGACAAAGCCCTAGTAACTCAGGGGTTTAAGGAATGGACTGGAGAAGTGGTGGAATGGTGCTCCCATCATCTGCTGTAATACACTCCCATCATGGGGCACGTTGGGTGAAATCTTGGCCCTATT
>NW_020664586.1:2499309-2546480 GCF_002925995.2 Terrapene triunguis | reverse complement strand
AATACACTCCCATCATGGGGCACGTTGGGTGAAATCTTGGCCCTATTGAAGTTGATAGGAAGTCATCCATTGAAATCAATGGGGTCAAGATTTCATCCATGAAGGATTCTGAGATCTATCAGGGAAGGATGTAAGGTACTGGATTCTGAGCTGGAGGTCACTAGAGATTTGAGAATATGGATAACCCATTCCCAAGTGTCCCAACTTGAGAAGACAAGTTTTGGCCAGGTTGATGTTTGAGGAATTGGGGCTTAAGGGGACAAGTTGAAGGTCTGGATAACCATTTCAAAAGAAGCACGGTCAAGAGTTGAATGAGGGCGGGACTAGCAAGGATAAGTGTGGTATGGTTTACTCCAGCAGGTAATGCAGTATGAAAATCTAAGACCCTTAAGCAGACTTGGGGTAGAGTATTTTATGACTAAAGTCTTTGTTTAAGATTGTTGACTTGCTGAGCAGCATATCTGACTATTGAGGCTTCCTTTGGTAACAATAGGAAGTAGGAGTGGAACGGATTACTGTAGACATATCATACAGCGAGTTGGCAGCAGTTTTGACTAAATGTAAGAGTAATCCTAGATCTGTAATTGCTGTGTAGATAACAGCGCTTTAAAGTGGCTGTGTAGTCGCGGCACTAGCGCTGGGAGAGAGCTCTCCCAGTGCTGTAAAAACACTACCCCACGAGGGGAGTAGCTACCGGTGCTGGGAGTGCGGCTTCCAGCGCTTGTGCACTGTCTACAACAGGGGTAGGCAACCTATGGCACGTGCGCCGAAGGCGGCACACAAGCTGATTTTCAGTGGCACTCACACTGCCCGGGTCCTGGCCAGCGGTCCGGGGGGCTCTGCATTTTAATTTAATTTTAAATGAAGCTTCTTAAACATTTTTAAAACCTTATTTACTTTACATACAACAATAGTTTAGTTATATATTATAGACTTATTGAAAGAGACCTTCTAAAAACATTAAACTGTATTACTGGCACGCGAAACCTTAAATTAGAGTGAATAAATGAAGACTCGGCACACCACTTCTGAAAGGTTGCTGACCCCTGGTCTACAATGCCACTTTACAGCGCTGAAATTTGCCAAACTCAGGGGGGGTGTTTTTTCACACCTCTGAGTGAGAAAGTTGCAGCACTGGAAAGTGGCAGTGTAGACAAGGCCTCAGTGCTGCTGCTTGACGTACAATATTTACAAATTTCAGAGTGGTAGCCATGTTAGTCTGTATCAGCAAAAAGAACGAGGAGTATGTGTGGCACCTTAGAGACTAACAAATTTATTTGGGCATAAGCTTTCGTGGGCTAGAATCCACTTCATCAGATGCATGCAGTGGAAAATACAGTAGGAAGATATAGATAGATATCCACACACACAGAGAACATGGAAAAAATGGGGGTTGCCATACCAACTCTAACGAGACTAATCAAGGTGGGCTATGATCAGCAGGAGAAAAAAAAACTTATCAGGATGGCCTATTTCAAACAGTTGACAAGAAGGTGTGAGTAACAGTAGGGGAAAATTAGCATTGGGAAATAGTTTTTAGTTTGTGTAATGACCCATCCACTCCCAGTCTTTATTCAAGCCTAATTTAATGGTGTCCAGTTTGCAAATTAATTCCAGTTCTGCAGTTTCTCGTTGGAGTCTGGTTTTGAAGTTTTTGTTGTTGAAGAATTGCGACTTTTAGGTCTTTAGTTGAGTGTCCAGGGAGGTGGACTATGGCACCACAATCACAGTGCAGCATGCTGGTTCTGTAATTGGCAGAGAGACAAGCTTGGAGATGAAGAAGGGACAGCCATGCCCTTGGGGGAGAGGGGAATACGTTATTAGTTCTTATCAAACTGTAGGACCTTTCAGGTGATGCTGAGAGCCCTCAGATTATCAATTCATTAGGTGTTTGCTGGCAATGATTGTGCTGAAGTGACTCCTTAGCACTGTGACTGCAGAGGGTACTCTCTGTGGTGCACTATTACAATTCAGTGCCTCTTCAATGGGCCTCAAGTGGAGCTGCTGGTATACTGCTGTGAAACAGCCTTGAATGGAATAGTTAATACCTCTCTCTTTTTATTTTCCATTTCACAATAACTCTTCTAAAAAAGCTGCTGAGCTGAACTGGTGAGGCCTGATTAAATAGAAGGATACTGGGATAACCTGGTTAGTGACAGTTCCTCATTAAGCTCATTAAGTCCATCTGCTCCATTGCTTTGCTCAGCCCAGTTTTGTATGGCCCAAGTGATATGGCTTGCGGTACTGCTTTTCCTGGACTATTGCCTAGTCTAATTGTTCCTGATGGTCTAAATTTCCCTTTGCTTGGTTTCATTCCCGATTGCGTCCTTTTGGGCACGGCTAACTGTTCCTTTCTAAACTGGTGCTCACACCTTTCAAATACCGGTGGACCCTTCTCTCCCGCTTCGATCATCACCTTGTCAAGATATCTAGCTCTCTTGAAAGCTCCCCCCACATGAGTCAATTCTCCTGTCCTTTATCACTTTTGTTGCGCATCTGCATTCCCTCCAGTTCAGTATCTTTCTGGTATTGAGGTGCCCAGCACCATGCTCAGTGTTGCAGATGAGGTCTCAGCAGAGCACTCAGGGACCATCTCCTCCCTGCTCTGTGGTGTGAGATCTCCATGTGTGCAGCTGAAGATCAAACTTGGTGTTGCTGTCTGCATTGTGCTTTGCTGCTGGTTCTCTCTCTGACTTGGAACAGGTTTGCGATTCCTACACCATATAGCTTTACATCTTGGGCTTTCCCAAACTGAATCTCATTTTATTTCCCTCGCCCTATTTCTGCCCTCTCAGTTTGTGCGTCTATCCTGGCTGGCATTTGTGGCCTCTCATTGAGGTTACTCAGTTTTCTCTCTCAGGTATTTATCTGGCCCCCATAACCGTAGTATCGGAGTACCTCACAATCTTCCTCCTCACAACACCCTGGGAGGCTGGGCAGGGCTGTTGTCTCCATTACACAGATGGGTAACTGAGGCACAAAGAGACTAAATGTCATGCCCAGGCTCACACAGGAAGGCTGTGGCAGAGTCAGGGACTTGAGCCCTGGTCTCCTGGGTCCATGGGAGAGCAAGGAAGAGGTTTAGCAAATGAGATATTTGAGGAAAAGTATTTTCTTCTTTATTATTTCTGTAGATCTCAAAATCACCTAGGTGCTTTATAGCCTAATAACATGGCCCCCAGCAGTTGGCAATCAAGAGATCTTGGTGTGTTCAGTGTGGAAGGAAAAATGACCTCCGGCAATCTAACCGTGGTCTTTACTATGTTGTTTGTTTGTATTGCCATAGGTCATGATTCATCAGAGTTTTTTGATATTAGAGCTATAAACTTCCAGTTGTTCCTTGCCCTCTCCTGTTTGGTGAACTTTTTATGGTGGTGGTGGAGATGGGTCTTGAGCAGGGCTCCAAGTGCGGACAGGGCCATGGCTTTACAGATCAGCTCAGGAAGGACATGCCATGTGTCAAGGTCGGTATGGGAGAAAGCCCACCGATGGCTGTGGGGGAGGCGGCTGAAAGGAGTATCGAAGCCTGCCTAAAATACTGTGCAAAGGACAGAGGTTGGTTATTCCCCTTAGGCCGTGAGAAGAAATGAGCAGTCAGTGCAGCAGGGAGAATTTGAGGTAAGTATCAGGAAAAACACTGTCACCATTTGAATATTTGGTTGGAACAAGCTGCCAAGGCAGATTGAGCAGCTGACTGTCCCAGAGGTAACCCAGGCTGAGGCCTAGTCTACACTAGGCGTTTGTCGAATTTAGCGCCGTAATATCGAATTAACCCTGCACCCGTCCACACCACGAAGCTATTTAGTTCGACATAGAGGTCTCTTAAATTCGACTTCTGTACTCCTCCCCAACGAGGGGAGTAGCGCTAAATTCGACATGGCCATGTCGAATTAGGCTAGGTGTGGATGGAAATCGACACTAATAGCTCCGGGAGCTATCCCACAGTGCACCACTCTGTTGACGCTCTGGACAGCAGTCCGAGCTCGGATGCTCTGACCAGCCACACAGGAAAAGCCCCGGGAAAATTTGAATTCCTTTTCCTGTCTGGCCAGTTTGAATCTCATTTCCTGTTTGGACATCGTGGCGAGCTCAGCAGCACTGGCAACGATGCAGAGCTCTCCAGCAGAGATGGCCGTGCAATCGCAGACTAGAAAGAGGGCCCCAGCATGGACTGATCGGGAAGTCTTGGATCTCATCGCTGTGTGGGGCGATGAGTCTGTGCTTTCTGAGCTGCGCTCCAAAAGACGGAATGCAAAGATCTACGAGAAGATCTCTAAAGCCATGGCAGAGAGAGGATACAGCCGGGATGCAACGCAGTGTCGCGTGAAAATCAAGGAGCTGAGACAAGGCTACCAGAAGACCAAAGAGGCAAACGGACGCTCCGGATCCCAGTCCCAGACATCCCGTTTCTACGAGGCACTGCATTCCATCCTTGGTGCGGCCGCCACCACTACCCCACCAGTGACCGTGGACTCTGAGGATGGGATATTGTCCACGGCCGGTTCCTCGGACATCTTAGCGGACGGGGAAAATGAGGAAGGAGATGAGGAGGACGAGGCAGTCGACAGCGCTTGCAACGCTGATTTCCCCGACAGCCAGGATCTCTTCATCACCCTCACAGAGATCCCCTACCAGCCGTCCCCAGCCGTTAACCCTGACACAGAATCAGGGGAAGGATCAGCCAGTAAGTGTTTTAAACATGTAAACATTTATTTTTAACAGAACTGGAATATTAACAATAACAATGGGTTTTTCATGATTAGTTTGCCCTAGGCCCTTAATGTTTAAGTCCTGGGCAGTGCAACTATTGAAAAAAAAAATCTAACAATGTCCGGTTTGGCATGATTGTTCTGCCCAAGCCGCTCTACTGTTTAGTCCCTGCCAGTGCAGCTACAGTAAAATGCGGTCTACATGTCCGGGGATAGAGCAGTAATCCTCCTGGGACATCTCGATGAAGCTCTCCTGGAGGTAATTTGAAAGCCTGTTCATCAGGTTCCTGGGGAGAGCGGCCTTATTGGGTCCTCCGTGGTAGGAAACATTTCCGTGCCAGGAGACAATCAAGTACTCCGGGATCATTGCCCTGCAGAGCATGGCGGCATACGGCCCAGGTCTTTGCAGGCTTTCCCGAAGCATTCGTTCTTTATCGGTGTCTGAGATCCTCATGAGGGTGATGTCGCTCATGGTGACCTGCTTTGAATTAGGTAGGGGAATGTTAGTATTGGGACTGCTTGCCCGTTCCTTTACAGAACTGTAACCGCCGGTTTACAGCCACGCGGTGGAGGCGGGAGAGGGGCAGCATACAGGGATCTTTCCCTGGGACAGCCGCGAGGGGGTGGGACAGGGGCAGAGTTCATGCTTGCTGGATTGCTGGCAGCAGAGACTCGCATTGCTTTCAAAGTGAAAGGAGGCCAGTGCTACTATTAGTTTTAAGCAGCCACAAGTCTACGGCTTACCATGTCGGCCTGCTACACAAATTCCGGTGTCCTGCCCCGCTTCTCAGATTGGCAGTGCAAGACCCCAGGCACTGAATGCGAGGGCCGAAAATTCGACCTTGTCCTGAGTGCGCATGTGATAGGTGCAGTGCATGGTCTTGTTCACAGAGAAAGACTATGTTCTTTGTTCACAACTACATTTATCTTTCTGAGGAATTCACTCCCTTTTTCCCATTCCCACAGCCACATCTGCGACTGTCTCCCAACCCAGCCTGGCATCACACACCCAGAGGCTAGCGCAGATTAGGCGGAGGAAGAAGAGGACACGGGAAGACATGTTCTCAGAACTAATGGGCTGCTCCCGAGCACAGGCAGCACAGCAGACCCAGTGGAGGGAGAATTTGTCCCAAATGCACCGGACACACATGGAACGTGAGGAGAGGTGGCGGCAGGAAGACCAGCAGACGACTCAAACGCTGCTTGGACTTATGAGGGAGCAAACGGACACGCTCCGGCGCCTTGTTGATGTTCTGCAGGAACGGAGGCAGGAGGACAGAGCCCCGCTGCAGTCTATCAGTAACCGCCCTCCCCCGCCACCAAGTCCCATACCCCCCTCACCCAAAGTCCAAAGAAGGAGGGGCGGCAGAGTCCGAGAAAACTCTCACTCCACCCCTGCAGGCTGCTCAAGCAGCAGAAGGCTCTCATTCCCCAAAATTTGAAAAGTCCTTTCCTTCCCGCCTCACCCAAGCCCCCGTCCAAGTTTCACCCCCCAGTTTCATGTGGTGTTGTTAATAAAAAAAAAGTTTCTGTTAATTACTGTTTCCATCATGTTCTTTAGAGGAGAGTCTGTCTGAAGCGGGGGGAAGGGGCTTGGTAGTTGGACAGGACAGTCACCTTTAGCAGGGTACAGAGGCGGGGGCAGGTCCAGCAGCAGGGCACATACACAGTGCAGTGACTAGTTACCCTGGTCAGTCTGGGAGGTGGTTTTCCTGTTCTGTGGGGGGGAGGGCAGTTACAGATCTTATGCAGCGGTCCTTATCCTGGATCACAGAGCCACGTAGCAGGGGATCTGTAACCCTCCTCCCCCTGCCAGAAAGTCACATAGCCCCCACATACACGCAGTCCCGATCAGGAGGGCTGGCAGGCTCCGTTGAAACAACCAGTCCACTACTGCGGAGCCTGTCATTCCTGGAGTTTAGAAGCATCATTTGCATCAGTACACTACACCCGCTCCCCACCACAGTCTGCGTCCCAGGTTTAAAACATTCCCGCGAAAACAGTAATACAGACAATGGTGTTCATTAACTGAATTTATTTTTTTGGAAGGGGGTGAAGGGGGTATGTAACTGCAGAGGATAGTCAACATTAAGTGGGTAAAGGAATGGGGCAGGTTCAGCTTCTCTGTAGACAAACTTAAAAGTCACTGGTTACCCTGCTCACTCAGGAACCTAGCTTTCAAAGCCTCCCGGATGCACAGCGCGTCCCGCTGGGCTCTTCTAATCGCCCGGCTGTCTGGCTGGGCGTAATCAGAAGCCAGGCTATTTGCCTCAACCTCCCACCCCGCCATAAAGGTCTCCCCCTTGCTCTCACAGAGATTGTGGAGCACACAGCAAGCTGCTATAACAATGGGGATATTGGTTTGCTGAGATCACAGCGAGTCAGTAAGCTTCTCCATCTCCCCTTGAGACGGCCAAAAGTGCACTCCACCACCATTCTGCACTTGCTCAGCCGGTAGTTGAAGAGTTCTTTTTCAGTGTCCAGGGCGCCAGTATAGGGCTTCATGAGCCAGGGCATTAGCGGGTAGGCTGGGTCCCCGAGGATCACTGTAGGCATCTCCACATCCCCAAGAGTTATTTTGTGGTCCGGGAAGTAAATCCCTTCCTGAAGCCTTCTAAACAGACCAGAGTTCCTGAAAACGCGAGCGTCATGAACCTTGCCCGGCCATCCGACGATGTTGGTAAAACGTCCCCTATGGTCCACCAGTGCTTGCAGCACCATTGAAAAGTAGCCCTTTTGGTTGATGTACTGGCTGGCCTGGTGGTCCGGTCCCAGGATAGGGATGTGAGTTCCATCTATAGCCCCACCGCAGTTTGGGAATCCCATCGCGGCGAAGCCATCTATGATGGCCTGCGCGTTTCCCAGGGTCACTACCTTTGAGAGCTGTACCTCAACGATTGTGTTGGCTACTTGCATGACAACAACCCCCACGGTAGATTTGCCCACGCCAAAGTGGTTCGCGACTGACGGTAGCTGTCCGGCGTTGCAAGCTTCCAGAGGGCTATGGCCACTCGCTTCTGGACAGTCAGGGCTGCTCGCATCCGGGTGTCATTGCGCTTCAGGGCAGGGGACAGCAACTCACAAAGTTCCAGGAAAGTCCCCTTCCGCATGCGAAAGTTTCGCAGCCACTGGGATTCATCCCAGACCTGCAGCACTATGCGGTCCCACCAGTCCGTGCTTGTTTCCCGGGCCCAGAATCGCCGTTCCACAACATCCACATGACCCATTGTCACCGTGATGTCCTCGGTGCGGGGTCCCGTGCTTTCTGACAGGCCTGTGCTACTCTCAGACTTCAGGCCCTCACCGTGGTGCCGTAGCCTCCTCGCCTGATTTATCTGCATCTGCCTCTGGGAAAGGTGGATGATAAGCTGCGAGGCGTTGACAACGGACACAACTGCAGCGATGGTCGCAGCGGGATCCATGCTCGCAGTGCTGTGGCGTCCGTGCTGTCACTGACCAGAAAAGTGCGCGAACTGATTTCCCGCCGGCGCTTTCAGGGACGGAGGGAGGGAGGGCGGTAGTGACGGACGGATGACGACAGTTACCCAAAAGCACCCTCGACACATTTTTTTTTACCCAGAAGGCATTGGCGGCTCGACCCAGAATTCCAATGGTCAGCGGGGACTGCGGGGACTGTGGGATAGCTGCCCACAGTGCACCGCTTCCAATGTCGACGGTTTCCCCGTTAGTGTGGACTCACAAAGTCGAATTACTGTCCTTAGTGTGGACACACACGTTCGACTTTGCAATATCGATTCCACAGATTCGATTTAAGTGAAATCGAACTACTCTCGTAGTGTAGACATACCCTGAGTCTGGAGACCCATCTTGTGCAGATCGTTCAAGGGTAATGGAATCTGTTCTGGAGGAAGTGACCTGGAGCCTCCCTCCAGACCCAGCGGTTCTCCTCACCTTGAAGTTGCTAAGATTTCTTTTCAGTGTCTGAGATGCTGTGGTTAAGGTTGTGTCTGCAAGGCCAGAGGCTCAGGACTCCAAAACTTTCCTTTCAGGATGAAACTTGTCGCCATTCTCAGCTGGGGGAAGATTTTTTCCTAAAATGGGATCAGAATTGTTTCAGGTTCCTTGTGAGGAATGGAAGGTGGTGGAGACAGAGATGCAAGCTTTGGATTCCTTTGTTTGCCAAATTCAAGCCAGAAAAGAGCCTCCTTAAAAAATATAAATAACCCTCCTCTCCTGTATTTCTGGTGGGTGCTTTAATCTTTTGAGAACAATGAAGTAGGTGGGGGTCTGAACTTCGCAACAGTAGACTTGTAATCTAGAGAGCCATGTCTTTGAGTTCTCGATATTCAGGAGCGTTTCCTATCTTAATCCACTGCTGTGGGGTTGAGAAATACCAAAGGCTTTTGTGGGGCCAGCACAGTGGCAATATCTTGTGCTCGCCCTGCTGGCTATGCAGTTGTTACCATGCCCTTGGTGGAGCTGGAGGGCGCCTCCCAGATTGCTGCTGATGCAGAGCTCATGCCTACAAGCGCTGGTTTAGTTACTGTTTCGTCACCTGGTCACCTTTCTTTGCTTTCAGTGTTCTTCTAGCACAATTTGTTGTGAAACTGCATCTGAGAGTAATTCAGGCCTGGGAGATAGGAGTGGGGAGAGGAATCTGCCTGAGACAATATTCCTACCTTCTTCCACGGCAGCAGTGATCAGTTTGGAATCCGAACCGCCATGGTCACTTGGATCGCTAGGAGGTCTGAAATGCAGCCCCAACCCCAGGGCTGGCCAACAGCCTGGCTATTTGGTATACAATTCCACCCCCTGAGGAGATGGCAGTCTAGTGGTAAGACCTATGGATCCACTGACTTCCATCATAGAGGCCTCCCATTTTGCTAACATAACTTCTGTAGCAGTTAATCCTGAACTGCCAGACCTGATACTCAGGGTATGTCTACACTACAGGATTAATCCGAATTTAGATAATTCGAATTTGGGAAACAGGTTGTATAAATTCGATTGTGCGCGGCCACACTAAGCACCTTAATTCGGTTTTTAACCACATTAATTCGGTGGTGTGCGGCCACACTACCCCATTAATTTAAACACAGTAATTCGGTGGTGTGCGGCCACACTAACCCTAATTCGAATTAACAAAATCGATTTAGGCTCTACTCCGCTCGTCGAGGTGGAGTACAGAAATCGATTTTAAGTGCCCTTTAATTCGAATTAACTGGCTCTGTAGTGTGGACGGGTGAAGGGTTAATTCGGATTAAGGCAGCTAAATCCGAATTAAAGTCGTAGTGTAGACCAGGCCTCAGATGGTGGCCGAGTACCTGGTGGCCTAGTTTAGTTTTTGGTATTTAGTGACTTCTGATGGGAAATCTGCTTGAGGATCAAAACCAACTGTGAAGAATTTGCCCTCCTGTTTAGATGGCATTTTAGGAATGATGTTACTCTTTGTTTCCAATCCAGGTTTGTTATGGAGCAAATGCTTCAAGCTGTTGGACTGACCTGGCCTTTCTCAGAGTGTAACTAAATTAATGTGTTTTGGAGGGCATTAACAGGAATTAGCTCTTGTATTAGTCCTTCCTCAGTCTCAGAGCATGGAGAAAATGGAAGTTATCTGAAAGATCAGTGACCTGTGATCAGCTGACCCACTTCAAAAGCCAACACATGCTTCAGTTAACTGACAAGGGGTGGACATGGGACTTTCTCTAAGCAAGTTTCTCTAAGCAAGTTACTCTGTTTGCTTGCTCTAGTTATGGAGGCAATATGCAATAAATATTATGTTACAGGACACTAAGATCTTTGGCTCTAAAAACTGCTGTGTGGATTATTTTTCTGCGGTGTAAAGGGGGAAAAACGTATGGATGAGTGTTTTTTACAGTTCTGCAAACAAGCAAATTAGCTTTGCAGGAGAAGCTGCTATTCTGAAGATAAGCAGGGGGTAATTTGCAAGGGAAATGACTAGGGCTGTTGATTAATTGCAATTAACTCAAATTAATTTCGATTAATTGCAATTTTAATTGCACTGTTAAACAATAGAATACCAATTGAAATTTATTAAATATTTTAGATGTTTTTTCTACATTTTCATATATATTGTATTCTGTGTTACACTTTGATTTCAATTGCATTTTTTTATTACAAATATTTGCACTGTAAAAATGATAAAAGAAATAGTATTTTTCAATTCACCTCATTCAAGTACTGTAGTGCAATCTCTTTATCCTGAAAGTGAAATTTACAAATGTAGATTTTTGTTTGTTACATAACTAAACTAAAAAAAAAAAAAAAAATTAAAATTTCAGAGCCTACAAGTCCACGCAGTCCTACTTCTTGTTCAGCCAATCACTAAGACAGACAAGTTTGTTTACATTTATAGGAGATAATGCTGCCCTCTTCTTATTTACAATGTCACCAGAAAGTGAGAACAGGCATTTGCATGGCACTTTCGTATGCCCCTTCATGCTTCTGCCACCATTCCAGAGGACATGCTTCCATGCTGATGATGCTCGTTAAAAAAAAATGTGTTAATTAAATTGGGACTGAACTCCTTGGGGGAGAATTGTATGTCCCTGGCTCTGGTTCTACTCGCATTCTGCTGTATATTTCATGTTATAGCAATCTCGGATGATGACCCAGCACAAGTTGTTCATTTTAAGAACACTTTCACTGCGGATTTGACAAGACGCAAAGAAGGTACCAGTGTGAGATTTCTAAAGATAGCTACCGCACTCGAGCCGAGGTTTAAGAATCTGAAGTGTCTTCCAGAATCTGAGAGGGATGAGGTATGAAGCATGCTTTCAGAAGTCTTAAAAGAGCGACACTCTGATGCAAAAACTACAGAACACAAAAAAGAAAATCAACCTTCTGCTGGTGGTATCTGATTCAGATAATGAAAATGAACATGCGTTGGTCTGCACTGCTTTGGATTGTTATTGAGTAGAACTGGTCATCAGCATGGACGCATGTCCCCTGGAATGGTGGTTGAAGCATGAAGGGACATATGAATCTTTAGCACATCTGGCACGTAAGTACCTTAAAATGCTAGCAACAAAAGTGCAATGCAAATGCCTGTTCTCACTTTCAGGAGATGTGAATAAGAAGTGGGCAGCATTATCTCCCATAAATGTAAACAAACTTGTTTGAGTGATTGGCTGAACAAAAAGTAGGACTGAGTGGACTTGCAGGCTCATGATAAAGAGATTGCACTACAGTACTTGTAGGTGAATTGAAAAATGCTACTTTTGTTTTTTTTACAGTGCAAATATTTGTAATCAAAAATAAGTATAAAGTGAGCACTGTGCACTTTGTATTCTGTGTTGTAATTGAAATCAATACATTTGAAAATGTAGAAAACATCCAAAAATATTTAAATAAATGATTTTCTATTATTGTTTAACAGTGCAATTAATCGCGATTAATTTTTTTAATCGCTTGACAGCCCTAGAAATGGCACATGCTTATAAGCCAGCCTTGCAGGTGCCACATGGCATCTTGAGAGAGATTAATGGTTATATCCCGATATCCCTGTGCACATTGGGAAATACAAAATTGAAGGTCCTGTATGAAATTTCCTCCTATCACGTCGTCTTATAAAATGCTGGGGCTTTACGGAAAAAATGCCTTACACACTTTTAAGCTAAGAAAGAGGTATTTGGAAGTGTAGGGACATGGTTGCTTAAAGGCAGTGTGGCCTAGTGGATAGCACTGGACTGGGGCTCAGGAGACCTGGCTATATTCCTGTTTCTGGCCTGCTGGGAGACCTTGGGCAAGTCACTTTCCTGCACTATGCCTTAGTTTCCCCATCTATAACATGGGGATGATACTTACCTCCTTTTAGAAAAGTGCTCTTTCACGGTTATAATTTTATTATTATTAAAGAAACATTACTTTCAAAAAGTCTTCAGCACCCAGAAGGCTTGAGAGTGGGAGTAAATTGTTTGTAAATGAAATTAAAAGGAAAAACTCTGAAGGGCTTTGCTTTGGGAGAATTTTTTTTTACTTCTATATTGGGTATGAGTGTGGAACGCTAATGTGGGGCACCAAATATCAATCTCCTTGGTTACCCTAGATACCCATGTGGCTTGATTCTTTGGCTCATAAGCTTCTCTTCCCAGTGCTGCACAGATCGGTTTCAGGACTACGTGATACTTGAATTTAGGATTATCCTTCAGTAGGTTGAAATGGCCACTCAGTCATTCTTCACTGATTGTTTTGTCCACCAGTTGAATATTTCAGATGTAAAGCGGTCCTGTTTGTAGCTAATGGTTCTAAGGCATTTTACTGGGAAAGAGTTGGGTTGCTGCAGAGATGGGTTTGAGGTAGGGGTTTCTTAAAGCAGTCTGATCAAGGAGTTGCTGATCAGAACTTTTGCATCGCAGAGTGTGGTTGCTTCTAAATTGTGCAGGGTGCCTGCTGCATGAGAATAAGGTTCATGTGGCCGTGGCCTTGTCCTTTATTTTTCTCTTATGGCAGCTTCCTCTTTTCTTGTACTGTATTTACGTGGTCTCCATCACCGTGGTATCTGAGCACCTTCCAACTCTATCTTTAACCATTCAGAGACCTATTTCTCCAGCACCGGCAAGCAGGGGTTGGACTTAGTTTATTTGATGTTCCTACCTTCTTTTACACCCCTCTGTGCACTCATTGCCTAACTTTTAAGGGCCAAATTTGAGTGTTAGTAGAAGCAGAAGCGGCACATTTCTTCTCGCACACCTTCCAGGGGAGAGGCGACTTCATGGAATAGGTGATGTGGCCTTTGCTGCCTATGAGCGACTGGGAGATACTCTTGATCTGCTTCACACCTGCTTTGTCAAGGATACCAAGCACCTGTCACCTTGTGGGGTTCAGCTCCTCAGCAGGAAGAGAGATGGACTCCAGCCTTCACATGCCTACTAATTAGAAGCAGAAAAACATGGTGGCAACATGGAATCAAAAGCTAGAAATGAAAAACTGGGTCCTGAAAATCCTTGCTAACAGTGTCAGCGGGTTTGGAAGGGCAGCCCAATAAACCCCATTCCATGCAATTTGCTAGCTAATGATTTTATCTCCTTAATTGATCTTCAGCTCATCTATGCTCTATTTTTTGCCTCTTTAAAGGGCTGTTAAAAAGCCCTCGGTTCCATTCTAGGTGGTGTTTGCTTAAATCCTAAGAGAGATGCATTTGGAGGACTTATCACCCGGATTGAAATGACTTAAGAAAGAGCACCATCAGACACTCTGACATGCGCCTGTTTGAGATGCCCCTGGAAAGTCTCTACAAAGATCAGGGGAACTACGTGTGGTTGGGTGAGCTGTCAGCTTCTCAAAAGCCGATGGTAGTGGTGGCTGCTTGGTGAACTGTTGCTCCATCTTAGAGTCCTGTGCTCCACTGATCTCTGCAAATCTGCAGTCAGATACTGGGAAGCGAACGGGTTGAAGAGTTATTCTGGGATGTTAGAGGCCAGATTGCTGCTACTCAGAGGAGACACAAAGTGCAGCACACACCCCAGTGACCGCTCCACAGTCTTAGCACTATCCCTCACATCTCTATTATGGAAGTGGGACCTATAAAGATTCCATGTCCCACCCAGCACACATCCGTAAGCACTATGGGGTGGAACCCTTGTTTCCATGTTGCAGATTAGGGCATATAGGTTATCCAAGACAGTGCTGGCCTTTGGGTTTCTGGGGAAATTGCTGAAGTCGTTCTCAGCTGGGCAGAGGATTCTGGGGCAGGTCGAGGGTTTGGAGGCTCCTGGGCAGCATTGGAAGCTCGAGCAGAAACTGGCTTCCTATTACGTTCCTGTTAGCACGGCGAAGCAGAAGTTTCTGGTGGTAGAGGAGGAAATGAGGCAGCACTGATGAATTGCCCTTTAACTCTTGGTTTAAACAGGCTGAGATCTGAGAGGCAGGGCAGGCTGTGGAGGAGACAGCTCTCTCCAGCAGCTGGCCTCCTTACAGGGGCTCTGAGTGCGTGAGGGCAAGGAGGACCTTTTGAGACGTAGAAGAATAGGCTGCCAGTCTATAGGAAAGCACTGTGGTCAGTAGTCTGTTCCTGGGGCTTCTCATATACAAAAATGGGCTTGGTGGAATCCCTCGTGTGGCTCCTGAGAGAGAAGTCAGTGGGATGAATGGTCTCCTGTGTGACGATCATCTTTGGAGGCCATGGCACTTTCCTTGGCATGCAGCCATGGAGGCGGTTCTAATCAATGGAGTCTTGGGCTGGCTCCGTCATGTCCCATCTGTGATGAGCTGGTGGTTACATTTTTCATTTAGAAGTTCCCCTTATTTTGTTGGGGGTTAGAGAAGCTTCCCCCCTACTGTGAATGTCATGGAAACTATGCCATGCCTGTAATAGTAAAGATCGGCTGTAGAGATAAATATAGCTTTGGGGTTAGCGCTGTCCTGACCTTGGCAAACTCTGCATTTCTGATTTGACACACGCTGGCCCGTCTTCCGTTGGCGGCAGTAAAACACGTAAAAACACAAAGCTGGATTATTCTCCCTCAATCTCTGCCTGGCTGGGGCTTTTGAAATCTCATCACTGTTAGGTTAGGATCTTGCCTTTGGACCAGGAATGAAACCAGCCTCCTGTCATTGCCAAGCAGCTCAAACGGTTTCCCCGTTGGTTTGAAGATGTGAGCATCTCGGATTCCAGAGCTTTTAGGATTGGCCTGGCCTTTATTGTCTTTAAGATGAAAGCTGGTTTCTATAAAGCTGCTGAGCAATGTGTTCCCAGTGTGTGTGGAATTTCCTCCCCCTGCACCACAGTAAGCGTACATATTCCTGATTTGCATTCTGGGGGGATAAGGGAGTAACTCGATTCCCTCTTCTGAGAGCCAGCATCAGAACAAAAGCTAGTGTCTTGGAGGATGTGAGCCTCGCAATTACAGTTTGCTTAAATTTTAAGAGTAACTTAAGGAACTGGGCTGGCCCTAAGTGTTGAAAAACAAATCCTACTTCCAGCAGTGAATATATCAGCACCTTACAGGTTACAGGTTTGATGTGATCGCCTACCTTCCATGCTGTGATTTGAACCACCATGAAGACCTTTTAAGTCATGCTCTGCTATTCAGAAGTAGAGTTTTAAATGCAGGTGGCGTGGCCCAATGCAAGGCCTGGGGAGTTCTGCAATGCTGTAGTTGTCATGTGGAGTGGAGTCACTCGGACCATTTCATGCTGGGTCCTTCTAGTTTCTGCAAGTTGTGGTTCCATTTAAAGAGGGTGGCCAATGGCCCTGGTTTGGGTATAGTGTGGGCGCCCATTTCATACGTGATGTGCAGGCTCATCAGTAATCGGAGTGGCAGCTTGTTTGCATACCAGGCAAATAGCATCCTCCCCAAAGAGCTTACACTTTGGGGTGTTATTCTTGGTGTACAAAGTGAGCTGAGACAACCACCGCCTGCTCTGGGGATTGATATGCTCAAATTAGCAAGTACATTTACAGAATGAAACCCTGCTACGAAAAGAGCCCACAGAGGCCTCATCATGCATGTGAGGTCTCCAGCAAGGCTGGCCTAGCCACCTGTTCCCCCTACGCAGGGAAGGAATTAGAACCAGTTATGGGGTTAAAAGTTCCCGCAAACTGGGTGCCCAGTTCTGAGGTTGCTGAGTTGCAGAACAGGCTGCTAAGAAACCCTGTCTTGCTTAAGGGTGCCCCTTCTCCAGGCTTAATTAAGCAGATAAAGGAGTTTCATATAAGCCATGTCCAGTGAGACATTCTTGGCGTCTGTCTCCACTGCAGTCGGAGGTGTGATTGCAGGACTGTACATGCACAGGAGTTGGTGTTGATCTAGCTCAGTGGTTCCCAAACTGGGGTTCGTGAACCCCTGGGGGTTCACGAAACCTTACAGGGGGTTCTCGGGAAAAAATTCCCTAATGGCGGACAGAGCTGTCCTTAGGGACCCTGGGCAGCACGGGTCCAGCAGCCCGGAGCCCCTGGACTTCCAAGAGCTAAGCAGATCAAAGCAAGCACATCTATCACACTGAGGAGATTTAAACTTCAAGACTCCTTATAAGAAATGGAAAGGGAGGTGGATATTTTTTGCCGTTTTTAAAATTAAATAGGCAGCTAGTATTGTTTTTAAAATTATTATGAAGAACAAGTTTAAGCTTCGTTGTAACGTGTATTGTTTGCTTGAACTGCTCAAGACCTGAATGCTTGTATAAGAGGAACTCTTTGAGTTGGCTTCTTAGATACCTTCATGCTGTTTCACATCTGATACTTCTTGATGAAACATAGGAGCCTTGTCTTATAACAAGCTTATTCAAAGTGATACAAGCTATGAAAGTGAGATCTTGGAAGAGTGCTGCCATTTTCATAATGTAATAAAAATACTGTAATGATAAATAATAATTAATAATAAATAGTGTGTAATAAGCATGTCATAAAAACAAATTTTATATTTCCAAGATCACTGCTTTTATAATTTATACTCAGGTAAAGGAGAAAATCCCTGGAAATATTCCTTTTTAGGAGGGGGTTTGCGAGACTTGACATTTTGGTGAAAGGGGTTCACAGGTTGTTAAAGTTTGGGAACCACTGATCTAGCTAGATCAGCACTAGCTTGGGAGGATCTGCCCAGGGTCCTGGGTGGGTGGGGCTAGCATGTGCAGCTGTCCATGTTGCCAAGCCTTCGCTGCTATGCTTTCTTGATCTAGCTTTGATCTAGCTAGCTCAAGTATCCCTGCATGTGTTGCTGTCACACCTCTGATTGCAGTGTAGATGGACCCTTAGTGTGATTGGCTCCCCTAGCTCTTCTAGCAGCAGCACTGGAGTGGGGCCTAATGACATGCCCCTTCCCCAAGCACGAGGAAAGCTCTAGTCGTTGTAGTGGCAAAGCCTTGGCACATGGAGATGGCAGTAATAATCTCCAGCATCAGTGATTGTCAGCGCTCTTGTAGCTGTCCTGCTGCTGCGTCAGCATCTGCCAGCCACGATGCATTTTTCCCAGCTGACATCTCTCAGCTGAATGACTCCCTGTGTTCTGACAGGTTAATTTTAGCGTAATCTTTATCTCCCCCCCCCCCCCCCCCGTAATCTCATCCCCACTGTGGCATGTGATGGGGCAACCCTGCCATCAGCTATTTGGAGTCCATTTTAAGTGCTGTGCAAGGCTTCTTTTAAACACAGGGTGCCACTCCTGTGTGACCTCAATCACAGTGCTGGGGGCTGTCATTTGGGCTGGGCTCTGCGCTGCTGTCGGACTCTTTCTGAAGCGACCCACCTCTTGTGCAGGGATGCTTTTGTTCTAGCAAATCTCTTGGGTGCAAAAAGCAATTTGAAAGGTCAGGAACACAACTGTGCAATAGCTAAACATAGGCACATTGGATTTAAAATAACCTCTTTCTTGGTGGTTAGCTTGTGAGGTGGGCCTAGCCTATGTTGGGCTCTACTGATTAGGTACCCCGTGGGGTTGGGAGGGGGGCAGTTGTGGGTCAGGTTATTCAGTTGAGAGCCAACCAGTCCAAAGCCAGCAAGGACCAGTGTATGTGCATGGATTATAGATTACGTGTTGCATTATGGCATGAAGTAAATGAGATGGTGTCATGGTAGAGCTTAAACTTCTCCGCTAAACTGCAGCTTCTTCCCTCTGCCAGTCTTTTATTCCAGAAGATTTCCTTTTGAGTGATGCCATCAGAACAGCTGGGGAGTCTCATGCTGCCATAGTTCTCCTGGCAGCCTGCTGTGCCCTGTCCCCAACAGGTCACTCAGTGCCCTGGCATCATTGCCATCTTCCATCTTTCCTCTGGCCTCCTCACCCGCCTGTCTGTGGCTTCCTTCATGAGCAGGGCTGTGGAGCTCTTCCGATCGTCCCTTCTCCAGCCGGTAACACCTTGTCCAGCCCCACCTGTGGCACAGCTCCATATCACAGCCAACTGAAAGCCTTCCAAAGGTGATGAAACCCAGGGCCTAGCCTGTATGATGCTGTGGGCTGCTGGAGCCTTCCTGAAAGCCTTATTCCCTCCATTCCCATCTCTATACTGGCCTAGCATCTCCGCTGTTATCCCCAGTTTGGGAGGACCTGAACTGAGCTCCATTCAGACCAGACTCTCTAACGAAGCTGACCTGTGTTTGGGTGATGGTTAAGCCCATGGAGCTGTTTTTCCAGAGAGATCTGAGTGCTGGATTGCTTTGCTGTTGTGAAGGAGTCTCCTCTTGCAAGTTATTAAACCACATTTCATGCTGAGGCTGCAGGAAATAAACCACTCCTGGAAAAAAACCATCGGTGTTAAATGCACTCCTAGCCATGCAGGTTTGACACTAGAATTGCATAAGTGTAGAACTAATTGCTATATGTGTATTAGTGGGCCAGCCTACATTTATAAATGTATCATCACTCTAGCATATGAGCGCATCACAAGCCCTAACAAATCAAACCTCAATCCCCCAGGCAGTAGAGGAAATAATATAATCCCCATTTTACAGATAGGGAAATTGAGGCCCTGGGGGGTGAATTGCCCTGTCTGAAGTTGCACAGAGGCTTTCTAGAAGAGCCGGGAAGGTGCACAATGTCTCCTGGCTCTCTTTCCTGTGCCATAACTGCTAGGCTATTCCTTCCTCCGCTTCAGTGTTTAGCGATGGCATAACAAACAGCCAACTTGTTTTTTAAATTGAAATGCTGAAAACGCTCCAATACATTGCTGGCTCTAGGACCCTGCAGACCCCTCAATCTACCCATCAGATTGGTCTATAGATGGTCTATTCCATCCATCCCCATCTGAGGACGCAGGCTGCTTGTTTGAACTTTACCGTTCCCTCCCCCATCTCCTGATCTCAGGGGTGTACTGAAGCCATTTAAAAATCCATCTCCTCTCTGTATTTGTAATGAGTGCAGAACAGTGTGACTGCAATGCCAAATAACTGCCTGGTCCAGCAAACTGGATTTTACTGTGCTCTAGTCTTTGATTTTTCTTATACTAGTGATCAGTTAATGGTCTGTCAATGGAGCCCTAATAGCTGAGCCTGTTAAAACCTCCAAATACCTGATGCGTTGTCGAGAGATTCAGTTAATCAAAATGTAGACCTCAGAAGATTTTTTTAAAATAACTGTCAGGATGTGTGATCCTTTTGCAATACTGCCTCTAACATGTAACAAATTTGTAGCAACGAATGTGTTTCATGCCTCCAGCCCTGTGTTTTGCTGACATATTGAAAGTGATGTATTGCTGCAGTAACTGTGGATGATGCGTTGTCATCAGCGGAAGTTGCCCTGCTGCTTGGAATGTAAATGAATTCAGAAGTTATCCAGCTGTTGCCTTCTTGTCTTTGGAATCTCTTTGCGTTTTGAGTTGAAGTGATTTGTGCAAGGTGGAACCTGGGTCTCCCGACTCCTGGAGCAGTGTACTCCCTCTTTAGACCAGGCTGCTTCTCAGAGTTATGGTTGTGCTGTTGCATCTCAATCCTTGATATGTTTGAGACCACTAGTGATTGAGCTTGAGATCTCTCCATGTCTGTCTGTCTCAGGGCTTGTCCACTCAGAGAAATTTCCTGGACTAGCTATACCAGAAGAATGATTCCTTTATAGTTCTGTAAGTATAAGTCAGCGTGTGTGGACTTGCTCTTCCGGTATAGAAGTGCTTTTATTCCATAATAATTACCGACTTGGTCTTTGAGCCACTTAATTCTTTTTACCAGTAGCAGATTTTCTGTAGGATGCATTATTCATGCGTGCAGCTTGTTTGGAAATGAGAAGATGTTGATATTAAATGTGGTAGAATGTTGTGTACAAAGCCTACCAGTTTAGGACAGTGTCATCCAGTTGTAACAATGGTGGGAAGGGAGCCAGCTGGAGGAGGTAAGATCAGGATAAAATGTTAAGTGGGGAACATTCTTCTGAAAGAATGGAGTATCTTTCTCTAGCTTTCTGTCCAGAAGGATCTGAAAGTACTTCACAAACGATGGTAGCTTCCTCTGCCTCTGATCAGACCTGTTCTCATCACTGAATGATGTGATCTTTAGTGTGTCACAAACCATTGTGTTCCTTGGGAGGAAGGATGGGTCAGTGGGTAAGATACTAGTTTGAGAATGAGGTTCAATACCTTGCCCCCTCTGTGACCTTGGTAAAGTCATTTAATCTCTCCGTTCCCTATCCACTGTCCCTCTACGCTAGTATCCAGTGTTTGGGAGGTGTCCGCAACAGATGCTTCAGTGGAAGGTCCAAGACCCCTGCAGTGGGCAGTGGTGGAATAACCTGCCCACAGAGAGGTTTTTTCTTAACCCCTCACTTTCCCCCATAGATAACGATTGGCTTATGCCCTGAATTGGGGGTGTTAGTTTTCCTTCCAGAACTCTTGCCTTTCCTTACTTTCATCACTCTGGATGGCCTCACATGTCTGGCCCTCTTCTGAATCCTGCTAGGTTTTTAGTCTCAGTGCTGGCTTGTGGTAATGAGTACCACAGATTTTAAGTGCGCATTCAAAGGAAATACTTTTCTATGCCATAGGTTTAAAGTTGCTGACTGATTGTGGTTAGAAACAACAAGGAGTCCAATGGCACCTTAAAGTCTAACAGATTTATTTGGGCATACGTTTTTGTGGGTAAAAAACCTCACTTTTTCAGATGCGTGCCTGGTTAGAAACTGCTCTTCTGTAAATCTGTTTAATTATAGGTAGCTCTTAGTTCAGGGGAGAATGTACTGCAGGAGAGACCACCACAAGAGGTGGAAGAAACGGATACATTACTGAAGGGACATGAATTATAAAAGAGCATTATAAGGTGAATGGTGGGTCTTTTAAACCATTTCAGCTTCTTTGCTTGTGTGCATACAGTGCAAAAACCCTCACTGTATCATTTATATTCCTTTGTTTACAGCTAACCATTGTTCTGAAGTCATATTTATTTGCAATTGGTTAATTATGGAGACCTCCTGGAACTTTTAAAGTAAGAACCCAGGCTCTTCAAGAAAACTGTTGGGGATAGGATGGTGGCTTAGGATGCAGTCTTGAGGGCATGCTATTGGTCAGGAGCTGCAGTCTTGAGACTATGCTATTGGTCACCAGCCAGTGTGGTGAGTAGCTTAGGGGATGCGTGTACTTGTGTGTTTGATGCAAAACCAGTATCCGTTGGAGGATAACGGATTTACCTGCATGTCAACTTTTTGAATTTCCAAGTCTTCTTCCCATGCTCCATGCCTGTTTCAGTTTTACTGTCACTTCTAGTCACCTCAGTTCCTAGTTATCTCTCCCCTTCCCTCCATGGGATTCCAACCATGTGCTTGCAAACTGGGGCAGCTGCTACCATGACGAAATGCAGCGCAGGGCCCAAGTGTATGCTTTGCTTTTGGTGTATCCCCATTTGATTGAACCCCCCCCCCCCATTTTGCAGATCACTTACACATGTTTGCAGTGGCACAAGATATAGAAGCACAGGGCAAAGTGCAAATAGAAATACCCACACAGTGAACTCTATAAACAGGGCCCTGTGCGGTCCACAATTCCATGGTGCAGAATTGTGCTGTAGAATCTCAGCTTTCAGTTGTCCTTGTGGCTTCAGAGAACCTTGAAAACATGGCCTGCATGTAAAGCCATGCAGTGTCACCTGCCTGAATCTGCAGACAGCATGAAAAGATGGCTTGAAGAGGTGTGAACTGTCCTATTCATCTGAGTCTGGGGCCCCTGGATTTGGCATTTCCCATGACACTCTGCAATTCAATGTTTCTGCCCTGGAATTTGGTATTTTACTGCAGCCAGGTGCCTGGCACTCATTTTGTCGCCCTGCCCTGCGGGGACCTACCTGCAGCTGCCTCTTGCTCTCTAGCTTTCCCCATAACCGGGAGTTAATTGGATTTACAGTGCATGCTCCCTGCACTGTTCTGTGGAGCCAGGCAGCAGGGGTGTGAGCTAGTGAGGGTTTTCATCAGCCAGGAGAGAAGGCGGGGGCGGGGAGGAAGGCCTTTTCCTCAGGGCTTGTTTTATGGTTGACAGAATAGGAAGCAAATCCATTGATCAAAACTGGGCATAATTCCCATAGGCGTTCCCTGCTGTGGACAGCTAGGAGAGCAGAGGGCACTCCTCTGCACTTAGTTCCCCTTTGACCCAGCTTCCCGTCCCTGCAGCTAGGGGTAAGCAGGGACCTGTTAACCCTTTACAGACTGCAGCCCCCGCTCCCTGTCACAAGGGAGTTGGGGAGCTAGAACCCAGCTTGCAGTCTGGAAGCAAAGGGAGCTGGAAGTGTACGCTGCCAAGCAAGGCAGTGGGGAGAACAGTGCAGGGACTGAAGTGTGGTGAGTCTGTCAGCCAGCTACCGTTTTCTCCTTTCCCTGACACATGGTGGGGAAGGAAGTTCTGAGCTGGGTTACCTGGGCAACATCTCCAGCTTTCTCTATGCTTGCAGCAGTGCGTAGGGTCCATGTAGCCACACACCACAGAGAAAGGCAGGCTGTGTCCATGCTCACTGTGGTGTGTAGCTGCATGTGTAGAGCCCTGCGTGGATATAAAATTTGCATCCGATCTGCAAACATGGTCCGTGGACATAAAGTGGATTCCACAGATTTGTAGGGCTCTAGATATAATATTTGGATCCGCATCCTTCCGCGAACATGGTGCTCAGATATCTGCAGATATAAAGTGGATATCCATAGATTTGCAGGGGTGCATGTGGCAGTGAAAGGCTCCCGCGTGAGGAGGCAGTGTGGAAGGGCTCCAGCAGCAGAGAGCTGCTCTCGGAGCCTTTCCCCACTGCCGGAGTCTCTCACTGCAGCAGAGAGAGGCTCTTGCAGTAGGCAGGCAGTGGAACATTACATTGCTATTTTTAGCAGTGTAGACTTGCGGGGCACTGCTTGGGTATGTAGAGAGCTGTTTAGAGTATATACCATAAGGTTTAGGCAACTCTACTTGCCTAAGCAGTGCCTAACCGTCTACGTTGCTGTTATATCCCTGCTAGTTGGGCGTGCAGTATCTGTACTCTGTATGCTGCCACAAGTGTAGACCCACCCTCAAAGGAGCAAAGATCTGGGAATGGGTCAGGCAGGGCCGGTGCAAGGATATTTTACGCCCTAGGTGCAACTTCCACCTCGCGCCCCTCCGGCCCCGATTCCACCCCCTCCCTGCCCCATTGGATCCCTCCCCAAATCCCTGCCCTGGCCCCGCCTCTTCCCCAAGCACACACATTCCTCCTCCTCCTCCCCCCTCACTCCCAGGCTTGCCGCGCAAATCAGCTGTTTCGTAGCACAAGCGCTGGGAGGGAGGGGGGAGAAGCAGGGGGTGGGGCGGGGAGCTGCCAGAGTCAGTGTCACTTTTTGGCACCCCCAAATCTTGGCGCCCTAGGCGGCCGCCTAGTTTGCCTAATGGTTACACCGGCCCTGAGGTCAGGCTGCCTCGATATCATAACCAAAAAACACATCTTTGAAAACAATCATTGATGAATTTTAGCTGTATTTTCTGACTGACCCTGAGAGGGGGCGGAGTGTGGGGGCAGTGGTAGCAAAGAGTGAGAATGTTACTTAGCAATAGAATAAATATTGCTGCCGAATTTACTTGTTGCAGTGGGGTGTGGTCCCATCCTGACCTGCAGTATGTATGGCCCTGTGTTTATAGCACCTATGCTGTTGTGTTCAGTTCCAAGGACGTGGATCAACTGGGGGGTGTTTAGGAAAGAGCAACACAAGTGCTGCAAAGCTTGAGTCATGAGGAGAGATTGGGGCCCTGATTCAGCAAAGCTCTGAAGCACATGCTTAAGTTAACCCATTGATTTTAGTGAGACTAAAGCACTGTTTAAGTGCTTTGCTGGATTGGGGTCTTAAAGAGCTAAATGTGCATAGCCGGGCAAAGTGGTGCCTAGGGGGATTGGACACAGGTCTGCAAATTTTTATTTATTTTTTTTTTAGGGTGTAAACACTGAAGAGGGAAAGGGATTTTTCAGGGTGTAACGGATAAATTATGACTTCATGGAAGGACGGAAATCGTAAAAATGCCCCCAAATCATGATCTTTTAAATATATTTTTTTTTAAAGGAAAATGTCTACAACAAAGTCTTCAATACAAAAAATTACCTTAGCTAGTCAGTTTCCAGGATGGAATGAATTCTACAAGTCTGTGTTGAAGAATAGACTGCTGTGTGCATGCAACAGAAGTAGGTGAACACTTGGTGGACTGCATATGTTTATTGATGCCGTTTATAGTTGTGAAGTTGATTAAATTTACTTGAATTTTCTAAACTAATATTAATGATTTATCCAGAATGATGGGATAATGCTAGAAACAAGAAAGTAAGTGTGGGTTAAAGATCAGGAAGACCTGAGATCCGTTGGACTCTGGAATGGTCTCCCAAGGATTGGGATGGTAACCCCATGGCTCAGAGCACTTAAAACTGGACTGGATGCTATACTGGAAGATACACACCTGGAAATAACCCAGCCCTGAAAAATGGCATTGATGTGACCAAATAGATCTCTTTCCTCTCTCCTCCTTAGGGCTGGTCTACACTGGGGGGCGGGGATCGATCCAAGATACGCAACTTCAGCTACGTGAATAGCGTAGCTGAAGTCTAAGTATCTTGGATCAAATTACCTGGGGTCCAGATGGTACGGGATCG
Source organism: Terrapene triunguis (assembly GCF_002925995.2). Taxonomy (NCBI): domain Eukaryota; kingdom Metazoa; phylum Chordata; order Testudines; family Emydidae; genus Terrapene; species Terrapene triunguis. Next base: position 2,521,298 of record NW_020664586.1, on the reverse strand, counting down.
ATGGCCGCGGTTTCCCCGTCGACTGCGCTACTGTCGCTCGCTCTGGTGGAGTTCCGGAGTCGACGGTGAGCGCGTTCGGGGATCGATATATCGCGTCTTAACGAGACGCGATATATTGATCCCAGATAAATCGATTGAAGACGTACCCTTAGGATATTGGGGGGCATTGGCACTATGGGCAGAAATTGTTCAGGGCATTCAACACTAAAAGTAGCAACAGAGATAGTAAACTCTTCAGGGCAGGAAATGTGTGCATTCCCCTGACTTGGAAAACGTTATTTGGATTGTGGCCGGCCCCACAGTTAGCTCAGCAAACAGTGCCAAGCCAGTCAGTTGTTTGAATTAAACTTGTTGCTGTTTACATTTGGTCTTTGTGCTTTTAAAGTCTTGTTCGTGTACTGGGTTTCATTTGTCCCTATGCTTCTCTTCACCCTGAGAATCTTTGCAGTTCATCCAGATTGTGTTTTGGCTGGCTGCCTGATCCACCTACTGTAAAGGATCATCAGCTGTTTTCAGGGGGGCTTCAAGGATTGCCTGAGGTTGAAGCAGTCTTGAGATTAATCTTTCAGCTGCTATCCAAGCAAGCAAACAAACAGTATTGATCAAATGTACTAGAGGTTTGAACAAATATACTAGATCTTTAGGTGTTAGGATGTGTCAGTGTTGGCAGATGTGATTTGCTGGGCTGTGACAGCAACTTTTCACATTGGGCTTTCGAGCCAGGATTACTCAGCGTGGCAAGCCCGGGAGAGAGACCTTTCCAAGGTGCATACTTTTTGCAGTATATATTGGCCTACTTAAGTCCTTTTGAACATACTGGTGCTAGTTTGCTCTGGGGGATGGGGTTAAAACAAAGTGAGCACTCCCCAAAACGTAGTCCTTAGACTGCAGATAGTCCTGGTAATTTGATTCTCCAGCTTTTCCTGTCCTTGGTGAGTATTTCAGCTAAAAAGTCATAAAGGCAGGACATGGCATAGACCAGTGACTGTTCATGAGGGAGTAATTCCACTGGAGGCATTAAGATGATGCAATCAACCTTCAGAACCTTCTGACCTCACCAGAAACCAGAGTATCAATGCCAGGGAGCTTCCTGGGCTTTCTTTGTTCTGCATCTCTAGTGGGGTGTTTTGTGATTCATCCGCATCCTGGTGCCACCCAAATGCTCCATGGTGTCCCTGTCTGACTCCTCTCCTCATCCTGCATGGACACTGGCCCCTCCATCCTGCAGCATGCTACTCTCTGCAACAGGTTATATGCTCCACCTGAGTCCTCTGCCCTGTGGGCTGTGAGTTTTGTAGTCAGAGTTTACAGCCAGAAGGGCCCACCAGATGATCTAGTCTGACCTCCTGTCTATCACAAGCCACCAGCACCACCCAGCCTCCGCACACTAAATCCAACCACCAAAATTAGACCCATGTATTACAGCCACAGGAGACAAGACTGTTCTGTGCCATAGGCAGAGAATAGGAGGGACTGAGGTGCACCAGTGCCCGAGGCCCCTGCAATGACAGGGAATTGATTGTCAGATACCCAGATGATCCCATCAAGTAACCTGGACCCACAGCAGAGGAAGGTGAATCCCCCACCCTCAGTCGCTGTCTGTCTGACATTGAGGAAAATTCCTTTCCGACCCCACATGTGGCAATCAGTTAGACCCTGAGCGTGTGGACAAGAACCTGCCAGCCAAGCACCTGAGAAAAACAATGCTCAGTGCCACCTCAGAGCACCAGCCCTCTAGTACACTGCACCATCCCCAGCCATGGCTAACGCTGATGCTTCAGAGGAAGGAGTCAAAAAGCCCAAGCAGATGGAATACATTGGGGAGGGAGAAATCCCTTCCCAACTCTTGCAGGTGACAGGGCAAGCCATCAGAGCCCTGATGCATGGGATTTTAGGAACATCAGACATAAACCAGAAGGGACCCCTCAGGGCTGCAGACCCTCCCTCCACCCTCCTAAGCAATCCCTGTCATACAGTCTCACTCAGAAATTTATCCTACTCTCTCTTAACGCTAACTAAGATATTTGCCTCCACAACTCCTCTTGGGAGACTACTCCTAAACCTCACTTCTCTGGTGGTTAGAAACCTTTGAATTTACAGCCTGAATTTGTGAATGGGAGGGGATGTGCATGTAGGTTTATACATTGAGAACATACGACACAATGCACGTTTGGACTGTGTAGTTCAGTGAACATCAAGATTTGTTGTCCCTTGACATTACTATTGACCTGAGCTTAGTTTGGGGCAACATTTTTCCCTTTGGGTTATTAAATCTGACTTCACCTCAACAGAAGTCGATAACTTATTGTACAGTGGCCTATGAATCTAGGATTGTAAGGCAACTGTTAATGACTTTTCCTGTTCCCATGATTGGTGTGAATGTATTGGTCTAAGAGCATTGCTGCTGGAAGAGGGGAAATTGACAACCAAGTGCCAGTGAACACCCATTGACCCATGAAGGATGACTGGTGCAAAGTCTGCTGCACGCTGTAGGAACAGTCAATGTCTGATTGTCAGAGCAACCTTAACTGCAGCTGGCTCTGTAGCACTAGCCGTTTCCGGGGAGGGTCAGCCAGCCATCTTACAATGGAGTTATACAGGCACATGCAAAGCAGAAAAGTCGGGTGGCTCTTGCTGGGGCTGGACCCTGGAGATGATGACTTGTGTTGACATCTCTCCTTCCCAGGTGTCTGAGGCATGGTTGTAAAGTACTCACACTCTGTTTTGCAGCGAGAGCACTCGTTTGACCTGAATGAAGGATTTGTCGTATAAATGGGTTTAGGGGATTTAATGTACAAGAGGAGGGAGTGAAAGCACAATCCCTCATTAACTGGGGAAAGGCTGGCAGTGCACATGTGTGTGGGGAAACAGCAGAGCCCAGGTCACCACCAGTAGCACTGTCAGAAGATCAGAAAGCTTTGTTTACAGGTTGGATTGGAGGCTCCAGGCTAAGGGGCTGAGAGGAAGGGGTACCCTAACTGTGTCTCAGGGTCTAGAAGACAGCTCTTGTCACTAAGGCCAAAACGTGGCCTGGGGAGTCTACAAATCCCAGCATGTAATGCTATCTCCATTTAGCAGTTGCATGCTGGGATCACTAGTCTCCAAGTGCTTTATCTCATGTTGCTAATGTGGCTGTGAGACAAAATGTTGTGTTCCTTGGACTCTGATTCCAAATTCACAGGAACAAGCAAACTAGCATACAAGCCCATTCTGCCTGCTGGTTGGGCTGGAACAATGTCTTTGAGCTCGCTCGGAGTAGCTGTTTCCTTTGCAGAGGATGTGAAAACGCTGGCTCCTCTCCGGTAGGGAAATGTTAAAACCTTATGATCCTCACACGGACTTTGTTAAGGATTTTGTCATTAGAGCAGCAGCTACAGCAGCATTAAATACTCCAGTAAAATGTTTTATGCTCTGTTGGGTTCCATGCCTAATTACGAGGCTTTTTAGTACGTTCTGTTGAGCAGAAAACCAATGGTGTCTCATCCCAGAGGGATCAATTAAAAGCCCATGTGTGACTGGGCTGGCTGAGTTGTGCCTTGCTGGGCGATCTGAGTGTTCTGTGCTGTTGGTACTATCTGTTACCAGCATCCCAGAACATGCTACCTGCTACCCAGGTACCTACTCAGAGCATTTGCACAGACACACAGTGGGGTTTCAGTTCTTATTCCATAGAAAATAGCAAAGTGCCATCCCTCCATGGGGTGTGATTGCTCTGATCTGTTCAGAGCTCCTGGCAAATGGAATCTGGTCTGAGGTGCTGTGTAGCCTGCTGAAGTGCATCCATAAGGTTTGCAGCCCTGCCTCTTTTTAGATTGCTTTTGTAATGGTGGCACTCGGCCATCTGTGTCTCAGTACCATGGGAGAATCCATTCTCGCTACGCTCTCTTGGCCACACCTAACTTCACTGGAGTGGATGGAGCTGCAGAGAATTTAATTAGTATTCTAAGGTTTTCCTTCTTGCCTGCAATTAGACAACCGTGGTTGGCCCAGGCAAGCTAACGGGCTGTTTAATTGTGGTGTGTGGACATTCGGGCTCAGAGGGTCCTAGAGCCCGGGCTCAAGCACCAGCCCGAACATCCACACCTCAGTTAAAGCCAGCTGTAAGGGGAACAGGGCTTGCACACAGCCGCTGTACTACACGTGGTTTGCTATCTGCTCAGTCTTCCTGACACCTGAAGTCTAGTGGGAAAGGAGAGAAAGGAGCCCCCTTTGTTGAGTGCTAATGAATCTTGTATTGTCCATTAGGCCAGGTCTGCTGCTACCAAGCCCGGGGCTCTATTTACCTAATGAATCACAGTCGTGGGAAATATGCACAAATGGGGGTGGGAGGGCACTAGATGAGTGTGACTGTGTGCGTGGGTGGGGAGACGGGGACAACATGTGGGTGATTCTGGACACTGCTGAGTTATAAGCAAAGGCTAGACCAGAGAAGTGGTTGGGTGACTGTATCCCTGTTGAAGGTGTGTGGTCTGGTCAGAGAAGTAGAAATCCTTTTTTCTGGGTTCCAAGCCAGTCTCCTCCCAGGCCCCCAGGCTAGTCATTCTATCTTGCTGTCAGGTCAGAGTGCTGTGAGTCCCTTTAGATGTGTTGAGTGTGTACCCCAGAGTCCTGGGGGAAGTGGACCATTGGTAGCTACAAGCGTTGAAAAGCTCTGTGGGGTCTCAGAAGAGGATGCCTCCAGCAGCCCAGCGCTCCCTCGATTTGCACTGGGCCACAGGTGGAGTACAGACTAATAGAGGTGGCACTTTTGTCTTTGGAATCGCTGCTTCCTGCAGGGCCCCCCACCGATGTAATGGCCAGGCCTGACCAAGCTCAGTCTGAGAGCACAGGCTGCGGAGGGAACAGCTGCTCCTCAACCCCAGAGCTTCTGCAGAGGCATGGGGTCTAAGGAAGCTCCTTATGCCCATACCACAGCTGCTCTAAATACACACCCTCCGAGGTGCAAGAAGGAGCAGGGATTTCTGCTCCATATGTGGGCTCCTTAAGCCCATATGCCTGAGCACCCTATTGCAATTCCCTGCCACTGCAGAGGCCGCAGCCATGGGTGCACCTCGGTTCTCTGCCTGTGGTGCCCAATAGTTGTCTCCTGATCGCTGTAATGCTTGAGCCCAGTGATCTAGATTGGACGAAATACAGGGGTATCTGGGTGGGGTTTAGTGGCCTGTTAAGTGCAGGAGGTCAGACTAGATGGTTTGACCTTAAACTCTGCATCTCTTTTCTGCAGTACTGGTCCCCATTGAGGACACGGGTGATCCATGCTGTGCGTGGCCGCAGCAGGATAGTTGCTAGGAGTTTGTCTGCCATCACCTTGGCAGATGTTTGCGTGTCCGGGAGGCAGAGTTTAATCCACACATTGTTTAGGAACCAGCTCTGCTGTTGGTTTGCTAATTACAATACTGACATAATTATACATCCAGTTTTATACATAACAAATACAGCACTGCTCGGGCGAGAGCAGCCCAGTAATTGAATCACCCCCTATACAAGATCTTCCATTTGGCAACAAACATCCGTGTAAGCACAGCCAATCTATTGAGAGGCTTCAGCCCTTTCTGCGCTGATTTATTGGAGCTGTAAGTATTTCTCCCTTGCTACTGGATTCATTGTGGTGTCCCAGGTAGCTAAGTTAAAAGGCAGAGGCTCTTGGCTTGAAAACAGGGCATTGTCATTAACTAGATGACACCAGCCAAGCCGAGCCATTGGCCTTGTAGAAACCTTCAGTAAATTAAATGCAGAAAGCCCAGTGTTGCAAAAGCCTGGCTGGAGTCCTGGCATGGCTGGGTAGTCCATTGGCATTGAGTGATAAGCTTTCTTGTCTTCACCAGAGGCAGTACCCACGGTCCTGTTCAGGGGGGCTGAGATCCAGTTCTTCCTGGTGTTTTGAAATAAGCAGGCAGAGGGAGTCCTCACACCTTAACGTCAAAGAAGTTGCTGCACTGGAGTTTGACTTTCCATCTGTTTTCCATGATGCACTCTGGTGACTCCCATTGAACCCAGGCATTGCTGAGAAGGGGAGGGCTTAGGTCTGGGTTGAATTCCCACACCCTATGGCTTTCCTTTCTGTATGAGCCCAGGCTATGAGGACAGCTCCCTGCATCCCAATTCCCCTGCCTGCCAGCGCAGCTTCTGTGCAGAGACCAGATTGCAGTTCCATCAGTCAGGTTCAGATGACCCCGGGGCTGGGCATGTTCCATGTGTGAAATGCTGTGAGGCCAAGCAGCAGCAGCCATGCGTAAGATGTAACTGTTAATTACATCTTAGTTTTATGAAGTCAGACCCTTTTATTTCATTGATCTCACACTGAATAGATAAGGTTAGATAAATGTCTATTAGGTTAGATAAATGTCTATCAGGGATGGTCTAGACAGTATTTGGTCCTGCCATGCGGGCAGGGGACTGGACTCGATGACCTCTCGAGGTCCCTTCCAGTCCTAGAATCTATGAAGGCACTGCAGACACAGTAGGCTTTTATTTACAGCTGCTGCTGCTCCTTGGAACAGGCCTTTCCTCCTCTTGCATTCCAAACTGTCTTCGTTCCTTTCCTCCTGCAGTCTGAGGTGGCTGGCTAGGCACCTCTTTCCCATGCCTGCAGCATTTTATGCCAATGGCTCTTTAGCTTCCGGCCTTGTCCATTCTGGTTTGTAACCAGTTATGGCCCGGTCGGCTGTAAACATGATTTGTGTCTGCACATCATGGGCTAAAATGAAGCTGTAGCAGCGAAGTGTGTGGTCCCTGCCAGAGGCCTAGCTCAGCTCGTGAATCGTGGAACTGGATTAGAACATTGGGTTTATTTGCAGTTTGGATGTGATTTCCTACTGGGCTCTGTGTAACGAGTTAGGGCAGTCCTCCTCCTTCCCAGCTGTCTGGGCAGTAGGACATCTCAGAATTCATTTCCCCATGTACTGCTGGGGTCCAAGGCACCAAGTGATTTCTGCCTGGATTTTCCTGGAATGCAGTTCAGATGCACAAAGCCAACTGTGGTGGCTATGATATGAACACTCACCAAATTGGGTTCTTTATACCTGGCTAAGGTGACCGGGCGTCTCACCAGATGGAGCATCACAGTTAAAGGCTGTAGAGCAGGCAGGGGAGTCTTACACTAGAATTTGTGGGCAGGACCCTACCTAGCATCCTTTATTCACATGGATTTCAAAGTGCGTTAGCCACTTCTCTCAACTGTGGAGTACAGACTGCTAAGCAATGGCACCAATTTACATGATAAAAAATACTCCAGACTCTGTCTGGAAAAGGCCCTTTTTGTCTGGCACTTCTCCTGTCTTAACCCTGGCCAGCGGGGGATTTTTTTTTTTTTTTTTTAAACTGGACAAGTCATTTTAGAGCCTGATGGATGTGTCTGTTTTGGAAACTACTTTTTTCTGCAAAAAGAACAGGAATACTTGGGGCACTTTAGAGAATAACACATATATTTGAGCATAAGCTTCCGTGGGCTACAGCCCACTTCCTCGGATGCAGAGTGGAACATACAGCAAGAAGATATTTATGCATACAGAGAACATGAAAAGGTGGAAGTAGCCATACCAACTGTAAGAGGCCAATCAATTGAGATGAGCTCTGGTAACTCGCCCACAAACAACTCGTTTGTTTTGCTCACTAGTCCTTGGGGCCTGTTTGTGCATAGGGACTGTTTCTCCCCTCTTGAAGTCTCCAGCTCTTAAATTTATTAGGATTTTGAAAAGAGAGGCCAGTTTGTCTCAGGTAACCAATGTCAGAGTCTCATCTCAGTCACAACAGTGTGAACTGGGAGTAACCCCTTTGAAGCCAATGAAATTACTCTGGACGTACACCAGTGTAACTGAGCTGATATGCCTGCTCTTGGAAATCTTGGGCAAATCAGTGGGATAAATTTCCTTTGCCCAGACTGCCTTTCGGTTGTCACAGGCTGCTGGAAAACCAGATTTGTTTTTTCCTGACTCTCATTCGACTGCTAAAAATGGGCTTTTAAAATAGTTTGACAGTTGTGCTTGTTGTCTGGGCTCTGTAGGTGCTAGAGTCAAGGCCGGTGTTTTCAACGAAGAGCTCAGAATTCGGTTTTGATTTTGGCTTCTTCGGTTGTTGCTTTCTCCTGGGACTAAAATTATGTGCTTGCTGCGTTTGAGGATTGTTCTAGTTTTCTGTAGGAAAACCGGAGAAAGACATACACATAGATTTGGGGGTGGAATGAGGTGGGGTTGCCTGCCTGTGTAGGAAAAAATGTGGGTTCTCTTGAAATCCCTGCTCCTTCTTGCACCTTGGAGGGTGTGTATTTAGAGCAGCTGTGGTAGTTTTAAAACATTTACACTATCCTTCAAAATAATAGGCTTCTGTCACAACTGAAAATGCACCTGCCTCTAGGGTAGAGTGCAGCTAGCCTTCAACATGCTGCAGCACTAGAGGACAGTTCAGTTCAGCCTGATGGGTAATATTTAAGGCAAGCTCTTCCATCACTTTGCCCAGCTCTTTGATACCTTAAAACAGTTAATAAATTTTCCAAGCATATAGCCAAAAGGGGGGGGGGGGGAAATGCAGCGCAGGGAAGCAGGGAGCTCCCTCCACAGTGAAACCGGTACATCTGTAGATGTGGAATCTGTTTCCTTCGAGCCTTGGGCGTGCATGTTCTTGGGTCATACTGACTCTGGGCTTGTCTGGCTTGCATTAAAATGCTGCTCTGCTTTCTCATAAGAAACGTTCTGGATGAAAACCTCCTCCTGCAGAGCAGGTGTCTTGTGGTTCCATGCCTATTGGGAAACAGATGGCAGGTTTGCTGTTTGGTTGTATTAACAACTGGGCCTTCATGTTCTTTCCTTCTGATCTTTTCCTACTTGGCCCCCCTGAATGAGCGAGCGTCTCCTAGCATCTCGGTGTGGATATGTCAGCTAGCCCTGGCCAGATGGGCTCTGATCCTGCCACCTGCATGGAGCTGCGGTCAGCCAAAGACAAATTGCCATTTCAGGAATGTTGTCACTTGAAAACTCCCCTGGCTTATGTATCCTCCGCCATGTCCATTCTTCCTTCTCCAGGGCTGTCTAGGGGAGCACCTGCACAGAGCTGGGGCTTGTGTTCAACTCGCCAGGTTAAACATAGGGCAGAACTGGAATGTTCTTGAGGAGTAGCAGCTAGGACGTCACCCGCTAGTGGTTATAAAGCCCTGCTCTACCTCACTGTGCACACAGTGATACCATTGCTAGACGCTACACATGGAAGCCAAAGGTTAGAGGTTCCAAAACCTAGAGCTAGCGTCTTCCCCCGTTAGGACCCAGTTGAATTTGAGGCTGTTCAGGGAGTGATCCTTAGGATAAAACACCAAGAGACTCCTAGTGCAGATGCTCCATTCTGGTGTACGGTTGGATACTTTGAGACTTGCTTTTATTATTTCTGTCCTCCTTGCAGGCCTCTTTTCATAGCAAAATGCATACTGAGCTCTGTCCCCAGTAGTCCTTACCTTGTTAGTGGTGTCTGCAATGTGTCCATGCAGCTAGCTTTGGTAAATCATTGTGAAAATTTACCAGCCTAGGCACAATCTACCTGCCTACACTGATGATGGCAAAACAGAAGTGTTATTTACCCCTTCAAATAACACAAGAACCAGGAGTTGCCCGCTGAAATTAATAGGTAGCAAGTTTAAAACAAACAAAAGGAAGGACTTCTTCATGCAACACACAGCCAACCTATGGAACTCATTGCCAGGGATGTTATGAAGGCCAAAAGTATAACTGGGTTTAAAAAAAAAAAAAAAAAAACTAGATAAGTTCCTGGAGGATAGGTCCATCAATGACTGTTAGCCAAGATGGTCAGGGACCCAGCCCCATGCGCTGGGTGTCCCTAAACCTTCAACAGCCAGAGGCTGGGACTGGACAATGGGGGTGGATCACTCAAAATTGCCATATTCTGTACATTCCATCTGAAGCACCTGGCACTGGCCACTATCCGAGACAGGACATTGGGCTAGATGGATCATTGGTCTGACCCAGTGTGGCCATTCTTATGTTTGCTTACCTGTGAGCACAATTTTTTTCAGCCTGACGCTACCGCAGCTGCAGTTGTCTAGTGCTGCCTGGAGGGGTAGTGAGCTGTGGTAGACAGAATCAGGTTAATTGTAATACTATACAGCACTTATTTTGTGTAGGTTATTTGGAGAGTGTTTGGAGATGGGTGGGATTCTCCCCTGCTCTGTGCCTCAGTTTCCCCATCTATTAATATGGGAAGTGACTTGCCCAAAATCCCAGTGTGTCTCTTGCTGAATTGAGCATAGAACACAGGTCTCATGACCTGTTGTGTCAGGTTCCAACCACTAGACTTGTTGCCTAGTATCTAATCTTGGTAGAGGGTTGTCTTGTGAGTGCTTCTGACTAGTGGGAGGCAGTGTGGCCTAGTAGATAGAGAACTGGATTGGGACTCAGTTTCTGCCACTGGCCTGCTGCTACTCTCTGTGCCTCAGTTTCCCCCTCTGTAAATTGGGGATAATGCTACTGACCTCTCTTGTAAAGTGCTTTGAGATCTACTGATGAGACATGCTAGAGAAGAGTGTGGGGATATTATAGTGCTTGTAGTACAGGTTGAAAAATGGCCGCTTGGGCCACAGACTGAGCGATCTGCTCTTTATGGGGTTAAGTTCCTTAAGTTCCTGAGTCTCTGCCAAGCCTTCCAGACAGGGCACAGTGCTGTCCGATGCTAGGGAGCAGTCTTCAGGAGGCAGCCAGGTGACTTAGCTCCTCTCCAGCTGAGCGTCTGCTTCCTCCCTGCTGCTTTGAGATACAGTGGTTAGTCCCCTCCCAGCACTAGGATCCTAGGTGACAGGGCCTGACCTTGGTTAAAAGGCAGAGGGTTAGCATGAAGAACCTGCTCTGAGGAATGGCAAGCCCTTACACAATGGTGTGCATGCTAACCCCCTGCAGTGCCTGGGGAAGTCTGACACCCTGGGCTGGACCCCAGTCTGGCCTGCTCAGCATGAACCTGATTGTGTCCTGGGGCGGAACTGTCTCCGAGCTGCATGTTCCTGAAACACATGACTCCTTGCACCACAGAGCAGGAGAATAAGGTGATCAGATTTGGTTTTATTTCCCTACTAGGGTAATAAAGTAGGAGTGGAGACAGGAAACGCTTCCCAACTTCCACTCGCTGAGCTTAGCAGCTCCTTTGAAGAGCCGAGACGCCAGTCAGGCCTTTCAAGGGAAATCCAAGTCCCAAGCGAGAGCGCGCCTCCATTTTAGAGGCCAACCTCCTTATTAGTTGGCTGCTCTCCATGCTATGTTCCCTAAGCCCAGACACTGACAGCATAATACCTAGAAGAGCATATGCAGACCCTTGTCCTTCAGCAGATGTCCCCACTAGGTACCTAGCCGTGATTAGAGACAATTGCTGTCTGTGAAAGGGATGGTGCAGCTGTAGCTCAGCACTGGCACCAGCAAGCCAGCTGGCTCGCTCTGCCGAGTCGACGCGCTGGCCTGGAGAGTGTCTGCACAGTCTCATCGGCTTGTTAAAATATCTTCTGACAGGCGCCAGCCTTGCTCGTAGAGGCTCATCACAGGGAGAGCTTGGAGGCTCTGGATGTTTTCCTGTTTGTGCATGGTGGCTCTCCCTTTAACTTACTTTTGCAAAGCTGTTGGCTGGCTGAGAGCTCTCTCTCTTTCAGCTTTTGGCTGGCAGGGGCGGGAGGAAGGAGCCCTGGAACTCTCTGATCCAGGGCCCTTGCATTGCTGTATTTAGGATATTGAATTTCTTTGACTTCCACCTCTTAGCTTGTACTCTGAGGCAGGGCGCGGCTAGAGGCGGGGCTTCTTGGTTATTTGCAGGGAAAAGGCCTTAGGTAGCTGGTACAGTATGTGCATTGGGTATATTTGTCAGGTTGGTGGCTAGACACATTGGGGACCTTCCAGAGTCCGTCTCGGTGCTGACAAGCTATTGCTCCCGAGCTCACGTCCCCATAGCCATCTGGCTGTTGGGATTACCAGAGATCTCTGAGGGGGAGAGGGATCCTCTGTATGAACACCTGTACTTGTGCCGGGCACATGTTTGCAGGAGTGGCTCGTGCCAGTCTTTAAAAGAGAACATTGGGCATCCAGAGGTAAAGGGTTTGCCCTCTGGGCAACCTATGTCCCATTGGGATGCAGCAGACTGCATTGTCTGTGTGGTGAGAGCTGCCTGGGGCTTCAAAAACTTAAATAGGCCCAAATTGCATACCTCTTCCGCACTGCATAACAAACCTGCCCCTGGTTCCCCGAGGGAGCATGAAGAGCCAATTGCTGCCTGCTAATTACTATCCTTAGTTATGGATTAGAATGGGGTGGTGACCATCTCTATACATGTAGTGTATTAGTCTGATGCAATGCTCTGCACACAGCCATGACTCTGGGTGTTTCTCTTGTCCCTTTAGGGGCTGGGGAGGGGGAACAACAATGGCAGTGTTGTTGGAGGGGGCGAACCTCAGTATTGATGTTGTCCTTGCACTCTACAGTGCACAGTCATAAAGTAAAGCAGTCACTGCCCCCATAGAATCTGGGAGGTGGGGGAGACTTAAGGTGACCAGATGTCCCAATCTTTGTATAGGGACAGTCCCGATTTTTGGGTCTTTTTCTTATATAGGCTTCTATTACCCCCCCCCACCCCTGTCCCGATTTTTCACACTTGCTGTCTGGTCATCCTAGGGAGACTTAATAAATTCTCTTGCGATGAGCATCTGGGAAATGGTGAGTTTAAGAGGGGTTTGAATAAACTCTCCCTAATCCACATACAGTAGCAACTTGCTATTACCTTGAAATCTGCCCCCAGCCCCAGATGGTCATCTCGGAGGTGAGCGACTGGACTGCTAAGCCTTCGCTACGATTGTTAAGCGTGCTCCAGGATGCTTTTGAAAACAAAGCCCCTAAATCAGGCCTGCACAACTTGTAAAGCAGCGAGGGCCATATTACTCAAAAGAAAACAGCTGAGGGCCAAAACCCCCCAGCGCCGCCCAGCCCCCCCCGAAACACCCCCCCTCCAGCCCCACGGAAACAACCCCCCCAGCGCCACTGAAACACCTCCCGCAGCGCTGCCCGCCCCATGGAAACACACCCTCCTTCCCCAGCACCGCCCCACCGAAACACTGGTATTGAACCTTGGTAATATGTTATAGTGGGGCCCTAAGGTAGTATAATTAAGGTAAAAGAAAAATGTCTTTTTTGCTAGAAGTAGAATAAGATCTTCCCCCCACTTTGTAATCAATTGCCCTGTTGAATGAATGAGGTGTGAATGAGGAAGGCGTGGAAAGCAGGCACCTCAGACAGCTGCAACCCTTGGAGAGGGGATGGGAGCCAGACCAGATCAGTAGAACAGATCAGCCACCGACTCGGCGCTCGCCTCCTCAGCCCCCCTGCCGCCCGCTCACCCGCCCCCCCCCCCCCCCCCCCCCCCCGGCTCACCTCCTCAGCCCCCCTCCCTCACCCGCCGCTTTCCTACTCACCCCCCGTGGGCCGCACAGTGAGCTCACCTACTGACCCCCCGCGGGCCGCACAGCGAGCCCACGCTGGCCGCATGTTGTGCAGGCTTGCCCTAAATAAAACTCTGCTCCTGTTGATCAAATGAAGGAGCTGAGCCTGTTTTGTGATGCATCATTTTTTGTATGTTCCTTTTTTCATTCATGTACACAACCCTCTCAAGGGGTTGGTGAGACATAACAGTAGTAATCAGAGAGAACTTCAGGGTTTGGGTATAAAATCAAACAAATCAGCCTGGTGGGATGTTAAATTGAGGACCGTTTCAAATGGAAGAAGGTTGGTAAAACAGTATGTGGCAGTGGGTTGTTGCTGTAAAAGGAGGGGGATCCTGGTGGTTGTGGTAATATGATCTGAGCCAGTTAGTTATGAATCTCCAGCTTCACAGATCAAAGCCCTGAACCTGATCTCTGCAGTTAGACGGCTGATCAGTGGGCGTCTGCATGTGCAGCTGACTGCAGGATCGGGGCCTGAGCTCATGCTTTTGGAGGATATTTACTGCATGTGTGAACAAGCTTCCTTGTCTCTTACCAACTGGATGGGTCCATTTTCTAGGCCTGCCAAACTTCCTCTTTCAAACGGAAGCCTCTGATTGCGTTAGTGTTTTTGTACCTGGCTGCAGTGAGGTCCCTGCTGGTGGGAGCACGAACTCGCTGTGACTGTAACCAAGCCACCCCAAATCAGTGCAGTCTAGGGTGACCAGATGTCCTGATTTTATAGGGACAGTCCCGATTTTTTGGGTCTTTTTCTTATATAGGCTCCTATTACCCCCCACCCCCGTCCCAGTTTTTCACATTTGCTGTCTGGTCACCCTAGTGCAGTCCCAGGGGGTTCTCTGCATTCCAGGACACCATGGAGCATACAAGCTCTGAGTGCTCCGTGTCTTCTGTATTTTCGTGACCTTTAAAATGGCTGAGCAGATGAGTTTTTTGGTGCTCCCCAGAAGGCTGTGCTTGGGTTGAGACCTCATGTGCCAAGTTTCAGCCCTAGGCACATTTTCACGGCTGAGTGTTAAGGTGTTCTCCCTCCCTCCCTACAATTCCCTGCAGATGCTGTTGACAGCATAGCTGAGCTCTGCTCTGAGCCGGGCAGGCGCTGCTAACAGTGAGCTGTCTGCACAACCCAGTTGTGATCCATTCAGGCCTGGGGTGACAGGGTTTGCTGCTGGTTGTAAATCACTGAGCAAGCCCCGTGACTCTCTCCTTCAGACCAAAGCTGAGCTGGGCTGCTGGGACTTGGGTGTCTTTCAGCATTTCTGACTGGAAAGCTTGGTTCACACTCAGATCCCATTTCCAGACCACCTGCTCCATGCAGGGCAATACACTAAAGCCAGAGACAAGCTGGACCCATGCTGATCTGAGAGCTTCTTCAGCCAACAGCCTGCCAGATGCCACAGTCCCATTCTGAACCAGTCAGTCCTACTGAGGCCAGCTGAATGGTTTCCAGGCGTGAAGTAGGGGACTGGAGGGACCTGGAGAGGCTTTGGAGCAGCTATGTCATTTGGAGACACTAGCTCCTGGGGGCAGACCTCATTAGCTGAAGGGTTAATGGCTTGCGCTGTATATGGCAGCAGATGTTTCATATACTGCCATATACAGTAACCCTCTAAAGTGCATTTCCTTATTACAAATTCTGCCTGATTAGCTTCTCTGTCTTAGGCTTGGTCTACACTTACCCCCCAATTCGAACTAAGGTACGCAACTTCAGCTACGTGAATAACTTAGCTGAAGTTCGAAGTACCTTAGTTCGAACTTACCTCGGTCCACACGCGGCAGGCAGGCTCCCCCGTCGACGCCGCGGTACTCCTCTCGTATAGCTGGAGTACCGCAGTCGACGGCGATCACTTCCTGGTTCGACTTATCGCGTCCAGACAAGACGCGATAAGTCGAACCCAGAACTTCGATTCCCAGCCGCCGAACTAGCGGCTGGGTGTAGACATACCCTTAGGCAGGAGCTCTGCCTACCTCAGCTAGGCGGGATCTGGAGGCAGCAATCTGAGTGCACTCTGCCTCTTGTTGCTGAGGGGAAATTCCTAGATTCCAAGGGACCACTGCAATCACCTTGTCCAACCTGCTGTGTAACAGACCAGAGAACTGCCCCCAGACAATTGTCTGTGTGACATGCGTGCACACCCTGCTGCTCCTCCCTGAGGAGCCTTGAGTGGTTCCCATCTGGGCCTTGGGCCGGACCATGCTGCGAGGGAGCAGCCAAGGTAAGGGCTCTTGCCCCCTCCTGGCCGTGCGGCAGACCTGTCTGCTGGACTGACCTTTCCACACCCTCCATCCCAACTGCTGCTGTCAGTGACCCCCAGCAGGTGGGAGGAGAGCATCAGCAGTCACGACTTTCTGGCTTTCACCACGGGGTGAAAAGCAGCTGCTGTTTATAATGCCTCCTCCTCTGCGCCAGGAGGTGCTGATGTGCCGTTGGTCTGCCACGTCCTGCTGGAATAGGGAGGGAGGCCCCCAGAAGCAGCAGCTCTTCCTCACCCCCAACCTAGCGGGTAGTGGTCTCCCCTCCTCCCTCCAATCCAGGGAGGGTTTTCACTGGTGAGAGCTGGGGTGGAAAGACCAGCTCTAGCCTATAGAGCTGCCCAATGGTCATGGCTGGGTGGGCAAAGGAGCCGAGGCCTTGGGGCCCTGAGCCCTGGCTCTGAAATCCTTGGCTAGTGGGCCCACTGGAGGTCAGGGCGAGGTGAGCGATCACTGCCCAACCTCAGTGACAGACAGCAGGTGGGTTTGTCACGCTCACTGTGCCGTGGCTGCTGCTCAGGCCCTGTCCCGGCCAGTGCAGTTGCAGTCTGGGTGCAGGACAGGGGGTGCTCACCGTCGGGGGATACTGGTGTTGAATCAATACCTTGCGGGCGCTGGAGGGCAGTGTGTAGAAACCTCCGTAGGGTGACAGGGAACATGACTCCCTGCTGGGAGTGATGGCTGCTCCGCTCTGAGCAAAGGCAGCACACTCCACCCCAGCCCCAAGAGCTTGGAGATGACAGGATCTGAAGTGGCAGCAAGTGGAAAGAAGAGTGGGGATGCTGGCATGGCGCTGGCACTCTGGCCAGCAGGAGGCCTTAAATCATAGGCGAGAATGACTCTGAATTCATTATGGGGCACTTATGTCCTAAAAGTTTTGTAATGTTTCACTTCCTATCCCTGTTACATAGTGCTGCAGCTCACGCCTGCCACTGCAGCTTTGCTTCCTTCTCTCAGTTGGCTGGCCCCCAGGCAGCATGGCTCTAGGCCAAGCTGGCACCAGATCTCCCCAGGCTGCTGAAAGCCATGCAACCTAGCCTTCCCCTCCAGAGAGAGGAAAGGTAAACTGTGCGGCTTTCCTCTCAAGCGAACAGGTGCTAGACAATGCAGATGAACCAGTGTTTGCAGGCGGGAGGAGAGCCAGCTATAGGAACGAATCTGAGAGCAATGGGTAAGGAAACTGAGCACTGTGACACTCATCAGATCCAGCCGTGTCCTTGGGGGCAGATCCAGGCACTGCCCCCTGTTCTGAGATGTAGCAGGGGGCCTGCATCATCCTAGCATGGCTTCTCTGGCCAGTACCACCTGTCATGCTGGTTAGAACGTGGTTGTAAGGGAGAATGCCCCTGTCTGCATTGATCAGGTCTATCCGTGTACTTGCAGGCCCTCGTCACGCTACAGTATCTGAGCACTTCAAAAATGTTAGTGAGTTCCACCTCATAGCCCCCTCCTTGCCTCCATGAGGTACGGCAGCAGGATCACCATTTGACAGATGGGAAATTGAAGCTCGGAGTGTGACTTGCCTGTGGTCACTGGAAGCCTTTGGCAGAGCAGGGAATTGGACCCACCCGGCTAGTAATAGCTGTGCTTAAAGAGTGGGGCATGCAATGAGCATGTATACGGTCTGGCTAGGATAGTATGCCGTGGTAGAGAGCCCACTCACTCACTCAACTCTACCTCCCCCATGATTGTGGTAGTCCCTGAAAGAGGCCAGCTGGAAGCAGTTACTCTGCTGTCCAGGGGTCGGTGATGTCTGGAGCCACACAGGGAGGGGAGAGGCATGATCGGCTTCCTGGAATGCCCCCGCCCCCCTATGGTTCAGAGTTTGCACCATGCCAGGGACGCTCCACTTAGTCTCGCTGTTCAACACCATCCTGGCCCTCATTAAGTGTCAGGCAGGACACCAGTTCTTGCAGCCTGCCTGGGAAAGACTTCTTGGACGTCCCTATAAGGTGTCTTGTGTGCAGGGGCCTTTCAAGCGGTGGAAGGGGGCTGTTTTCCAGGGGCAGACAGCTTTTCTAGGAGCTCAGCCTCCTGAAAGAGCGCTCTCTCCTCTCTCAAGGTGGAAGGATCCTCCCACCCCTTGTAACTTAGTCCTTGGGAGGGTCAGCATTCGTCAGCCAGTGGTGCATAAGAGAGCTGGGTGTGCTGTGGCTACTTCTCTGCCGTTGGACACACTGTGGCCTCTGCAAATCGGGCCCCGCTAAGGTGTCTCCAGCTGGATAGACAATGTCTCCAGTCACTTTGACAGTGCAGGGCCTAGGTGCTCGTTGCTTTGAATTTACATCGCTCCAGGGTGGGGATGAGGGCCCCGTGTTCCCAGCTCCCCCATCAGGCTGGCCCAGAGGCCTCATACTGCTCAGTATTCATATCCCCTATTCATGTCCACGTGTATGCTGGTGCAGTCCAGCCAGCAGTTTCTACCAGTGTGCAAGGCTTCCAAAGCCACCTGTGTGGGATCACCAGGGCGTATGAAGGGCTGGGGCATGCTGCACAGTGAGATTGAGCCCACTAAAGTCTGTAGTGCCAAAAGGCACCTTCCCTTTATCCCAGGACTCCCTGGAGAGCAGGGTCTACTACAGTACATCCCTTAGCAAGCTGAGTCTGTATGTCTCTGGGCTGCTCTGAGCTAAAGTGTCCGATGACCAAACAAGTGTTCGTAAGCCCAGAGGGCCAGACTCTCTGAGGCTCTGCTGCTGGGAGGCCTGTCTGGATGCTAATGTGGCAGCAGGTGGGTTACACCCTCCGTTGTCGGTAACCCCAATGACACCACAGCATCCCGCTGCCATGCAGCAATATCCAGTCAAGTACTGCAACTCATGGCTTTTCTCTCTCTCCTTTCTCTACAGGTGCAGGAGAGTCTGGGAAGAGCACAATCGTGAAGCAGATGAAGTAAGCAATGCCTCCCCTCCTTTGCTTTTGTTTCTGAATTTCAGCAATTGCCTCCCTATTTCATCCCACTGCAGAGTAGAGTGTGCGTTCTGCAGCCAGGGGCCGGGGGGGGGTGCCACATGGGTCCCGCATTCTGCAGCCAGGGGCCGGGAGGGTGCCATGTTCTGCAGCCTGGGGCTGGGGAGAGACGCATTTTGTATGAACTCTTGGGTGGGGGCGGAGTGTGGTCCAAAGCCGAAGCCTGTGATTCAACAAAAGTAAAGCATCTATAAAGCATGGATCAGTTTCCATTAGCGAGACCTCGAAAAAGCGCTTCCAGGGGATAGTTATGGCAGGCTTCTCCGCACTGCGGTTGGGTGATGTGATTTCCATGTTCTTAGGGCTCTTGTTTTAAAAACACCCTTTGTGTTTGAGTTTTTCATCTAAACAGCCAGGGCAGCCCACGCTATGGGGCTAGTGATCAGTTGGCATGGCAGCATCGACCACATCCAGACCCTACAGTGCCTGTTGTGTCATAGCCTAGCTGGCTGCCTGCCAAAGGCTGCTGACCCTGTTAGCTCTGTTGGGGAACTCAGTGTGGTCGCTGGTGTCTGCACTCTCTCTGCTAGCCTCCCGCTAAGCACACTGTTCCCCTGTTCAGTTCGCAGGGTGGCTTGTTCAGCTTTTCCCAAAGCCAACGCCAAACTGCCTGGAGGTTGGGCTGGAACTTCCCCAGTGCATTGGCCCTGGCAGAACTGCTGGTTAGAGGGCTGTTCCACGCTTGCCTCTAGCCAGCACCAGTTGCTTCCCTGTTGGAGGCAGGAGACTGGACTAGCTGGCCCACTGGTCTGATCCAGCCAGGCAGTTTGTATGTTCCTACATTGCATCCATTTGCTCGCAGCAAAACTGTCCTACGCTGGGTCTTTCGAAGGGACATGTATTTCCCACGCTGCCATGAACTCGCTCGAATGCTGTGATTACTTGTGCTGAAAAATGTCCTTGTGTCCCTAGTCCATTACCTTGGAGGTATGGGGGCAATGCTATGGCCGTTGCTCCCTGTGAATGCCCGAGAGACCTTTCCTGTTCGGTTTTACGATGAGTCCCCCTTAGCGTGTCTCGGGACAGAGCAGAGAATTGCTTTCGCTCCATGTGGTAGGACAGCACCTGGGAAAGCTGCTCTGAGCAGCTGAGTTCTTCCCCCATCCCATGCTCACACTTGGGGGAGTGCCATGGGCTCACTGTATTCCTGGGACTGGGCCGCAGTTTAGCTTTGGTTGGGGTTAGCAGTGTCTGAGGAGAAGGGACTCTTTGTTTATATGCTTGCTATTTTTGTCTTTCTTTTTAATAACACTGTTCAGTTTCAGCAATCCATCCATGTAAAGCTAGCAGCACCTCTGCACAGCCTTACAGGATAGCATTCAGACTCCACATGCTTTATGAATTCCGCAAAAAGATTAGGGAGGCAGAGTAGAGGATTTAAAAAACAAACCCTTTTGATTAAAACCTCCTCTCGTAGCCAGGCCCTCTAATTTTGGGCGCAATGCTCTCTCCGGCTGGCATGATGCACCCAGAACTTGCTTAATTTGAGCAAAACTTTACTCTTCTGGCAGCTTGGAGCAAATTGCCATTTGAATATTTCAGTGACTTGCAATTAAACATGGAAAGTGACATCAAAAATGCATATGACAGTGATTACATAAATAGAAAAGAGCAATGCTGAAAGGTATCGCACAAAGAGGATACACAAAAATGGTTTGCGTTGGGAGAGGCAGCCCAGAGACCCCTGCACAGCATCACAAACTAAAACCTCCTGATAGGAAACCACCCTGGTAAAAATCTGTTGCATAAGAATTGACAGACCCATTCCAGTCAGGAGGGAAAACGGTGATTGGCTGAACAGGGCCCTATCAAAATAAACAGAGGCATTCTCTAAAAGCAGAGGGAGCTGATTGTCAGAGGAGTGACTTACAAACTCTGGAGTTTACACCACACAGAGAGCTTTTATAATCATTCCGTTCAGATGGGCTGTATCTCCTTAATATCTGAGCATCCAGACCAAGAGGATGGCCCAGCTAAAGAACAGCCGAATCCCCAGTGGGCATAACTCAAGTGAGCATTCCATAGGAGAATTAGACAGAGAGGGTAGATTTCCTGCCTGGCCTGAAGAGAAGAAACTCTCTTGCAAAGACAGAGGAAGGTTGGTCTTGTGGTTAAGGCATTTGACCGGGTCTCAGAAGATCTCAGTTCAATTTCCAGCGCTACCAACAGACTTCCTGAGTGGGCAAATAACTGAGACTCTGTGCCTCAATTCCCCATTGGCAAAATAATCCTTCTCTTCTGCTCTGTCTAGTCCCTGCCCCAAAGAGCTGACAGTCTCATGCTATGTGATAACTAGCAGAGTGGGGCCCTGATTTTGGTTGGTGCTTCTAATGTTACTACAATACAAAAAGCTGCTACTCAGAATAATACTCAAATGTATGTAAAACCAGATCCTTTAGTTACATTGCGTGTGTCTGAGCCTCTTGCTGAAATGTGTTTGTGATCCCCTGTGGTGTGGGAGCCCAATGCAACAGATTGTTCTGCTAGATTAAGGTGGGGTGGAGACTAGAGTACAAGAAGAGCTGTTTTAATGAGTCAATAAAATGCTTAAGTTTTAAAGGGCTACAGAATCTGGCTATTTTGGGCATCTCTATGCTGTCAATCAGCACAGCGCGCTGGAGCTGAACAGGTTGGCTGCGTTTGCTCGATTTTATCCTGGCACATCCAGGCTTGAAAAATTAGTGGCAGGTAACAAACTTATGCCTGCCGGCTGGCTGGTCAATGAATGAGAGCTCTGCTGCAGGTGGAATTGATGAGCATCTGGTCAGTTTCACTGTTGCTATGCTGGCTAGTCATTTCAGCTGCAGGGAACCCAAGCAGAGTCTAGTGGATTTCAGTATTGCTGTTGGACAGCAGCAGAGGCACAACCTTGATCAAAACCAGCTGCTGCTGTGGGATGTCCCAGGCCAAGGGGGTCCCCGCACAACCAAGGGGTTGTGATCACCCTCTCTTTTTTATGGTGACTAATTCTTTCTTGTAACATGGGCTCATGGTAGGGAAACGGTTCAGAACCACTGCTCTGGGTGGTGGTTGGGAGAGAAGAGTCTCTTCTTCAGTTCTGCAAAAAAAAAACCACCCCCCATCTTCTCTCAGCAGCAGCAGCAGCTGACTAAACGTGACCAGAACCACGGTCAGTTTTATGGCTGCTGAGCTCACTTCAGGCAGTGATTCTGGAATTGATCAGCTGCTGTAGAAAGCTGTGAGAGGCTGAGGTCTGGGGATGACCAGTGGGGTGGGGGGGAGGTGGGGAGGTTCCTCCTTTTTTTTTTTTTTTTTTTTTTTTTTTTTTTTTTTTTTTTTTTTT
>NW_020664586.1:2410209-2499209 GCF_002925995.2 Terrapene triunguis | reverse complement strand
GGGGGGGGGGAGGACCCCTCTTGGAGCTGGGATGGGATGATGGGGGAGCTCTGGCTGGGGTGTTGCTCGGGGAGAGATGTTGGTGACAACCTTAGTAGGTTAATCTGAAAGCTGGGTCCAGGGACAGCGCTCAGGTGGGAAGCATGCAGTGCCCTATGCTTGCTGCAGGCTGAGTGCCCTGCCCTGGCTGAGGACCCCGTCTTTCATAGCAGCCATTATCTAGCAAACATCTGTGTGATTGTCTCCTTCCCTCGGAGTAAGGCAGCACTGCCACAGTCCTTTTCATCCCCGGTGCTGGGCTCCCGTGCTGGTAACATGGCCCTCTTAGCAGTGCTGCACCTAGAGACAGTCTCCACTGGAAAGTGCCTCTCGGGGGAACGCTTCCTGCCCTCTGGAGAGGGAGCTGCTATACAGAACTGAATAGGGGCAGCTCCCAGTGAGCAATGTGAATCCTAGTGAGGGAGCAGGGGTGAGGGTGGGTCATACTGGGGAGCTCCACTGGGACATGGTCAACTCGTGATGGTCTGACTTTGTTCCCGCCCCCTCTTCAAGGATTATCCATGAGGATGGCTACTCAGAAGAGGAGTGCAGGCAATACAAAGCCGTGGTTTACAGCAACACCATTCAGTCCATTATGGCCATCATCAAAGCCATGGGCAACCTGCAGATTGACTTCGGCGACCCTGCAAGAGCGGTGAGTTACCCTCTCTCTGCCTGAGGATAGTCCTTGCTTTCACTGATAGCCCTGGTGTGGGGGGGTCAGAGCTCCGCTGCCTGCTGCCTGTCTGAATGTGGCATTTGAGGAGTCATGACTCTTGCCAAAGGAGTAAGAATAGCTGAATCCTGGAACTGTTGGTGCCTAGAACCTCGCTGGCTGTTGGGAGGGTGAGGCTAGCCATGCCCAGCAGCAGTTGCACGCAATAGATTAAGAGCTGTGCTTCTGAGTGGGTGAGGCCTGAGCAACATAACCCAGCCAGCCCCTAAGGCCTCGGGGGTTATGTTTAGCCTGAGGACTCCAGGCATGGGCATGTGCTGCTATGCTGTGCACTGCAGCCAGGCAAGTGCTTGTTCAGCTCCCACCTGAGCACTGCGTGTGACCTGTCCTCCATCCTGCTGGGTCCCAGCCTGAGGGATGGGGCAGGTGCAAGGGGAGGGGAGGTGTCTCTGGGGCGCAAGCTTAAATGAGGGTGAGCTTTCAGGTGCAGAGAACCAAAGCGACTCAGGCTTGGTCCAGGCACGTGTCCTGACCTACTCCACCATTTGCTCCCTCCCTGTAACCACAAAGAGCGAGCTAAGGGCCAGCATGAGCGAAGGGGATCTAGATAGCCATTAGGCCATGCTGCCTACTATAGCTGTGGCTGGCGATTCAGCAGAGCTGGGTTTTATTCCTGGCTCCCTTGGTTTCCTGTGTGACATCAGGCAAGTTGTCTCCCTGTGCCTTTTCTCCTGTGGATAATGCTGCACTCCGCCACACCGAGACGCTGCGAGAGGGGGCTGTGGAAGGGCTAAGTAGGGTTTGGAGGAGCTAACAATAGCAGCAGCAATCATGTGGGTTTTTTTTCCTCTGCCTGGGACCTCCCTCGTTCAGAGTTTGCTTACTATGCAAAACCGCGTGTCTGATCTGGTTGGGCATTACCTGGGGGATCAGAAATAGGACACTGTTTGTATACAGGCCCCAGCGATGTCCCTCAATCGCTTAAACCGTGTGTAGCAAGATCTGAGAGACGGCAGGTGTCATTAATCTGCCTAATGACCACATGTGCGGTGCTGTCCTACCATACCTGGCTCCTGAGGAATGCTTTGATTTGAAGGCTAATGGACTAGCTTTGTGCTCCCAGAAGCTCCCCCTTGCTAATGAGGGCACAGGATAGATCTTCTAACGCTATTTTTCGATCCCAGTCCGTAAGCTGGTAATGCCCTGAAATCTTCTAGGGACTTGTGTAAAGGTGCTTTAATAAGTGGGGTCCTTGCTGCTGACCAGTGCTAATTACCTTGCTCCAGTCCTCTGAAGAGCTGGGAGTCGGTGCTTGGGGAGAGTTTTGTGATTATTACCCTGAGTAAGTGATTGTGCGCTCTCTCTGCCAGCGAGAGCGGGCACTGCTGCAGGGGACTGCTTTGAATGCATGGTTGGCCTAACATCAGCCCTGCAGCCAACAGCTGGAGCAGTTTTGCTTGATGCTAGCTAATATAAGTGGTGGCAAAATTAAACCACATGCATTAGATGTTTGAGCCTGATATTTTTTTTAACTTTCATTGTAGTGAGTTATTGCTTGTGGTGTTGGACAGGGAGAGAGGAAATGTCTCATGATAGCCATAAAATGCTGAATATGTCTGTGCACGGTTTCTCTAATTTCAGATCTGCCTCTATAGCTGCCCCCACCCCCAAATAAGTCTTCCAGAATCCCTAAGACAAGATGGCCAGACTTTTGATGCTTCGGCTATGTGTATGAAATAGAGCAGGTCGCAGCCACTCTCCTCATGAATGCAGTGGAAGCGCCGTAATCAGTACAGCTCCCATTATGCAGTGTTTTTCACCTTGGCCAAGCTGCTAGCTTCCAGGTGACCTTAAAGCCGCTGAGATTACTAGGGTCCTCTGGTGGGTGCAAATTTCCCAGGCTTAGTGTAGGCCAGGGAAAAGGGGCTGCTTTCCCAGCTTGGCTTGGCTCAGCTCAGGTTTATTAGTATGACAAGAGCAGGCAAACCAGGCTCAGCATGATTCACTTCCTTATAAATGCATGCAGTGTGCAGGACAGACAAGTACTTGCTCTAGCGTTCTTCCCCGTTTGCTGCATACCACTTTGTTGCCCTGCAGGTCGATGGGGAGAGTCCTAGCAGCATGTAGCAAGTGCCCAGGTGGCCACTGAGCCATAGTGTGATGCTATGGCTTAAAATATGAGAGGCTTTCTACACCTGAGGAAGCTGGTCCTCCTGCCAAGCCAGCTATGAGCAGAGAGTGTGACTGCAGCAGCAAAACTGTCCGTTCTCCTTAAACCCTGGAGGCGGTTGTACCTGTCAGAAGGGCTCCCAGCAGGAAGAGAGATGTTTAAGCCCTGCCTAAGGCCTCCTGGCAGTGTGAAGCTGGCTGGCAGTGCTAGATGCTGAACCCAGTTTACCTCCTTGGTGCTGTCCGTATTCCTGGGCCAAGGGCAGGAGGCTGCGCTGGGAACTGCCAGCACAAAGGAGTCGACGAGGACAGTTCTGCAAACCACACAGGGCTGATGTGGCAGAGCCGGCTGTGGGTTCTCAGAAATTCAGATGAGCTGGGCTCTGCCAGAAGCTTATTCCCTTGAGGGCTGTCTTGAGTGAGTAGCTACAAATGCTGAGGCAAAGGAATTCTTGATGCTCCAGTCTCCGTCCCTCCCACTTCCCAGCAAGGAATGCTTCCATTGTCTTAGCTTGGCCTTCCTGCTACCTCTCTGTTTGCCACGGAGTCATAAAAGGCAGGGGAGACAAAGCTTCTGCGTTTCATTTTCTTATGGGAGCATCAGCTGGTTGGGTGTCTGCAAATGAGCAGTCACTGTATAGCGGGGTATATTCCCCCCCCCCCAATGGTTTAACAGAGGCCAGTTAAAATGAAATCTAGCTTGTTGTTTGGAGGGGTCCACAGCTAGGAATGCATCCCTGATACCGTGGCATGGCAGAGGACCTGGTCCTTTCCTTTCTGACCTCTATGGGTTCCTGAGAAGTAAATGTATGTGTAACTGCTGGGCAGTGTGTTTTATGCATTCGCTTCCATGCCTGACCACAGAGGATGCTAGTCTGTTACAGTCCCCACTACAGAGCCAGGCTCTTTTAGCACTGGAGGTCCCCAGTGCAGTCCCTGGGCATGCTCAAGCGGGTGGCCGTCACATGTGCTGTTGTGAAAAGCCCCTCCAATTAAAAGTGCAGGATGTCTTGGGGACAGTGCTGCGATCGGGCCTGAAAAGCTGGAGCTGCAGCAGCCCAGCTGTGTACATGCCAGCAGCCGATCGGCTGGGGAGGCTGTGTCTGATTCTCCCCATGTGTTTGTTGCAGCACGCTTTGATCCTGCTTTTTGAGTTCTGCTCAGCACTGGGAGAGCCTGCAGAGCAGTCACAGTGCAGCATCTATTCCGCTGCTCCAAATGATGGACTGATCGAGCCATCTCAGTGACTGGCCAACTCTGTAGGGCTCCCATTCATGTCTAACATTCTGCCTTAGTCGCCAGAATTCCTTGCAGACACTTGACAATCTGTCACCAGTTTCCCCCAGTGTTATAACTTCGGTGCGTGGGCAAGGGAACAAGAGGAGATCTCTGTGTAAATGCAATGGCTCCTGAACAATCTTGCCCAAGTTTCCTTGCTATCAGGTTACGAGCTAATCCAAATGGTGTATTGCTGTTTCCAGGGCTAGGTAACCAATGATAAGCCATGACTGCATATTTTTTTAATTGACGTCTAGTTTGTTTGCCTGCCATCAGCCCTGCAGGAAATCAGTGGAGTCCCAACGCGTGGATTTTTCTGCTGGCTTCTTTGCAAAGATTTGAAGTGTCACTTGCCCCATTACTCAAAGAAGCAAACCTCCCTGAGGAGGAGTTTCTTGGGAGCCTTCGAGGCACGTGCATGGTACATGGTAGGTGCAAACCTCCTGGGTTTTGGAGCGCTATGTTCCTCTAGTACAAGACTTGGTGATCAAACTTCAGTGTGATCAGCTTTAATACACAGCAGACGTGAGAAGCAGCTGTTGCTCAGGAACTTCATTGATGTTTGTGGTTTGCTGTTCCCTGCAGGATGATGCTCGTCAGTTATTTGCACTCTCTTGCACTGCAGAGGAGCAGGGAATCATGCCAGAGGACCTTGCCAATGTGATTCGGAGGCTGTGGGCTGATAACGGCGTCCAGGCCTGTTTTAACCGCTCCCGAGAGTACCAGCTGAATGACTCTGCTGCATAGTGAGTACCTCTCCTCTACTGTCCTCGGGCAGATTTAACCTGGGGCTGAAATGTGCCACAGCTTCAAGTGGCAGGTGCCAAAGGCCAGCCTGTGCAGTGTGTGAAAACTGATGGGGAGCTGCACCCCGATGATCGTGGCTTGTTAATGCAGATTGGTCATTTTGTCCATGGAGCTGGACACTTGTGCGCGCCACTGTTGTGAGTGCACGCACTGCTGTAAGCACGAAAGGGGCAGGTGTAGGATAATGAAACATTGATCATCACTCTGCTAGATTTGCCATGTGACACAGTGGTCTCCATTGCTTCCTCTGGTGCTATCTTAAAATAATCTGTTGTGGTTGCATGTCAATACTGGGCAAGATAAACTAGTCATTGGTGCTGGCTCTTGGCTTCCCCACCAACCATTGTTCGCAGGGACTGTCCTGGGCCCTTTGGGACCAGAGGGAGTAGTCTGGCCAGGGGAGGGGGAGTTCAGGGAAGGGTATGCCACATCCTCTGAGAGTAATTCTAGTACAAGTTGAGCACAGTTTGGATGGGAACTGTCCAAGCATTGTGGGGCGTTTGGGTCTGGAGTTTCTGGGCTGGGTTGCCCCTTCTTGCCCCCCCATGAGCCTTGTGAATGGGTTAGCTGGAAGCTGGGGAACTCCTCATCATTGCTACCTGGTTTGTGACACAGAGGCTAGCCTGGTGTTGCTAACGCAGCCCAAGGGTTGGATCCTAGCAGACTGCCCCGGATACACAGCCAGGTGGACACCCCTTTGTTCTCCAAGGGATGTTCCTATGACCCCTTGCCCTTGTTTAACGTTTAGGTGATCCTGTGGGACCTGTGCAGAATGCTCCATTGTCCCAGGACCAGGCCCTGCCCTGCCCTGCGCGTTGCACAAACTCATCCTTTGTCCCCAGCCCACTGCAGCACCTGGTGCACCTTCCTTCTCACAAGCTCACTCAGAAATTCCTGCCAGGCGTGGCTGGCTCTGAGGCATTGGCTGTAGGGGGCAGTTGTAACCTCTCCACCTCCTGGGAGCATCTCGCAGTTGTGACGGTGTCTGTCTCCCACCCCGTCCTCTCTGGTTTGTTTCCCATCTGCTGTCGTAAAGTACAGCCCCACGTCCTCCTCCCAAGGGCAGTAGTTTGTGGTGTCTCTGTACAGCCACAGGCTGGTGGTGGATAGAAGACACTGCTTGGGTTCTTGGGGCCAGCCTCCGCAAGGAGAGCCAGGCTCCAGTTTTGGCTGTAACGCCTTTTCCTGCATTTGAGTGGGAAGAGATGAGTGCCTTTGTCCCCCCCCCATGGGCTGCGAGGAGAACACACGCTGCATGAGATCCATGTTGGACCTCAGTCCCTCTCCTCCCTGAGCACCAGAGAGGAACGGTCTGAATATTTATGCCACCATTTCTCCATGGCATAATTCGATGGCCTGCTTCACAGAGTTGCCTCCCCGCCTCCTAGAGCCCTGATGGGCTGCAGGCCGGCAGGGTTTGATTGGTTGCTTGTTGCTGCGTTGCAGTGGAGGTTTCGAGCCTGCCTTGAAACAAGGGGCTCCACTAAAACAACCAACCTCTGTATTGCTGCTCCTCAGCATCCTGGTAAGCGGGCTGCTGTTGTGGCTGTTCTTGGAACAGGAGTGCGTCATTGCATCATGCACTCCATTTCACAAACCCACTGCTAATGTGCTTAACGAGTTTACAACGGGCTTGTTGGCAGGGTAACCTGGGGAGAGGTAAACAGACTGTAGGCTCTCCTTTGGGTCAGCTTCTCCTTTCTAAGGGCTGTGGGGTTTTTAAACCACGCCACTCACCACACGAGGAGATGGAGCCATAGTTGTCCTTCCATGGTGGAGGCCCTGTGTGCATTACCCGGTGCTACCCCTGGGCAGCTCATCTGGCCAGCCCAGTTAGTGCTCTGGGACTTCCAGGGTGCAAACAATTTGTGTGTGTTGGGGGGAGACTGGAAACAACTGAAATGAAATTGACTCTGGTCAGTCTTCGCTTCAGCTAGCCCCAGCTCTCAGCCAGGTGTTGCCATTAACTCTCCCCCAACCCCCATACAAAACTTTCATCTGCATTTAGTGGTGCTTTTAACCCCGGGCTAGCTGGCCTGGCTGGGGGTGAACCTGGGTGCCACTTTCATTGGGTCTGGTAATCTGTCCACTTTGCATTGAGGACACAGGCTAAACCACTGCAGTGCTGCTAGTCCTCCAGTGCCTTTCCACAATTCCCCCCGCGCCCAGAAGGACAGCCAAGTTTCCCACTGTTGACTGGAAAACAGTCCTAGAGCGGCTTGGCTGAGTGTAGTGCAGAGCTCCCTGGGACGTGCTCCCAGGAGTTCCAGCCACACACACAGGGGAGTGCAGCATCACAGGCAGGGCTTTGCAGCGGGGTGCTGCACACCCAGGCTAGGCTGACCTGGGGCTGACCAGCTGGGTTTACACTGCAGTGAAGACGAACCCTTTTGTCCCAGGTTTCAGAGTAGCAGCCGTGTAAGAAATGGGTTGTAGCCCACGAAAGCTTATGCTCTAATAAATTTGTTAGTCTCTAAGGTGCCACAAGTACTCCTGTTCCTTTTGTCCCAGGCACTCTTTTGGAGAAGACATATTTGCAAATCCAGAGCTGCAGTTGCTTCTCTTTAGGGTGCTGAAGCTATGCTGGCGGCACCCTGGGGACCACACACACACATAACAGAACTAGAAAGGAGGATGTTTCGAAACCATGTCCTCATATTGCAGCTCTTGTGCCCAACGGTCTCCTGACTGCAATGGTGAGGCCCAGCCGTCAGGCCAGAGGGTGGGTGGGGGGGCCTGAGTCCCACCCAGCCTTCCTGGTTCCTTTTGCCTCCGGCACATCCAGATCTGTGGATTGCCCTCAGAGTCCCAGCTGGTCTTTCTGGACAGGGAGGGGTCTCTGAATTGCCCCCTCCCTCTTCCTCTCCTCTGCCAGAGGAGTCAGTGTGTGAGAGGATATTGTCCCTCTCGCTTAGTGAGCAAATATTTCATTACAGTGATAAGGAGCCATGGCTGGCTGGGCTGACTGGGGAAACACCCTCAGCAGAACCTCCCACTGCACATGTTCCCTGGGCTGCAGCACAGAGGCTGTAGGCAAATGCCCCAGTTTTGCCAAAAATGTCAGGATGGCCAGGACAGAGTTTTTTAAAAAGGGACTGTCCTGGCGAAACAGGACATATGGTCACCGTAGTCAAATGAAATCGAATTTTAAAAACTGACATACTCTTGGTCCAAACATCAACACAGCTGCTGATAGGACAGCAGCACTTCTCAGCCCTGTTTGTCAGCAGTTTAAATTACATGTACTTTTGCTTTAAGACCTCGTTGCTTTTATATAAAAAAGGCTTTTGTCTCGGCATAGTCACTTACAACTCCAGCTTCCCTTGCCCTGTCAGATATGTGGAGAGGCTGGAGGGAATTCAGAGAGGCACAAAAAGTGTCATGAAATCGACTGATGGGGAGAAATTGTCAAGGATGTACAGCTCAACTAAGCGACAGCTAATGGTGGGAGAAATCTGTCTCCCAGTTTTGACACATGCAGATAAAAATAGGGTGATCCAAGAAGGGGTATAAACGAGTGAAATAGAGCAAAGGAAAACTTGCGGACAGTGAGATCTATTTTACTGTGGAATAGTCTCTCCAAGGAAAGGGACAGAAAGCCCCATGGTATATTTAAACTTAGTTCAGTCTATCCTCCAGGGCTTTGTCTAGAGAGGACAGATTCTGCCTTGGCAGGCAGATGAGCAAGCTCTTTTCCATCTCTAACTTACACAACCGTCACGGGACTTTGTCAAAGGGCCATCAAAGCAGCCATGGAAACAAATGTAACAGGCTTGCTCATCTGCTGCTTGGGAGAGGGAGAGCCAAGCTTTGGGGTGAGCCATCAGATCCTGGCTGATTAGTACAGTGAATAACCTCTGTTCAGCAAGCCCTACAGTTACAGCCATTCCCCAGGGCTTCTGCATCCAGTACAGCAGTAGTTCTCAAACTTTTGTACAGGTGACCCCTTTCACATAGCAAACCTCTGAGTGCAACCCCCCCCTATAAAAATGTATTTTTATTTATATATTTAACACCATTATAAATGCTGGATGCAAAGCAGGGTTTGGGGTGGAGGCTGACAGCTTGCGACCCCCCCAGTTTGAGAACCCCTGCAGTACAGCATATAGCCTCTGTAAGTGGGACTGTAAGTCAGAAGGGAAATGCGTCAGATAGGCCTAGCATTTTCAGACCTGGGTGCCTAGAATAAAGCTCTCAAAATCCCTGTTTACACACTTCAATCAAAGTGGCTGGTGTTTCAGACATGCCTAAATCCCACTGAAGATGGGAGATGCATTTGCTCAGCACTCTTGGTAATTAGGCCACTTTTGTTTAGGTTCCTAAATGAGGATTTAAGAGCCTAACTTGAAGCTCCAGATTTGAGCCTGCTGGGCTGTATATCATATAGAACAATCTGCAGCACTCACTGTCTTTCTGAGTAACCAGGATGTGTTCGTGTCATGTAACTCCTCAAGCTCTGATCCACTGGAGTACGTCTGCAGCTACAGCTTGCAAAGCAAAGTGTGCCCTTCCAAGTCACATGGCAAGTGTCTGTCTTCATGGCTTTTTTTTCCTGGCTGCCTGTGGAGCACCAAGAGCCACTGAGTGTTCACTTCATGTGATCCTTAGTTGTACAGGGGAATGTTCTGCAACCAACGATTCTCCTTGGGGAATGGCTTTATTTCTGCCTTTTTCTTTCTCCTGCCCTGGGCACGGGCTTTAGATAAAGGGAAATATACTTTCTGTATCTCCTTACAAGATAAATTCTCTCTCTTTCTTGTTGCTGTTGTTACATTTCAGTGCTTGAAAGACTTTAAAAAAATGCTTTAAAGAAACCACACATGAAAATGTCTGCTTTGAAGAGAAGAGCATCTTAAACGCAAGAAGAACAATTTTTTAGGTGAACTTGAATTCTACAGAAGTCTAGAAGACCCTGTAAGGGGCTGATTGAGTTCCATCATGGCATTATCTGGACCTATCCTCCGGTACACTCCATCAATGCTGGTAGGTAGGCTTTCACGTCGGAAATATGGGAAGCTGCAGAGTGAATGGTAAGAAAAGAATTAGGTGCTGTGATCGAGATTGACAGCTTGTGAGGACATCTTCAAGCAGAATGTGCATCCAGCTGCATTATGGCCCTACCTAAGGCCAACACGGTTTGGGCACACTTTGGCCTGGGCACGAGTCACAAGACTACTAGCCTTAGAACTTCTGAGAGGAGGAACCATAAACCTCAAGTGCAAACATTGATCTGGAATTAACTATAGCAAAAGTGACGGAGCAGCCGAACAAACTATTCTTGTAAGGGCCCAAGACACTTTCTTCAGGGGAAAGGTCCAGTAGATGTGCTTCCCATGGCATTGGTAAGGGCATGCATTGTTTTGTGGGGTTGAACATGCTTTAACTTCCAGATCTGGAGCAGCAGACTATGCTCCCATGCAGAAAAAAGATTCTCCCAGTGGAAGGCTACATCACCTTTCGGTTTGGCAGTCTTAACAGCTAGAATTTGAGCAAGCAAATGCGTCCCTCTCTCAAGATGCTCAGGTACACTTGTAGAAGTAGTTATTCTCCCCATTTTGGAACTAACCCAGATGTGATCCATCCAGGGGAGGCAGTTGCTGATTCTGACACTGTCAGTATATGTCCCTCAGGCTTACCGTTACTGATGCTTTTCAAATTATGCCAGATGTGACTTTTTTGGAAACTCTCTAAAAGGCAGAGAGTTTACCAACTGAAACTCACACGTTTACCAACTGAAACCTCTTCCTGTAAACTGCCTCGGTGTCATCGTCAATTAGCCTGGGAAAGAAAATACCCCATTGTGGAGTGGCCTGGTGTAACCTTTGGAAATGGCCCCTGCCTGTGGATGCCCCATGTGGTTTGTGTGTTGGAGCTCTGTGGTCACAAGGCTAGTCAGATTTTGTGCCATCCACGCTCAGCAAAAGCAGACTGTGAAAGCTGGGCATTCTTTGCTTGCCTTGGCTCAAAGCAGCTGTTCCAAACCTACACTGACAGCTGTATGAGAGTCCTGGCTCCCATTTTACTGTTACAAAGGGGATGCAGGAAATGCCGCTTGGAAAGCTGCGCACCTGGCGTAACCCACTGAGAAACCTTCAGAAGACCAAGCCAACTCCACTTAAGTTCCCAGGCTCATCTTTTGGAGGTGTTGTACAGGTTTCCTTCGAGGATGAGGACTGACCTTGTCCTCGAAGGAAACGTGTACCACACCTTCAAAAGATGAGCCTGGGAATTGAAATATAGAGTGATCTGGATCACTAGGAAAGTTGGATGCAAGCAAACGGTGTGTTTTTAATACAGCCAAATATAGTTATACATCCAGGATCAAAGAACGTGGGCCATACTTACAAGATGGAGGACTCTGTCTTGGGAAGCAGTGACTCTGAAAAAGACTTGGATGTTGTGGTGGATAATTGGGTGAATCATGAGCTCCCAGTGCGACGTTATGGCCAAAAGAGCTAATGCAATCCTGGGGTGTATAAACAGGGGAATCTCTACTAGGAGCAGAGAAGTTATTTTGCCTCTGTATTTGACAGTGGTGTAACCACTGCTGGAATCTTGTGTCCAGTTCTGGTGTCCACAACTCAAGAAGGATGTTGGTAAATTGGAGAGGGTTCAGAGAAGAGCCAGGAGAACGATTAAAGGATTGGAAAACCTGCCTGAGAATGGTAACCTCAAGGAGTTCAATCTACATAGCTTAACAAAGAGTAGGTTGGGGAGTGACTTGTTCAGTTTGTAAGTACCTAGCTGGGGAACAAAT
Organism: Terrapene triunguis; assembly: GCF_002925995.2. Lineage (NCBI taxonomy): Eukaryota > Metazoa > Chordata > Testudines > Emydidae > Terrapene > Terrapene triunguis. Next base: position 2,487,483 of record NW_020664586.1, on the reverse strand, counting down.
ATTTGCTAAATGCTCAAACCTGGAGACCTTAGCTTGTTTGAATCCTAGTAGCTTCACTTGCAAAACAACTGTAATAAGAAAATCCCCCCTGAAACGGCACACAGTGTACACAAGCAGAATGGTCTGGTGGATAGAGCACTGGATTGGGGCTGTGGAGAAGAGGGTCTATCCTTGGCTTCGCCACTGGCCTGTTGGGTGACCTTAAACAAGTCACTGCTCCCCTGTGCCTCAGTTTCCCCAACTATAAAAAGGGGTTGTGATGGGTTGGATCACAGAAACCCCCTGGGAGCTGTCACCTGATGTGCCCAGACTACTCCTACCCCTACTTTCCCTGCCAGCTCAGGACTCCAGCACCCTGTCTTGCTGAGCCAGACACTCCCATCTGCTCCAACAAAGACCCAGGGTCTGAATTACTTGCCCCGAAGCTGCAGGTTTACCTGAAAGCAGCTAACAGAAGTGTTCCTGTCTTTAACACTCAGATGCCCAACTCCCAATGGGGTCTAAACCCAAATAAATCCGTTTTACCCTGTATAAAGCTTACAGCGTAAACTCATAAATTGTTCGCCCTCTATAACACTGATAGAGAGAGATGCACAGTTGTTTGCTCCTCCAGGTATTAATACATACTGTGAGTTAATAGGTAAAAAGTGATTTTATTAAATACAGACAGTAGGATTTAAGTGGTTCCAAGTAGTAACAGACAGAACAAAGTAAGTCACCAAGCAAAATAAAATAAAATGCGCAAATCTATGTCTGATCAAACTGAATACAGATAATCTCACCCTCAGAGATGCTTCAGTAAGTTTTTTCTCAGACTGGACACCTTCCAGGCCTGGGCACATTTCTTTCCCCTGGTACAGCTCTTGTTCCAGCTCAGGTGGTAGCTAGGGGATTCTTCATGATGGCTTCTCTCCTCCCTTTGTTCTGTTCCACCCCTTTATATATCTTTTGGATAAGGCGGGAATCCTTTGTCCCTCTCTGGATTTCCACCCCCTCCTTCTCAATGGAAAGAGACCAGGTTAAAGATGGATTCCAGTTCAGATGACATGACCACATGTCACTGCAAGACTTCATTGCCCACTTGCCAGCACACACGTATACAGGAAGACTTACGGGTAAAACAGAGCCATCTGCAGACAATGGTCCTGGTTAATGGGAGTCATCAAGATTCCAAACCACCATTAATGGCCCACACTTTGCATAATTACAATAGGCCCTCAGAGTTATATTTCATATTTCTAGTTTCAGATACAAGAGAGGGAAATTTATACAAATAGGATGATCACACTCAGTAGATTATAAACTTTGTAATGATACCTTACAAGAGACCTTTTGCATGAAGCATATTCCAGTTACATTATATTCACCCATTAACATATTTTTGTAAAACCATATAGACTGCAATGTCACAGGGGTGTAATGAGACTGACCTCCTTTGTAAAGTACTTTGAGACCTACTGGCAAAAAGTTTACATAAGAGCTAGGTAGTATTAAATTACCTCTTGGGGCGGCCTCCCCAGTTCAGAGGTATGTCTTCCAACTCTAAATAGTGAATTCTCTCCCCCTGGAGCAAACAGCGTTTTCTTACAGCATCCCCTCCTGACAACTGGAGTCTTCAGCACGTCACCTTGCAGTAGTAGCTCAGTTCATGAAAGCCTTCAGCTAACACGCTCTTTGAACGAGCCTTCTGAGCTTGTGAGGGCAGGCTTCCAACCCTCCAGCTATTCCAATCATAGAGAGAGACAGACAGCTGGGACCAGCTGCAATTTGCCTCAACAGTGCTTCAATTGCACTCTGATCAGCAGTGTGTGTGTGTGTGTCTGCTTTGCACCGAGAATGGCCAGCCCGTTTGCTGGGACAGTTCCCTAACAGAAGGGAAATGAAAGAGCCCTGAGTGCTAGTAACTTAGAAATTCACTGACTTGCAGTTCATACTTTTTAGGGGGGAGCTGACAGCGAGAGACAACCCCCCCCCTTTCCTTTTTTCTGACCCACTTGTGGGGAGGGGATGCTAAGCTCTGCGAAGGTCAGAATTCTAGCCATAGCCCAACCATTTGCCACTCCCTTTGCCTGGAAAGGGCAACTAGAAATGTCTGCTCCTGGCCCTGGACCAGAGGAGACTCTATTACCCCCAGACCCAAGCCTCATTGAGACTCCAGGAGAAACGCCATTGTGTTAATTTCAGTAGTGCAGACTGGATGTAGTGGGTTTGTCTGTAATCAGTACCATATGGCTGAGTGCATATTCTTGCCCTGATTCTCTTTTGCATTAAGACTCTTTGATGCTGCTCTGGTGATTCTAATTGACATCCCCTTGAGGACCCAGAGCACCAGAAAAGGCCCTCAGTGCACATGAGAATTAGTCATTCCGTTCCTCGGCAGGAGCGCTCCAGAACCTGGCAGTGACGTACCAGAGAACTCCGACAGTTTATCTAAATAGTTTTCCCCAAGAAATTTTATATTAAAATGCTGTTTTCAAGTTCTTTTGGGGGAACCTCCACGGTCTGTCTTCATTGTATCTCTGTGGTGCATGAACCTGGCCATCTAGGGGAGCCGGACGTGGCTCCAGCTGCTCTCTCAGACCAGTAAGGGGTCACTAGCAAGTGGCATGATGTGCTGCTGTCTCTCATTCCTAGGACTGAGCATCCCTTTATTGCATGGGACTGATAGAGCCTGACAGCCTCAACCTCTGATTGCCTGAGATGATGATGTGTTGCACTGCAGCTATATCACCAGACCAGCATTCAAGTACAAGGGATTTCCCGGAAGGCTTTTAGTTAGAGAGGAGAATAAGGGGCTGGCGATATGGGGTATCTTCCCAGTTATACTGGTAAAGTTAAACCGCTCTAGTTATACCAGTATAACACCCCATGTTAACACTCCTGGTATAAGTTCTTTTTTTCAGCTTAGCTTAAATCACTTCCAACATGATCTAAACTAAACTGAAAAAGGGCCCTTAGTAAAAAGGCCATCAGTGAAAGCGTTCACATGCAGAGTTAAACTGGTAGAACTCTAGCGGTTTCAATTCACACCCTACCTTCTACGACTTCCCCATGTAGACAAGCCCTGAGAGAACGGTATCCAGAATACCCTGCTTTGCTTTCATCGTCCCAAATTCTTTATTGTATGGAGACCAGATTGTCTGGTACAGGTTTATGCTAATGTCTAACCAGACAAGAATGCGTGCTTTGCTGGTGGCAGGCGTCGTTCTTCGAGTGCTTGCTCATATCGATTCCAATTAGGTGTGTGCATGCCAGTTCGCTGGAAGGTTTTTCCCCTAGCTGCACCCGTCGGGTTGGCTCTGGAGCCCCCTCGAGTTGCGCCTTCATGGGGCCGCATATAGGGCCCTGCCGACCCGCCGTCTCTCTGGTTCCTTCTTACTGTCAGTGGTGGTCATTGGAGCGTTTCATCTCTAGTCTTCAACGAGCGAACCTCTAGCATATCTTCTGTAAATAGTTAAAGATAGTTTAAAAAATTGCTGTAGTTAGACATCTAGACTTGGGGTACAGGGGCGTGTTTCCCTTCCCCGCTTCCCTGTCCCTCTCCCAGGCCCGGGGCATGCCTCGGACCCAGGGGTTTAAGCCATGTGGGGTTTGCCAGAAGCCTATGCCCAAGGGCGACCCACACTCAGCATGTCTAAAGTGGTTGGGGGAGTCCCATCAAGCAGACAGGTGTAAGATCTGTAGGAGCTTTTGCACCCACGAAGAAAGAGGGGGATCACAGACTAAAGTTGCTGCTAATGGAAGAAGCTCTCCGCCCTCAGTCTGAGTCGAGCCCCATGGACACGGCACTGGCCCCCTCAGTGTTGGTGCGCAGCGCGCCAGCTTCGGTCCGGGAGGTGCCGAGGAAGGACTCTGGCGTCAGAGACCCTCAGCACTGGCACTCCCCTGGCACCGAGTATGGCGCGGGATCCATCTCGGCACCACTCAGTTTCCTGTCCCGAAGAAGTAGTACAGGAAGACTGAGAGAGGGCGCTCCCCTTCCTGCACACAGGAACCTGAACCCAACGGAGGGAGACCGGTGCAATACCACACCTCCCCTCCAGTCAGCAGCCGGCACCGTTGACTCTGGGCCCACGGGAGCGACCGTTGAGTCCTGTGCCACCGGAGAAGACCTGGGTGGAGGATTTGGACCTCCCATCCACACCCGAGACTTGTCCCGCGTTGCCTCATCTGATAATATTGACAGTGTCACAACACCGGTCCCGAGGCCCCAAATGACTCAGAGGCCACTGGTGAAGTCCAGGGGCAAGCCGGCTATGACTCGGCAATGATCTACATTGCCCCGGCACCGATCCCTAGCAACGACAGGCACGGCACCGTCATGGTCCCCACGCACAGATTCATCTGAGTGTGCATTGGACACTGACTCATGTGTCCCGGAGAAGCTGACACCGTAGCCACTGGCACTCGCAGTCAACAAGGATGACCCACAATTTCCCCTCGGTACCATGGCCACCACAATGGCAGGTACCAGCTCAGATGCCGACCCAGTGGCTCTGCTGGACTCCGTGCGCTTACCACCAGTCCCAGGGGTCCGCCTTGGTACACTCCTTTTCGGTTGTGTCTGAGAGGAGGACTGCCTCCAGGGCCAGGGATTTCTTCTGGGCATCAGCCACCACTACTGCCGCCAGCGCCTCGATTGGTACCATGCCCGGTACCGACAACAGACCCGGCACCACACCAGGCACCGCGGCTACACTCAGTACCATGGACAGTGCAGCCGTTGCAACCGGTACCGGGGCCAGCACCGAAGCAGACTCTGACGTGGAGGCGGAGCCACAGTGTTTTGAGGAGCCTGATGGGCAGGAGGGGCATTCCCATATTCCGGGCTCCTCCTCCTCATCTCCAGATGAGGCAGTGGCAGGAACATCCTCGGGGCCCACCTTGAACTTCTGAGATGGGTTGCTTAGAACCTTGGGGTACAGATGGAAGAGGTCACCAAGGTGTCAGACCCAATGGTTGACAGTTTACCCCGGCAGGACCCATCAGGGTGGCCCTTCCCCTGAAAAAGACCATTCAGGAGAACACACAAACCCTGTGGCAAACACCATCCTCTCTGGCTCCTACAGCTAAGGGAGTTGAGAGAAAGTACTTTGTGCCCTCCAAGGGCTATGAATACTTGTTTACCCATCCCCCGCCAGACTCATTGGTAGTGGCGGCTGTTAACGTGAGGGAAAAGCAAGGACCTACCCCTCAAGCTAAGGATGCAAAGAAGCTGGACCTCTTCAGGAGGAAGATATGCTCCACTGGAGGGCTCCAGCTTCGTATCGCAAACCAGCAATCGATCCTTAGCCGTTATAACTTCAAGTCATTGGATGCAATGTCCAAATTCTCAGACCTTGTCCCACCAGACTTGGATAATAACACAGCCGCAAAGGCATTAACTAGCTGGGTGGTGGTAAGCTCCTGGTGGGTATTAAGCTGGTAAGTAAGCTGCCATCATCATAATCATTCTGCTCCTGTGCTTTCATTTACTCTCCAGCCCTGTGTACCTGAGATCTAGAGCTGCTTTCCTTAACTGCTGGCTGAATAACCATTAACTTACTGATAAGAATCCTACGCATGTTTGTATAGCACTGGAAAATCTCTGTAGAAACAAGCTACTGCTACCAGGCTTCCGAGGCTCAGTCCATAATAATCGGCTACTTTCCTCAGGATAGTCATTGTTCCTGCCTTGGGCGGCTTCAATGTCTTCACTTCTTGGAGGAACGTCTCAAAGGATGATTATTTTCACCATGAAGAATGGCTTTTTTATGTCTCAGGCTTGTATTTTTCTCCCATTCCTGCGTGCTCATATGGTAGGTCATCTGCTCCAGCCAGGCGCTGAGAGAAGAGGGCTGGCTCTGACGTTATCTCTACCATTTAAGGCTGTGTGTATTTTTATGTTTAAACAAGCGGGGGGGTTGGTTATCCTAAGATATGCTTTTCCCTGAGGTGGTGTTAGACTGTATAATGACAAGCTGATGATGGAGTCTCCTCTGGCTGGAGGAGAAGTAGAGGGGTGTGTGTGTGTGTGTGTGTGTGTGTGTGTGTGTGTGTGTGTAAGTAATGCAAGCACGGCTTGGAAGTTGGGGGAGAAGGAAAGAATCTGTCAGGAGCCTCACAGGTATTTTCAGATAAGATCCATTTACCATTATTAATTCATTTCCGTGCCCTTTCCAGACAAGCCCTGCAGCTTCACAGCATCAAGTGTGTTCAGTGCAAAAATCAATGCTAATGCAGTATTAATGGTGAGTTTAAACTCCCACAGGTCTGGAAAATTCAACAGCATCACATCTCTAAAATACAGCCTTTCTTACCATCTGCACAGCTAACACTCAGCCAGGCTCTCATCACGCATCTTGATTATTGCAACATCCCTCTCTCTGACTTTGACAAATGCAGGCTTTCCCCACTCATATCCAGACAGAATGGTGCTACATAGATCATTTTCCTCCTCGTTTGCTTTGACCATGGTATCCTGCCCTTTGCATCACTCCACTGGACCCCCATCACATCAAACAATAGCTGTTTGTTTTCCCTTTTAAGGCCCTTCACAGTCAGTCCCCACCCTACTTATCTTCTCCCCTTTGCTATCGGTCAGCTCTCACCTTGGATCAGCCCATGATGCTGCCTCCACTGCCCACTGGTTACGTTTTCAAACAAGGCCCTTTGTGCTCCTGCCATGCTTACCAATACTCTCTCATTGTTCACTTGTATACCCCCGTCCGTGTCCATCTCTTGTCACACTTAGCCTGCAAGCCCCTTGGGGCAGGGACCATCTTTTTGTTCTGTTTGTACGGCACCTGGCACAGTGGGGTCTGAGTTCATGGCACTACAGCAATCCAAATAACTGTTATGGTTCCCATAACATCTGTCTCTCTCTCCAGTTGTGCATACGTGCTATTTTGTCTAGCTCATAACATGCCTATGGGACCTTAGTGCGTGGCAAGCTAGGGTGTGAATCTACAGCGCGCTAACTTGCCATGCAGTCATGTCCCATGTGGACGCTGCTACAGAAGACAAGCCCTAAATATCTCTATTCACTTTGGCTGAGGCGCAGTGGTTGTTAAGACTTTCTCCGGTGGATATCTTGATTTCTGGGAGTGTAAATTCTCCAGCTGCCGTGCTGTGTCAGTGTCACTCTCTCACATTGGTCTTTCCTTAGCTTTTTTAAAAAATGTACGACTAAGGAGAGGCAAACTCTGCTCAGTCATACTCAAAAATAAACCCTTTCTATTCCTGGCATTACCGCCACCAGTCCCTGGTGGGGGGTTGAGCTGGAGGGAGCTCCTCCGGCTGGAGTTTGTTCGCCTAGAGAACTCACGCCAAGACTCTGCCTGTAACGGGAGACTTGTGGATGTCGCCCCCTCAGTTCCTGTTGTTCTGCTTGTCACCGGTGCTTCATGCTCCCAATTTAGTTTCTTTGAAGTAAAGCGATTGTTGAGGGTGGTGATGCTGCCTGTGGAGCTTGGTGGGGGCTGTGGAGTGGGCTGGGCCGGGCTTTGTATCCGCAGCCTTTTAACTTCACCCTAGAGGAGGAATTGGGTAACTTCTGTGTTAGGGTGATTTCTCATGAACAATTTGAGCCCAAAAGAGACTGCAAAGCAAGGAGGAGTGTCTGTCCCATCCAGTCTGAGACCATCCAGTTGGCCCAAGGACTCTCAGCCAGTGCTGCTCACTTCTGTGTAGGAGAACCAGAGCTTTGAGTCTTGAGCTAGGAACAGCTACAGGAGCTGCTGGAGTTGGTAGCCTTACCAAGATATGTTCCTTCCTGCTGGAGTGGCATGTTATCTGGTGCACTGTGCGCGGTGGTGGTGGGCAGAGAGAAGCACGTAAGTGGGAGTGTCTCCAGACAGAGAACATGATAGGGCTGGGGTGGTTGGTTGGGAAGGGTCCATGATGTCCCAAGAGGCTGGTGGCAAAGCAGATCCATTGCACTAAGCCTCTTATTTTGTGACCTGATAAGAAGGTATTAGATCCGTACTTGTGGTGAGCTCAAATGTGGTGGGTGTATTGAAAAGCATAAGCAGTTTGGATTTAAGAGTGATCTACAAAAGGGGAAATGGGGTTGGGGTGGAGTTGGGGTGCTTTATGATGTATACAGAGAGCCTGAAAGGAATGTTTGTATTTATTAACTCTTCTAGTTCAGTGGTTCTCAACCTGTGTACTATTGTGGGCCGCATTTGCAGTTTTCTGTGTGTTATGTGGGCCGCATCTGCACAATATATATACTGCCTGTACGGCCCTGAGGATGTCACATCAGCTGTGCACTGATTGGGCCACAAGCGAACTGCGGGTTGAGAACCACTGTTCTAGCTTTTTTAACTTATAAATATCAGGCTTATCAATGTGTTCCCAGGATTTGCTGGAGGTATCCTTGGAGGACAAGAGAACTGGAGTGGTACCTTTCTTAAAGCTCGGATGAAGAGGTGGAGCTTGCTGTATCTTTAATCCAGATCTTCTGTCCAGATGTTTCTACTCAGAAGTTGGTTTTGTACCATCTATTGCAAGCTAGAGTTGTAAACAAAAATCCCCTCCCCTTTCATTTCCCTAGGTGTGGCTTTCTTGGTTCTCATGATCCTATGAGTTCTCTAGGCATCCTAAGGGTATGTCTACACTGCAGTGTAAGCCCAGCATTCGAACTCAGGCTCAAGACTAGCCCCGCTTCTGTCTACACACAAATCACGCTAGCCCAGCGTGCAGACCCAGGATCCCAGGACCCCACGGGGGTGGAAAGTCCGAGCCTGAGTCAAGCCAGTACCCGGGGTTCAAACCTCTTTCAGTGTAGGCGCAGCCCTACTAGACTTGCACTCTGGGAGTCTGCCAAAAGTATCGACTGGCTCACTTTTTTTGCCCTCTGGACAATCAAGTTTTCCTATGCTGCAACACAAAGAAAAGTTTAGAGTGACCACATTTTGGGAAGGTGTTGGGAAGTCTGGGATATGAGTGGTTGGACTCAGACCACATAATGCAGTGTAAATGCTGGAGCCTCAGGCTGGGACCCAGGGTTCAACAATTCCTAATTTCCAGGGTTACAAATGAGTGTAGACGCTCCAGCCCTAGTTTAACAAACCCTGGGTCTGCTAACTCGACTTCTACTGAACTGGGCTTACATTGCAATGTAGACGTACCCCTAGAGTCCTCTAGGAGAAACAAGGGGGAGGACCTGAATTTCGAATGTGGTGAATAAAACAAGCTGAAACAGTTTTATCTGGGGAGGGAAACAACCTTCCCGGTCTCCTTTATGTGTTATCGAGAAACAAATAATGGCATAAGCCCAACTGTGTTTCCTTTGCAGATTGCGTTTAACTGGTTTCCCTTTAGCCCCGCCCTCGATCGCATCTGAGATGGCCTATAGAATGAGATTTTTTTTTTTTTTTTTTGGTCTGCCTCTCAGGCTTGAAACACTACTGACATGAACCCAAACTTCTCCAGGGACTGGTTCTAGTGCCCCTGGGTGGGACTGTTCAGCCACATAGGAGAACAGAAGATAAACTACTGAGGAAGAATTTTGGTTAGCACATAAATACCTTGAGGCATTAGGCATGCAGGTCAAGTCCGTGGGACTTGAACGAAGCCTTTGTGACTTGAGCTTTAGGTTTTCTGCAGCGGCTCTTTCTTCCTAGCCCCCCTTGATGGCAAGAAATAAGGTTTCCCAGGAGTTACTACAAATGCGTGCTTCATGGAAAGAGCCGTGGCTGTTCCAGGAGGCAGGCAGTGATGTGTCCCTGGGTGCCTGCAGTTGCAGCGTATTCTGTTGCATGAAGAGCACTAACTATTGAAAGACTAATGATAAAATCACAAGAGCTGGTAACATTGTCTCTGTCTATGCGCTTGTCTACACACAGCATGACTCCGGCTGAACTGGTAGGGTGATCTAAAATCAGTTTAGTGAAACCAGTGCAAAAGGCTATGTGGACACTCTTAAATAGATACAAACCTGTCAAGTGGTATTAATAATACCACCTCGCTCTTATCTAGCACTTTTCAGCCATAGATCTCAGTCTTACAAAGGAGGTCAGTATCATTAGCGCCCCTTTAGAGATGGGGAAACTGAGGCACGGAGCAAAGTAGTGACTTGCCCAAGGTCACCCTGCGGGTCAGTGGCAGAACCAGGAATTGAACCAGGTCTCTATGCACATAGGCTACTTAGCTTAAGTCGATTAGGAGCAGATTGGCTTATTTCAGGTTAGCTTCATTCTTACACTAAAATAAGAGAGTCTACACAGGGTTTGCACTGGTTTAACTAAATCCATTTAAAGAACAATTGAAATTAACCTGGTACAATTTTTGTGCGTCACAACGGCCTGTCTTGCCCCCATCATCAGGGTATCTGGCAGTCTCACACACGTTGAATTTATTCTCTCACCATCCTGAGGATCTGTCTCATTCCTGTTTTACAGATGGGGCGTTAAATTGCTCGGAGAATGAGGTGTTTGTCCAGTGTCTGTCGTCTCTCTCTGGAATCCCAGTCCAGTGCCTTAGCTGCCAGTCCAGCCTTCCTGCTGCTGATTGGTCACAGGACTTTTAAAAAAAAGTTTGCATGGGAGAAATTGGCATCACGCTGGCCTATTGGAGGGCAATCCAGTGCTGGTGTGTGTAGATACATAAATCAAATGTATTTGTTTCAACTTATCCCTGAGGAGATTTTTCTGAGGGCAAGTCTACATTACAGCAGTACCTCGGCACAGCTGCACCCCGTCTGATGAAGACACGCTAGGCCAATGGGAGAGCGCTCTCCTGTTGGCATAATTACTCCACCTCGGCAAGAAGCAGGAGCTATGTCGGCAGGAGAGCATCTCCCACCAACATAGCGCCAGTGTGGACAGCATGAAACTTGTGCTTTTCACATCCCTGAGCGCCGTAAATTAGATTGATTTAAGTGGTAGGGTAAGTTAATCCCTGAGTAAGTTAATCTTCCTAAGGGATCCATTGACTCAGTAATGATTTGTGACATACAGCTCAGATGCATAGCTCTCTTAACTGCACATAGACACCCAGCATACGCAGCCCTGACTTCCAAAAGCCCCAAATGCAGTAGCCAAAAGCTGGGCCAGTTGATTGCCTGCTGGATTCCAAATAGAAGAGTGAGGGTGGTAGACTGGGGAAGCAGGATTCCAGACTCTTGGGTTCCTTTCTTGATGCTGCCGCTGACTCGCTACAGGACCTTGGGCAAGTCACTTTAATATCTCCATGCCTGTCTCTCCATGAGTAGAATGAGGACATCTGTCTACTTTGTGGATGGGGAGGAGTGGTATTACGAAGATTAAGGTGTGTGGGAGATTCCCTGAGGAAAGATGCAGTACAAGCAGCGTGTCTACATTAGGGTTAAGCAGTGGTTCTCAAACTTTTTGTATTGGTGACTGCTTTCACACAGCAAGCCTCTGAGTGTGACCTCCTCTTATCATTAAAAACGAGGGGGGGGGTAATTAAATTAAACGAGGGCTCGGGGCTGTCAGCCCCGCACATGGCCGGGCTCAGGGCTGTCAGCAAACATCCTCTGCAGGCTGTGGGATTTTTGCTTTGGTGTGCTGGGCGTTTCTCTGTGCTTGTCAGTTTAAACAGAGTGCAGTAAAAGTTCCATCTGTGAATGTCTTGCAGGGTTTGGTTTTCCATTTGATGATTGGCAAATCTCTGAATTCTAGGACTGAGCTGTCATTCTCCCTGTAATGGAAAGGGAGAGACAGAAAATACTAGATAAAGCTAGGATTAAACAGAGCCCTGCATTTAGTCAGGATCATTCCCAGTATTAACCCTTCTTTTGCTCAGTCAACATCACATGGTTAAGCTCTTAAAGGCCACGTCTACACTAGCACTTACATCGGCAAAACTTTTCTCGTTCAGAGGTGTGAAAAAACCACCTCCATGAGCAACATAAATTTTGCCAGCGTAAGTGCTTGTGTGCACAGCACTGTGTTGACAGGAGATGCTCTCCCGCTGACACAGCTACCGCCAGTCATTGAGCTGGTTTTATTATGTTGACAGGAGAGCTCTCTCCCATCGACATAGCGTGGCTACACGAGTGCTCTTACAGCTGTGCTGCTGTCGGCTTGTAAGTGTAGACCTGGCCTAAGTCTTGTAAATTACACCCCTCAAGGAGGGACTTATTTCTCTGCTGTTGTCTTTACCCTTAACCATGGGGAAGATAGGAGGAGAGGAATCCCAAAAGGATTGGATGTGTGTCTGGTAGATAAGGATTTTTCTGGAAGGGATCTAAGCCCTCCAGATTCAGGGCTACGGCAGCCTGTAGCTTATGAGGGAATAGGAAGAAACTTCCTGGGGGGGAGGGTGTCCCATAATAGTCACTTCTGATTTTTTTACTTACCAAGGTTGTGGTGGATTCTCCATCACTTGCCATTTTCCAATCATGATTGGATTCTTTCTACAAGATCTATTCAAACGAATAATTCAGGGAAGTCTTGTGGCCCGTGTTATACAGTAGGTCAAACTAGATGTTCATGGGTTGTCACTGGGCACAAAGTGAGCATTCAGACATCTGATCTCTTGTGATTTGGAGAGAACCTACCTTTTCTCCATCCAGCCACATGGGACATGTGGAGCAAAATGCCTGTTGGTTTCTATCCATCTGATGTCTCCTGTCTAACACTCAGGTTGGAAGTTTCTTGGGGCAAGGCCCATCTTTTTGTTGTGTGTTTGTACAGCGCCTGGCACAGTGGGTGTGGTTCCTAGGTGCTACAATAATATGAATAATAAATAACAGCAGCAGCATACTGGGCAGAGCTGGGCCCAAGGGGGATAGGAAGCTGAAAGCTTCAGTTGAAGGCTTGGGTTGCAAAAGGCACTAAAAGGAAGAAATGTCTGTCATGCCTGCGAGGCACCAGGATAACCACAGGTGTTGGGAAATCCAACCGACAGCCTGGAACCTCTGTGCCTCAGTTCTGGCATGTGACATTTCAGCCTCATCATGTATTCGGCAAGACACGCCCCATGGCCAGCTTCTGCATTGAAACGTATTTGAGGCTTCACCTCCAGGACGAATGGCCAGGGGGCAAAAAAGTCATGGATCTGAAGGGGAAATGGGGGTTATAGCGAGAACTTGTTTAGACCAGGAGACACTGGGAGTGTCGGAGAAGGAAATGTTTCAAAGTACAGCTACGGTTTATGAGTGGAAGTACCCCACGGCCCAGTTCAGGGATTCTTGTGCATTATAGAAGTTCAGTTGCAGAGTCTGTTCTGTAATTTCTTGGTTTGTGCTACAGCAGTGTTCACTAGCAAAAACACAGTGCGATATATAGGGGAGATCCGGAGAGGTAGGTTTTAGATGTGGTATTAGCTATGTCTTCAGTGACTTGGCGTAGCACCGTTCACGTACATTTATGTGGGGTAGTGCTGTGCCACGCTGCTAGAGCCTCAGAGTTGTGTATCTAACTGTCTAGAGTAGGCAGGAACTTGGGGTTGGATCTTTTCCCCTGTTGCTAATGAGTTTAACAGGCACTTATACAGGACAATGATGGGCGGCAGTATAAAACCCCAAGATGGAAGTATGCAGGTGGTGTTTATGCAGTGTATAAAGCAAAGCTCCCTTTGTTGATATGATAGAGTAGCTCTCGGTGGTCTGCCTGCTTTGTTCTGGGAGCCTTCAAATGGCTCACAGGTGAAGGCTCATCACACTGATGTGTCTAATCAGATTTGTTCCATATTCCTTATTACTTGCACATGTGGGGGTTTCCTTAGCAGCGCGATGCATTTCTGTGCTGCTCTTGTGCCTGTTAGCACAGGGCCACGAATCCAGGGACTAGCTATATTATCAAAGGGACAGGGTTCAAACCAAAATGGATTCCGTTCCTCTAGACAACCCTTGGAAGACCCCGTCTGGAATCAAGTGTGTGCAGTCAGAGGGGGAAGGTGGCACTGTCACTGTGTGCAAGATGCACGCTGGATCCCATCCAGGGTGTTGGGTGCGGTACCGGTCGCTGTTGCATTGCCCAGCCATGGGGCAGCAAAGGTGATAACGCCCCTGAAGGATCTTGATGATGAGTTACAGTCTTACTAGCAAAGAGGAGAAGGAAAGCAGGTGTCCCAGGTGGTGAGGGGCGTTGGTAGAGACCAGTCATTTCTCTCTGGTGATGGGTTTGAGGACACAATTTTCTAGCCTTTTCAATGGCCTCAATCCAAATGAATGCCTTGCTCTGCTCCAGGCCTGGTGAGGTAGGGCAGTATCAGCTCTGTTTTACACATGGGAAACTGAGGCACGGGGACTGTGGCTTTCCCAAGGTCAGGCAGAGAATCTGTGGCAGAACTGGGAACTGACCCCACACAGTGTTTTCACCATCAGATTATCTTTCCTTCCTAAACATGGGCTTGCCCAGAACCACTTCCTGCTATGAGTAAAAGCCCACTGGAGGATCCGTTCCCGGGGAGCGCAATGGGGCGCAATGGGAGAAATGAGTTCCAGAAGCTCAGCTCCAATTCTGGCGGATGAGGGAAATAGAAGGGGCTGTCTAGGCAGGAAGGTTAAAACGGGGCCCCAGCTATCAGCTTGTTGTGATGTTGGGCAGCTTCCGATGCTGTCTTAACTGAACACACGTGTGGTGGCCGCTCTGATTATCATCATCACCAGGGCCTGTCTCTACACAGTTTGTGATTCATGATCTAGGGCTTGTTCTAAAATTGTTGTGAATGTGACTGTCAAATTCTGGCTCCAACAAATAAGTACCCACACCAGAGGCTATGGGTCGGGGGCTAGATGCAGTAATGACCAAGGCCAGGTCTACACTATGGTGTCTGCCGGCAGAGCTATGCCAGGCAGGATGTGAAACAGTCCAACCATCATAGCTGTGCCAGCGGAAGGCCCTAGTGGAGATGCAGCTTTGCTGTCAGGACTGTGCTTTCACCAGTGGAGCTTGATTTGCTCGTGGGGGTTGGTTTCACTATCCAGGGACAAAGTGCAGCTTTCCCCAGTGCAGCTGTGCCCACACTAGGAGCGTTGCCAGTATAGCTGTACTGGTAAAGCCCGGCTAGTATGTGTATAGCCAAGACAGCCTGAGCTGTGGGGCACAGCAAGCGATTTAGCTCTGCAAATAAGCCACCTTAATCGTCTTTGTTTTCCCAGGGCTTGTTGTTTGCACAGTGCTAATAGGACAGTGACAATAAGCCAGTATCTCTTTCCATCCAGCGATAAGCACAGGGCAAAGGCTGTGTTTCTTTGCATGATCTTGCATAAGCTTTTCTCAGCCGAGCAGGAGTCCAGGAGCCCTCCGCCCTTCCTTGCTTTGTTGTGCCGGTGTTACGTAGAAAGGCTGCCTGGCCCACGGTAGGGAACTTGTAGCTGTGCAGGAAGGAACTCAGTAATGCTCATGATAATGGAACCTCTCCATGGGAGGGCTGCAATCAAAACAAAGTGGCAGGCACAGTGTGCGCGGGCCGTGCCCAGACAGTCCCGCACGTGTGTGGGCTCCCGCAGACTCCTCTCCCAGCCGCCAGCATCACAGAAAAAGCTCAGTTCCTGCCAGGAGCAGCTAAGAGACGCTAAAGATCCCCATGGTGAGGGATCTGCATTGATCATCCCGGATAAAGTCTTCAAATCTGGATGTGGCCGTAGCGTCAGGATTGATTAATTGGTTATTGATTTGTATTGCCAGGGGTAGGAAGGATGGGCTAGTGGGTAGGGTGTGGCACTGAGACTGGGGTTTGATTCCTCGCTGTGCCACAGGCTTTCTGGGTGACCATGGGTCTGTCTACCCTGGGGAAGGGTGGCTGGGATAGCTTATCCTGATTCCCCAAACAAAATAAGCCCTCTTTCACCAGTGTAACTGTCTGCACGAGAGCCTTTGTCAGTACTGAAATGTCACCCTCCCTGCAAGCAACATAGCTCTACCGACAATGATTTCTAATGTAAACGTGGCTTAATTCTCCCCGATCTCAGCTCCATGTCTGTACAGTGGGTATAACACTACTGCCTTGCCCACAGGTGTGTGGGGGTGGTAAAATCCATAGATGACTCTGAGTCTCACAGGTACTATGGAGATAAGGGCCATAAAAGTAAGGCTGCGGGTTTGTCACAGAAGTCATGCAGCGGTCAGTGTGCCTGGCCCTTGGGCAGCTCAGGCAGCCCCTGCGCCTGTTGCACCGGCCGCTGCTGGGCCAGTCTCGGGCCACCCTCCCCCACCCCCCAGCAGCAGAGTTTGGGTGTGGGAGGGGGCAGGGGGTTGGGGCAATGGGATGGGTGAGGTAGGCTCTGGGCAGCACTTACCGGGGGGCTCCCCGGTAGCGGCGCCATCCCCCTTGCTCAGTTGCTAGGCGGGGGCGTGGCCAGGCAGCTCTGCGCGCTGCCTTCGTCCAGAGTGCTGGCTTCACAGCTCCCATTGGCTGGGAACCGCGGCCAATAGGAGGTGCGGAGGCAGTGCACAGAGCTGCCTGGCCATGCCTCCACCTAGCAGGTGAGCGAGGGGGATGTCGCTGCTTCCGGGAAGCTCCCCAGGTAAGCGCTGCCCAGAGCCCACCCCACCCTGTCCCATGCCCCAATCCCCTGCCCCCTTGCACACCCAAACTCTGCTGCTGCTGGGGGGGAGGTGCGGAGCCAGGTAGGGAGCCTGCCAGCCCCCCAGCACCAGCAGGGGTCCCAAGCTGCGCGCTGCCACCCAGCCCCTTGCTCCCAAGTTCTAGTCAGGGGTATATAGTAAAAGTCATGGACAGGTCACGGGCTCAGGCTTGCTGCCCGTGACCTATCTGTGACTTTTACTAAAAATACCCATGACTAAAACGTAGCCTTACATATAAGTAACTGGATGGTGTAGAGTCCCAGCTGAGATCGGGACTCATGGTGCTTGGTACTGTATGTACATGTACTAGCTGGGATCAGTGAGTGCTGTATGCCTAACTCCCTTAGGTGCCTTTAACTTCCAGACAGCAAGAGACTGTCCATGCCTCCAAGAGTTACTAGTGAAATAGATGAGCCAAAGGCTGGGAGACCAGGACGACCTGTTCCGCCCCCTCCCTCCCTGGTGGTCGCTACTGCTCTGGTGAAATGTTAGCCTGCCACTTGAGAGCTTCAGCCTTTGGGAGGGACACTGGATCTCCCCAGCACCCATCCCCCTTGCTGGAGGGTTGCCCTAGCATAGACGCTGACTCTGTGGGTGCTCCGGGGCTCAAGCACTTGGGGCACCGCTGTTTGGCGGTTGGGGGAGGCACTTGGGGGAGGGTGGAGAGCAGCGAGCAGCGGGCGGAAGCCGTTGGGGGTGGGGTTGGAGCAGGGTGGGAAGAGCTGGAGTGAGGGTGGGGCCTCGGGGGTGGAGTGGGGACAGGGTCTTGAGGGAAAGGACAGAGCGGTGTGGGAAGAGGTGGAGCGAGGGCAGGGCCTCAGGGGAAGGGGCAGAGTGGGGTGGGACCTTGGGGCGGAGTCGGGGTGGAGCATCCCCCGGGGGGGAAATATAAAATTTGGTGCCTGTGCCCTAGTCTTTAGGGTGCTGGTAGGGTTGCAAGCCCTCTAATAGGCATCCCCTGGGGGTCTCCTGGAAGGGGCGGTCCCAACAGATTACAAGACCCTGCTCTCTGGAGCCGCCAGTGTATCTAGGCCGCCGCTGCCTTGGCAGCACTTAACTTCCACTTGTTAAGTGGGGAAAGTGCTGCACCCTCGGCCCCCTTCCCCAGCAGGGCTTTTGGGCTGCGTTGCCCCTAGCACAGAGCTGCCTCCAGCACTGCCCACACAGCGGTTAGTTCCCCGTGGCTGGCTGAGCTGCAGCATTCCTTGCATCACTTTCCCCTTTGTCGTGGTGTTGGGGCTCTAACACAGGGCACACGAGGGTAACTCACCTTGCCAAGGATGCTGGGACACCCTGTGGCCCTGGAACTAGCAAATCTTTACTGCGAGTGCAAAGCAGCCGCTGTCAGGAGAGACTTGGGCTGCCACAAGCTTTACTCTGAGTTCAGGCCTTGTCATCTCAGCGGCCCAGGCTAATGCATTGTTTGTGTAGCACCAAGCAGCGGGTGGCTGGAAATGAAGCTTGTTGGCCCTCCAGCCAGCTAAGGAATCACTTCAGGGATTCAGCGGGTTAAGGACACTCAGCAGGTGGGAAAAGGGAGTTTCTGATCTCTAACCCGATGTGGCACATCCTATCCCAGCCAAGCCAGGAATCCTCATGAGCACCTGGTCCCTAGTGGGAGAGGAGGGCGGGGAAGGGGGGAGGTGTATGAAAGGCCACAATAGCAGTTCAGCTTGTGCAGCCCCAGCCCTGCCCCTGGCTTTTGCTTCCTGTTTTTGTATTGTGAGGCTTAAAGAGTTTCCGGCTGTTTTTGAGCAGCCAGCTCATTTGCATGGTGCGGTCAGGCCTTTCTTTTTAAAGAAGAGTGAGCATGTTGGAGCCATGCCCTTGGAGTGGGGTGAAGCTCTGGCTTTGGGCAGGGCCTGCATCCCCTCCTGCAGGGATCTCTGGGGCTAGGAGGGTGCAGAGAACACGCAGTGTCTTCCTGCAGGCGCACCTGCTCACTGGACTGAAGAGCAGAAGAAATCTGGGGGCCAGATGCGCAGCTGGTGTAAATCAACATCACTTTATGGTCTTCGCTGCTGAGCCACTGGCCAGTGCCACTGGCTCTCTACCTGGCACTGGTATTTCAGGCTCCCCTTTGATCCCTTGGCTCTCCCTCTTGCATTAAGTTGTTCCCCTGGTGGCTCTGTGGCCAGTCCCCTCCCATTCGTACACAGGTGCTCTATCCCACAATGACCATGGCGTGCTCACCACCAGGAGCTCGGGGAGTGGAGCAGCTCACGTGGAGGCCAGGTGCATGTACGGCAAGGAGCTGGTGGCTACTGCATGGTCCAGCCAGCTTTAGGGTAGGGGCCTGTGTTGGAGGTTAGTGTTCCAGTCTTCGGTCCCTACCAGAGGTCTAGCTTTAAATGTGGTTTCTGGCACACTCCAGACCTGAGGCTTGGACATCTTGAGTTTTCTCTGAGATGAGTGTGCCCAGCACCTGCCAGCTTTCCCATGCGTGTCCTGGAGCATGTGCCTCTGGCAGAGTGAGGGATGGACAGCATGGCTGAGCCTCACCTATGCACATCCCACTTGCCTGCAGCGCTCTCTTGGAAGCAATGCCCAGAAGGCCTCAGTAGGCAGACTTGCGCTGCCTGCAAATGTTTGCAGATGACAGGATCTCCTTGGGCCATGCTGCAGCTGATCAGGAGGCGAGGCCTTTCACATGCTCCTTGGTGTGGGCCCGAACTTGGGACTTGTCCCTGCTTCGCTGCAGGCTGATCTCTGCTGGGAGCACAACCCTATCTTGCCATGCGAGCTGCGGCTTCCATTCCCCAGCTCTTGAAGAGCAGGCTTTAAAAACTCCCAAGGAAGGGAAATGGATGTTAATTAGCACAGCGGGAAGGTGAGGAGCTCTCCTGCGGGATAGGTGTCGCTCTGTGATTTCCCCAGGGGCAGCTGTACACTGTGTAAGTTACCATGTAATAACTGCGCTGGGGATTCACCTGCCATTCCCCAGCCCGGTCCCCTTTGTTCTCTGTGATGGAGGGGAATCTGTCATCTCAAAGTTTAGCTCTCGCCAGATTAGGGTGCTGCAAATCCCCTGATTAGCATGATTCTAATTTGCTTAAAGGAGGCTTGTTTGTAATAACCCAATTAAGCAACTGATCCGGGGCAACATAAACTCTCGCTGACCTCCCAGGCAGTGTCGTGGGCAGGATTCCTGTGCCTGCGACACTGAATGTTCAAAGGTGCTGCTGTGCTCTGATACTGCTTTTGTAGACTGCTTCCTAGACTGAGTCCACAGTAACTGCCAGTGCTACCTAGAGCTCAGACTTGTCTCCAACGGCTTTGAAGCACAGAGAAAGGACTGGCCCTGAACTTTGCTTGGCAGATGAGTTCTGTAGATACTTGATGCCAGACTGCTGGAGCTGGTGGTCACAGTAGAAGTACGTAAGGTCAGAGCGTAGATGTGCAGGCTTGATCCTGCTGGGGGCTCTGATTTATGCACCACACCCATCCGGAACCTTTGCTTTAAAACCCCACGGTGCCAGTCTCCTGAGCTGAGACAGCATGCCTGCCTCTCCCTCGTCGTCACCTCTGGGACTACCAGGGCTTCCCATGAGTTCGACAGGGCTACAGCTCCAGGTGTAATCTGCTGTCCTATCTGTGAGATCTCCTGGATTAATGCCATTTTCATCAGTCATTGTACAAGTCTCAGCTGAGGGTGAAAGCATTGAGCTAGGTTTCTGTCACGGACTGCTCCCTCTACTGGAAAGATCAGGACTCTACCAGCCAACACTTGATCGGGATCCCCAAAATGTCGCTAGTGGTGCACTGAATCGCCGTTCCCTGTAATTCAGAGGGTTTGTCTGCACTGCAGTTGGGTGGTGAGATTGCAGCACGTGTAGACATGCCCACGCTAGCTTTGATCTAGCCAGCACAAGTAACAACAGTGAGGCTACAGCTGTATGGGCTCGCCTCGCTTACCCAAACCCCTCTACATCCTCGAGTGGCCCCTGCCTTTCACTACTATTGTTACTCGAGCTAGCTTTGCTGTAGCTCAGAGGTTCTCAGGCTGTGCTCTATTCTCCATTCAGGAGGTCCGTGGATAGTTCCCTCTAAGGTGTGCACCTGCGTGGCCACACGAGAGAATGAAGGGCCACCCACCTATTTAGTGGAGCCGTGCAGGTGTGGCTCCACTAATTAGGTGCCTGGACCCTGGAGAAAGAGGCACATGTAGGGTGAGGTGGTAGGTGGGAGGGGGCAGTGGGGTGAGAAGAGGGGGTGGGGGGAATTTGGGATGTGCAGGGCTGTGGTGGCCAGAGAAAGAGGTGACTTTCCCCAGCTCCAGGGCTGCAGCTGCTGGGGAGAGACAGCCCTCCTTCCCAGCCCCAGCTCGGGGGCTGCTGTGGTGGGGGAGGGAGGGCACATCCATCACATTAGAAAGGTAAGACTACTGACAGTAAAATGAGTTGTGTGCTTTTATTTGTAGAACAAAAAAAGTTTAAGGTTTTTTTATATAGTGCTTTTATCCAAAGCACTTTACAATAGTTAGCCAACGGTACAAACAACATTTGGAAAGATCATTAAGTGGTCCGCCGAGATCCTCAACAATTTTCAACTGGTCCGTGGAAAAAAAAAAGTTTGAGAACCACTGCTCTAGCTAGATCAGAGCTAGCATGGGTCTGTCTACATATGCTGCAGCCACACCTCCCATTGTGGTGTAGGTATCCCCAGAGGTGCAGCCTGGGTGGGCTGTAGGCCCCAGCATGGAACACTCTGCCTTGATCTGAGCAGCCTAGACACAGGGAGTGCCGGGACATGTGGATTCAGCACCCCACATCTTTATTGTTGGGGGGGTGGAGATTATGCTTAGTTAAGGACTTAGTCCTGGGGGGAGCTTTGAATTGCGCCAGGAGCGGTAAAGGATCGTCATGCTCTTGGTGTTTTGGGGGAAGCCACTCTTTGCCTCTCGTCAGTCCTTCTCCCGGGTCCTCCAACAGGCCCCTGCCCAAATGTGCTGCATGCAGTGAAGGCCCTGAGAACTCCATCCCAGGGCCCATCAGTGAGGGCTGCGTGCTAGAGGCAGAAGGGGTAGGGAGCATTTGCTGATCATCCCCAGCTGACAATGGAGGCAGAGTTGCCCCATCAGGGTATTTCTGCCTGGACTGCAGCACTGCCGCCCCATCTCCTCCCCTACCCCGGCACCTCCCTCTTCCTCACAGGATGGAGGGGTTTGTGTTTTTGACTATAAATGGCGCATAGCCATCAATTGTTTCCGCTCTCTGTGTGGTTTGTTGCCATAGTGACGAATACTTTCCTTTCTCCGTTTTTTCCTGAGCGCAGCACCGTATCAATGCAGCTCCGTAGCTGTGATTAGCTCAGAATGGGGTGGGGGAAAACAGCACTGCCCTGAGCACGAGACAGGATCTGCTCCCCTAGAAAAGCTCCAGTTATACCCAAGTACCGCACTTTACCCAGCCGGGAGCAAGGAAATCGATAAGGGTGGCAGATACATGCTGCAGAGCAGCATAACACAGTAATGGGGCACAAGACCCCCACCCTTATGGGGCTTGTTTTCTGAATGATGCAGCCCTGGCCCTTGGTTTGATTGTACCAGCCTCACTATTTCAATAGCTCAGAAGGCCTCTGATGGGTTTCAGTGGGGAGCAAAATCCTTTAGCTAGTGCAGATGACTCCCACTAGTGAAAGTACGGAGTAAAAATGCAGGAGGAGCCATAGTTCAGCCTACAAATGCAGCCCCCAGCCTGCCTGGACTACACATCCCAGCATGCAGTGTTCCACCTTGATTGAGGAGCCTGCTACATTGCATGCTGGGACATGCTACAGGCTGAGGACCAACTGGCTAAGCAGCAGTTCTGCAGAAAAGGACCTGGGGATTACAGTGGACGAGAACCTGGATATGAGTCAGCAGTGTGCCCTTGTTGCCAAGAAGGCTAACGGCATATTGGGCTGCATTAGTGGGGCATTGCCAGCAGATCAAGGGAAGTGATTATTCCCCTCTATTTGGTACTAGTGAGGTCACATCTGGAGTATTGCGTCCAGTTTTGGGTCCCCCACTACAGAAGGGATGTGGACAAATTGGAGAGAGTCCAGCGGAGAGCAACGAAAATGATGAGGGGGCTGGGGCACATGACTTAATGAGGAGAAGCTGAGGGAACTGGGCTTGTTTAATCTGCAGAAGAGAAGAGTGAGGGGGAATTTGATAGCAGCCTTCAACTACCTGAAGGGGGGTTCCAAAGGGGATGGAGATCAGCTGTTCTCAGTGGTCGCAGATGACAGAACAAGGAGCAATGGTCTCAAGCTGCAGTGGGGGAGGTTTAGGTTGGATATTAGGAAACACTATTTCACAAGGAGGGTGATGAAGCATTGGATTGGGTTACCTAGGGAGGTGGTGGAATCTCCATCCTTAAAGGTTTTTAAGGCCCAGCTTGACAAAGCCCTGGCTGGGATGATTTAGTTGGGCTTGATCCTGCTTTGAGCAGGAGGTTGGACTAGATGACCTCCTGAGGTCTCTTCCAACCCATATCTCTATGATTCTATGTAGTTTCCATGGGCCATGGCTCCATATGGAGGATGAAGTGCAGCTGGGGTCCCTTTCTCACATGATTCCCCACCCGCAGTGTGTTTGTCTGTTTGGGCTGGGGCTCCATGCTCACACTAGGGAACGGATCCAGCTTGCTGGAATCTCTGCCGGCCTCTTTCCCCTACTCACTGGCCAGGAGATAGATGTGAAGGGGACTTTATTTAACAAACATGGAAATGTTCCCTGGGCAGCTTTACTCCCATTGTCCTGCCATGCCAGTGGGTCTGAGTCCCTCTGGAACCAATGCTGCAGTGTGGCCCACTTTCCTGTTTTCCCCCAAAGCACCAGGTCTGTGCAGTAGCCGGGAGGGCAGAGCCCTGAGACCGCACCAAGCCACGTCCCTTGGCTTGCCTTGCTGACACAGCTTCCTTTGTGTTCTCTCTGCAGCTACCTGAATGACCTGGAGAGGATAGCTAGAGGGGATTACATTCCAACCCAGCAGGATGTGCTGAGGACCAGGGTGAAGACCACGGGCATTGTAGAGACTCACTTCACGTTTAAGGACCTGCATTTCAAGTAAGTGGGAGCTGCAAGACATGCCGGCCCCTTCGTTTCACCTCTCCTGATGTCACTTGGGCTTATCCCGTTCAGCCTTAGCTTTCCTTAGGGAGACGGGAACCTGTCCTGCCAGCAAAGCAATTCTCAGCGTGGCGCACCTGCAAATGCCTTGGTTTTTAAGAAGGAGATGCAGCTTCTGGGTCTGAGCATGCGGTGCCCTATCTTGATCCTTGTGGACTTGGGCCAATGTGGGCTGTTGCATGCTGGGACCTGCAGTCCTTACGGGAGTCAGGCCTGAGATGGAGTACAGCTTTAATTAGCTTCCTTGTGCCAAAGGTAGGGGCAGGCTGCCTGCAAGGATACGTCTACACTGCACACTAAGCCCGGGCTCCGACTTATGTTTGAGCCCAAGCCCCCCTTCCAGGCACACACAAATCAGTCTGACCCTGCTAGGAGGTGGGTCAGAGCCCAAGTCCTGTCATTTTGCAGTGTGGACGCGGCTCAAGCCACAGCCCTGAGTCAGAAGGGCCAGGTAGTGCAACGTGAATGTGTTAGCACAATGCAGTGTGGACACTCGAGCACGGGCTTGGAAACACTGAGTGCATAAGCCGGGTCCCTCAAACCCAGGTTTAGTGTGCTGTACCATAGGCGCTGACAGTTTGGACCGTGGTGTCTAAACGTGTCTGTAGCTGAATCCTTGCCCAGCCTAACATCCGGCCTGCTAGGAGCTAGGCTCAACTCGGCAACGCTGACTCTCACTGAGGAGTTCAGCTGGCCTGTGAGGACGTCTCCTCCATTCGTGTCCTGCTGCAGCTGGCAGCCAGGCTGGAAAGTGAGGAGACGCGTTGATCCCTCTCCCAGGGAGGGAGCTTGTAATGTTGCCGTAGCCACAGTGGTGCAGATAAGATCAGAACCAAGCCCTGTCCCCATCTCCAGCTCCTGCCGTGTAACCCGGGCACTTGTTGGATTAGCTAATCAATGCTCCTGCTGTGCTGGCGGGGGGGAGGCCAGGCTCAGCATGGGGATGTGGCTCAGGTGACCCCCGGCCAAACTAATGATTGGAATAAACAGCTACACTCCATTGACCTCATCAGAGCTGGGCCTGGGCTGCAACTGGTACCTGGCTTCTATCCTGGGCTCTGCCACTAGCCTACGAGGTGACCATAGCAGGTCACTTTACCCCTCCGTCCCTCAATTTCCCCATGTGTAAATTGGGAATAATACCTGGTGGGCGGGGTCAAGATTTAATTCCCTATTTAGAGTACTTTGAGATTCTCTGATTAACGGTGCTAGAGAAGGACAGTGTAGCTAGCCATGTGTTAGTGTCACTGGCGTGTAGAAGAATTAGCATAGTGGAAACACACTGAACTGTTCTGCCCTCCTAAATGTCTGTCTCCGTTTGCTCACCCTGGCGCATGGTGTCTTGCGGGCAAATGAGTAGAAATCTGTTTGGTCTCAGCCTAGGCCACGCATTGCAGAATCTTCCTAGAAGTTAGCACAGCTGTCTTTTCAGAGCTGGAATAGCCAGAGGGCTGCAGGTCAGGAGTGGGGAGCTTTGGCAGAGTTGTGGCGAGGGGATCCCAGATCTGGAATAGTGAGGGGGCTGCAGGTCAGGAGTGGGGAGCTTTGGCGGAGCGGGGCATTGGCAAAGGGGTGTGAGAGCTGCGGGCAGGAATGGGGGAGCGTGTCTATACAGTGCACTTACTCTCTTTACTTTCACAAGTACCAGACTGACCTGCAGGATACAAGTAGAAATAAGCATTGGCTTCCCACCTGTTGATACTGTATCATTCAGCTTTTAAATTTGTAGCTCCCCTAGCCCAATTTCTTCCCATTCCAAGAGGCTGCAGTGCGGCTAATCCCCCTAGCGCTATGTGAGCATTAACTGGGAGGGAGGGATGCAGCTGCCAGCATGACAGCAGGGCTGAGGGTGGCTACCTTAGCTCTTCACTAGTACTGTAACGAGACTAGAAGGTTTGGGGGCCAGATGGCAACGCCCTGACTCCTGTTTGAAGTGGCCCAGCTTTACTTCAACGTACCACAGAGGCACTCGCAGATCTCTGAAACCTGCAGGAAAACTAAACTTGCCACTGGAATAAAACTCTGTAATCAGTCAAGAAGCTCCGGAGATGGATCTGTTGCTTCAGCGGTTGCCCTGTCCCTGTGATCTCGCCAGGCTGCAGCCCAGCCTCCCACTCCCTGTGCATGATAAAATTGTGCTTTCCAAATGCCAGCCCCCAAATAGTACTGCACATGGAGTGGGAAGAGAACATGCTGAATGCACATGTCGGCACTAAGAATGTGACATATCAGACCTACTGGGTGCTGAGTGTAGCAGGTTTCCAGCTGATGCCTATGTACTCCTGGACCATGCTGCTACAGAACCAGCTCGCTGCCGTCTGGGCACGCTCAGCCTGACAGCACAATGCACCCAGGGAAGCCACCTTTGGCTGGGACTACTGTAGTTCGTCACATGAACGTAGCTGGAAAGGATCATGCACCCTCTTGGTTCACATCACGCCCAGACTAGGCCTGCCATTTGGTATCTAGCTGGGTTTATAGCTCCCCTCACCGTAGTATCTGAATGTCTCACGCTCTGTAAAGTGTTTCTCCTCCTAAGACACCTGTTGGATGGGGAAGTGCCACCCCTGGTTCCACTGAGGTAGAGAGTCCAAATGACTTGCCCGAGGTCACCCAGGCAGTCTGTGGCAGAGCAGAAGATGGAACCCATGTCTCTGGTGTCCCAGGGAGGTGCCCTAACCACTGGGCCATTCTTCCTGTCTATGACCATAGAAATTAGAGAATGGAAAGAGTAATAAAATCAACTGGTCCGTCCCTTTGGCACAGGTCCTAGTCCCTGTCCCCTCCCCCTCACTCCTGGGCTGCAACTGTAGTCAGACCATGGCTGTTAAAGATGGAGCGTGTTTATATTTTGTTGTTTCACCCAGGGACTTCAGCCCGCCAGCAGGGTTGTGGCTTTGTAATGCACTTTATTTAGCTAAGTGTGTCACATCTGAGCCCGTATGGTCGCTGCTGCTGGTGACACCTCTTAGCAAATTTTATTGGGGTGACTTTAAAAACTGATTAATGGGATGATCACTCTCAACAAATAGCAGAATCCTGAGCTTCCAGACATTGGGTTACTGTTCATCCAGGGGACGATGAAATCGAATCGAATGAGATTACACTAGCTTGAAAGGGTGAGAACCTGAATCAGCATAAACAAGTTTAGTGCCCCCCTTTGCTTCCCATCAGGAGATGGAAGCAGCAAAGTCCCTTTCATTGTAGCCACCTGCACCATGGTGGTTACTGGGGATTGAGCCTGGACTTTGATCCCCAGCAGCAGAAACTTATATGTGGTGATTGAACGGTGTGCGCTCCCCTTCCCTTTAGCTGGGAGTGTGATGCGAGCTCATATCTTCACAGGGACCAGTGAGGAGATGGAGGGTGAGCACCCCTGCTGAGCCAGTGGCATTACCAAAGTGTCGCTCTCAATAGGACGGAGTAGTCACCTCGGTGACTTAGGGCTGGTCCCTGCTGAAGAGTTACATCAGCACAGCTGCATCTCCTGTGTGTGAAAAATTCACACTTCGGAGAGAAACCGTGAAGCTGACCTAAGCCCCGGTGTAGACAGCGCTAGATCTACAGAAGAATGCTTCCGTCAACCTGGCTACTGCCTCTTGGGGAGGCAATGGGAGAACCCCTCCCATCAGTGTAGTGTCTAGACTGACGCTCTGCAGCGGTTAAAGTGTAGACGTAGTCTAAGTCCCTCTGACGCTCCTTCTGTCTGAAGTGCCAGCTTGTCTGTCTCTCAGAGAGCTAGTTACAAAGGTCTTGAGTCACTGATGGCAGCGATAGTGTACCCAGCGCTCCAATGGCCACAGGCATTTTGGGCATCTTCTCTGAGCAGAGTTTGACTATACCATGCTTAAAATGCCAGTGGCTTTCTGGTGCCCTATGCCACAGTGGGAGCAATGCAGGGAGACGGAGGTGTTGGGTGAGAGAGCTAGTGGAGTGGTGCCCATGTATTGCAGTCCTGTGGGATCCCAGCTCAGCTGTGGAAAAAGGAGCTTCAGCCTGCCTGGGAATCTGGTTCCTCCACTCTGAGTCACTTACCTATATACCCGTCTGTCTGGGAATGGATCTGGCCTTCAGGGTATTTAGTGGTGTGTGACATTGCGCTAGAGAAAAGCTCTGGAGTCTGTAGATTGGATTTTCAGTTGCCTTGTGCTTTTAGGGTCATCCTCCTCCAGAAAAGTCTGCCCAATAACTTTGTGGGTGATGTTCATGCACTTCAGCCACTTTCAGGCTTTCTTGCTTGCTCAGGAGTAGTTTAGACCCAAAAATGTAGGCCCTTCTTAAAATAATTGGGGTTTTGTAGAAAATGTCTTCAAGAATCTAAATGTCTGCTTCATTGTTTTTTAGATCCTCTGAGATCAATATGTCAGATTTAAGGAAGATGCAGATTGTTACAGAGACCAGACAAAATACAGAGATGTGGGGGGGAATTGCAAACTATCTGTTTGAGCTTGTCTATAGCTGTGACACTGAGTACCTGTCTCTCAGCTGAAGAGCTCTGTGTAACTCGGAAGCTTGTCTCTTTCACCAGCAAAATGTGGTTCAACTGAAGACATTACCTCATCCACCTTGTCATACTAATGAGAATTAGTCATCCAGCTTGAGTCATGGACCAGCCTTTGATGCACAGGTGGAGTTCCGAGGGGGGAGATGGTGTACAGCCAAGAAAGTAAACCAGATGTTCCGCCTCCAAAAAACAGCATGGGGCAGGTGAACTAAGGTTGCCCACTCTGAAGGAGCTCAATCCATGTGGCATGGTGGTGGCTTTGAGCTTTTATGGAGTTCAAGAACATTAAGTTAAAAAAAATACCTGGCTATAATTTCTTCCCAGCCTCCTCGCCCCCATGAAATGTAGAGAAACATGATGAACATACCAAAATACTTACTTTTGGCTAGGTAGAAAGAGCTGCTGGGGATTGTCAGGGCATGGCCCCAGTCCAGGGGGCTACCATAGTGCCATACTGGAGACCCCCAGCAGGAGAGCTCTGGGAGGAATGGGAATACAATGCACACTGCAGGAGTGGTGTGTGCTGCCAAAGGTGGAGCAGCTTTTCAGTGAGTGCGTTAAGGCACCCTAATTATTTCACACCCCGTCTTCCGGCCGGGCCCTGCATGTTTACATGTTCCTGGGATGCTGGGTTTCCTCTCTCTGATTGTCTCTGAGCTGGAATTCCTGGGACTGCTTCATAGCATTGTTGAACAGATTGCTCAGCCTATTGGAAAAGGCCCATCTCAGCAGGCCGTGCACCCCTGCTAGCGGCATGGCAGTGGGCCAGGAGGAGGATCTAGATTTCAGTTGTAATGAAATCGTGCTGGCTGATTAGAGAGAAGCCCGTTAACTCTAATGTCCCATGTTCCATGCTCCTATTCCAGAGCTAGCCACTCATTGCTGGTGCTTCACCAGGAGCCTTTTCACACAGGCTGGTTCGGGGTTCTTCCTTCTCAAGGGTTTGGGCTGGTTATAGACCTAATGGCCAGGAGCGACCATTCTGACCATCTGGTCTGACCTCCTGCTTCACACAGGCCAGAGCACACAAGGGAATCGAATGGGCTAAAGTGACTTTACCGCCCTGACTGTATCTAGGGGACAGAGCCAAACAGCCCGAGTGAACCCTGTCCAGAAGGAGAACACGCAGCGAGAGCGCTGTACTCCTGAAGGGGGTGACCTCTTCACAGTGACCATTCGCAACAGCAGTAGAGTCCAGCCCCAGCTGATCACAAAGAACCATGGGCTATCAACTACGGTGTGGGGCTGGAAACTGGGTCTACTTCTGTCCCCAGCTCTGCACCTCAGTTTCCCCATCCACACAGCATGGAAAATCATATTTACAGGGCCCATTGTTTGTAAAGTGCCCTGAGTTCTGTGGATGCAATGTAAATCTGAAGCATTATTTGTGATAGCAACACACTGCTGGAATATCCCAGAGCTAGCTCTTCCTTCAGCAGGCAGGGAGGGTTGTAAAACTGCAGCAGCTGAATGGCTTCACTCCTCCCCCACTTTGGTGCACTGCAATTATTTCCTGGCCAGTGTGCAAATCCACAGACGATGTGAGTAAATCCATTCCAACAGCAAACTGTTGGTGCTCCACCACTTCCATACAGAAGGCCTAACCACCCCACTCCATTTTTCCAGGGGCCCTGTGCATTATCGCCCAGGTTAACAGCAGCCACGCCTGATCCTACCCAACAGCTGTTAGGTGGCCCCTGTGCAATAGCTTTACCATGTGAATATTCCTCTCTCTTATCACTTATGTTCTTTTGCCATCAGTGGCTGTGTTGAAGAAGCTAGAAATGTTTGTGAGAGAAACAAAGTCCTATTTGATGGCTTAGTGTCTGTGATCATATTCAAGGGGTAGCCTGTTTTCTACAGGCAGATGTAGCCAGAAGGGATCCTGTCTCCTGTGCACTCGTAATTGCTACAGGTTTTGAACTCTCTTCTCTGCAAATGCCTGTGTTTTTACAGGCCTTTGAGGCTCTAATGCGAAGCCATTGAGAGAAAGGCGTAAAAGGGGTCAAACAAATTAAATCCCAGTTTTCTGACCTAAATGAAAATCACATGCTTGCCTCAGTCCTCGCTAGGTTGGGGAGCCCTCCTGCCTTTGCTGAGCAGGGTCACGTCAGCTGATGTTGGCAAGGCAGGGCTCATCCTGAGCCAGTTCATGTCCTGTGCTGACAGCATTCCTCAGTAATGAGGAGCCATGTGGAGCGGAGTGGGGACGCGACCCCATCCTGGTAAGATTGATTTCATGTTTAATCCAGTGCCCGACAACTGTGCCAATTTGGTACTTTCCACGGCCTGGGCTGCGAGAAGGGGAGGGTGTGTCCTGGGGTTGGGAAGAGAGCTCAGTCGTGGCTCTGGTAGAAGACACTGTCCGTTCTCCCTATTTATACCCAAGAGCTGGTCCTTGCATGCCTAGTAACTGGGCATCAACTACTCAGCGCTGTGTGGGAACGCCGTGCTTTTCTGCTGGGTCGCATGCGGCTGGGGTGCCAAAGCCATGGGTGGTTCCTGCTGAGTCATGCCGGGAGGTGCCTCCGCTAGAGAGGGTGGGGGAGTGTCTTTGGGGCAGGGGAAGCTGGGCCAGAGGCGGGCCTGGAGGAAAACCTGAGGGACAGCCACTTTCAGGGAGGAAGCTTGGGCAGAGGTGTCAGTGCTGTTGCTTAGAGTTACTATGAAATCCAGGCACCAGAAAAAGGGCTGGATTTGGAGCCTGCCTCAGACAGTGGCGGGAACGATGTATTTCCTGTCCCAGTGGTAGAGCCCTGCATAGATACACAATTTATACCCGCGGGTGCAGCTATCCACATCTGCGGATATAATTTGTGTATCCGTGCAGGGTTCTACCCATTGGAGGGTCTGCGATTGCATAGGGAGGCTCAAGTCTCCTAAGTGGGCCTGGGAAGGAGGCGGCCTCCTGGGGTTCCTAATTCAGGCCTCACTTATTCCATAAAACAAATGGTGGGAGTAAGTGCTAGCCACCCTGGGGTCTGAGAGTCAAGCTAGGTCACTCCCCTTCGTGCATGCTCACTACTATCTGAGCATATAGGCCCCTGAAGACATGCCTTGGTCTGTTCGCTGACCCGGGCACACTGCACTTGAGCTCGGCTCACAATTCTCTTGCTGTGTGAGCCGGACTCCGCCTCACCCTGCCGTACCTGTGCTGACCCTGCAGGCTCCCAGGATTGAAAAAGGAGCAAGAACCTCATTCCTACAGTAACTAACTGCAACACTGAACATGCCTGTAGAGTGGGTTTGTGGCAGCCCTAGCTAAAAAGATCATCTAGTCTGACCTGTGAATTGCAGGCCACAGAATCTCACCCACCCGCTCCGGTAATAGACCCCTAACGCCTGGCTGAGTTACTGATGTCCTCAAATCATGGTTTAAGGCAGGGGTGGGCAAACTACGGCCCGTGGTCTGGATCCGGTCCGCCAGCTGTTTTAAGCCGGCCTTCGAGCTCCCACTGGGGAGCAGGGTCTGAGGCTTGCCACACTCCGGCGCTCCAGGAAGCAGCGGAATGGCCCCCCCTCAGGCTCCTATGCATAGGGGCAGCCAGGAGGCTCTGCTCTGCACACTGCCCCCTGTCCCAAGGTCCGCCCCCGCAGCTCCCATTGGCCAGGAACCACAGCCAATGGGAGCTGCAGGGGCAGTGCCTGCAGACGGGGCAGTGTGCAGAACTGCCTGGCTGCGCCGCTGCGTAGGAGCCAGAGGAGGGACATGTCTGCTGATCCGGGAGCCGCTTGAGGTAAGTGCCGCCTGGAGCCTGCACCCCTGAGCCCCAACCCCCTGCCCCAGCCCTGATCCTGATCCCGCTCCTGCTCTCCAAACCCCTCAATTCCAGCCCGGAGCACCCTCCTGCACCCCAAACTCCTTATCCCCACCCCACACCCCCAGCTGGAGCTCTCACCTCCCTGCACCCCACTGCCCCAGCCTGGAGCCCCCTCTCACACCCTGAACTCCTCTTTTTTGGCCCCACCCTGGAGCCTGCACCCCCAACCAGAGCACTCACCCCCTCCTGCACCCCAACCCCAATTTTGTGAGCATTCACGGCCTGCCATACAATTTCTATTCCCAGATGTGGCCCTTGGGCCAAAAAGTTTGCCCACCTTTCGTTTAAAGATTTCAAGTTACAGAGAATCCACCATTTACACTAATTTAAACCTGCAAGTGACTCGTGCCTCATGCTGTAGAGGAAAAACCCTGGGGTCTCTGACAATCTGACCTGGGGGAAAATTCCTTCCCAACCCCAAATATGGTGATCAGTTAGACCCTGAGCATGTGGGCAAAATCCAGGAGCTAGACAGCTGGGAAAGAATTCTCTGTAGTAACTCAAAGCCCTCTCCATCTAGTGTCCCATCACTGGCCATTGGAGATATTTGCTGCTAGCAGTCAGTTTGGCTATATGTCATTGTAGGCAGTCTCATCATACCATCCCCTCCATTAACTTATCAAGCTCAGTCTTGAAGCCAGTTAGGGTTTTT
Organism: Terrapene triunguis; assembly: GCF_002925995.2. Taxonomy (NCBI): domain Eukaryota; kingdom Metazoa; phylum Chordata; order Testudines; family Emydidae; genus Terrapene; species Terrapene triunguis. Next base: position 2,454,908 of record NW_020664586.1, on the reverse strand, counting down.
GCCCCCACTTCTCCCCTTGGAAGGCTGTTCCAGAACTTCACTCCTCTGATGGTTAGAAACCTTTGCCTAATTTCAAACCTAAACTTGTTAAGGGTCAGTTTACATCCATTTGTTCTTGTGTCCACATTTGCACTTAACTTAAATAACTCCGCTCCCTCCCAGGTATTTATCCCTCTGATGCAGGGGTGGGCAAACTTTTTGGCCTCAGGGCCACATTGGGGTTGCAAAACTGGATGGAGGGCCGGGTAGGGAAGGCTGTGCCTCCCCAAACAGCCTGGCCCCCGCCCCCTCCCCCTCCCACTTCCCGCCCCTTAACTGCCCCCCTCAGAACCCCTGACCCATCCAACCCCCCCTGCTCCTTGTCCCCTGACTGCCCCAACCCCATCCACACCCCTGCCCCCTGACAGGCCCCCTGGGATCCCACGCTTATCCAACTGCCCCTGTTCCCTGTCCCATGACCGCCCCCCCCCGAACCTCCACCCCATTCAACCGCCCCCTGCTCCCTGTCCCCTGACTGCCCCCTGGGACCCCCCGCCCCTTATACAATCCTTCCCCCCCCCCAGCCCACTTACCGCGCCGGCCGCAGCCAGACACACTGCCACTCTGATCGGCAGGAGCGTGCAGCTCCGCAGCTCAGAGTGCTGCCCACGCGGCGGCGTGGCTCTGCGCGGGAGGAGCTGGGAGCTCAGGGGCCGGGCAGGACGGTCCCGCGGGCCAGATGTGGCCCGCAGGCTGTAGTTTGCCCACCTCTGCTCTGATGTATTTAGAGAGAGCAATCATATCTCCCCTCAGCCATCGTTGAGTTTGACTAAACAAGTCAAGCTCTTTGAGTCTCTTCTCATAAGATAGGTTTTCCATTCCTCAGATCATCCTAGTAGCCCTTCTCTGCTCCTGTTCTAGTTTCAATTCATCTTTCTTTAATATGGGAGACCAGAACTGCACACAGTGTCCCAGATGAGGTCTCACAAGTGCCTTGTGTAATGGTACTAACACTTCCCTGTCTCTACTGGAAATCCCTTGCCTGATGCATCCTAGGACTGCATTCACATTGACTGCTTATAGTCACTAAGGTCTTTCTCCTCCTCTGTTGCTCCCAACTGATACGTCCCCAGCTTACAGCAAAACTTCTTGTTGTTTAGACCCCAAGTGAGTGACATTGCACTTTGCACTATTAAATTTCATCCAGTTTTCAAGGTTGTCCAGATCTTCTTGTATGCTATTCAGGTCCTCCTCTGTATTGGCAAAACCTCCCAGCTTTGTGTCATCCACAAATTTTATTAGCACACTCCCACTTTTTGTGCCAAGATCAGTAATAGAAATGTTAATAAAATTGGTCCCAAGACTGATCCCTGAGGAACTCCACTAGTAGCCTCTTTCCACCCTGTCAGTTCACCTTTCAGTGGGACTCTTTGTAGTCTCCTCTTTAACCAGTTCCTTACCCACCTCTCAATTCTCATAGTAAGCCCCATCTTCTCCAATAAAAACAACGAGGCGTCTTTGTGGCGCCTTAGAGATTAACAAATTTATTTGGGCATAAGCTTTTGTGGGCTAGAACCCGATGTGACAGAGCAGGGAGCGGAGCGGATTTGACCTGGGTATGTTGCCTGGGAGTTACATTGGGGATGGGAGACTTCCCTTGCAGGGAGATACCTGAGCCAGGAGGGGGGTTGGGAGAAGTGACACCTTCTGCCCGGGAGACTGAACAAAGGAGAGGAGGGGCAGAGGGGAGGGGAGAGAGAGCTGCTGGAGGGATTTTTTTAGTTTCAGTTTGGGGCTGGGTGGTGCAACGCAGGGAACCCCAAGCTGGGGTCTAAGCTCCCTGAACCAAACTGATCTGTATCCATTAGGGGCTCGGACCAGTGCAGCTGAATCCAGGGCACTGATCTAATCCCAATGTGGCATGATTTAATCCTTTTCTACACACAGCCTAGTCACGGAGTATGGGGGGACTCAGGGCCCTGCACCCCCGGCTTCCTGCGATTCACCATGACTCTCAGCCATCCAGTAAAGCAGAAGGTTTATTTAGACGACAGGAATACAGTCCAAGACAGGTCTTGCAGGCGCAGACAACAGAACCCCCTCAGTTAGGTCCATCTTGGGGTCCCCGGGCACCCTAGCCCCCCTGGGAGGTCAGAGCCCCGTCTGCCTCCCAGCCATGGTCACTAGCCAGCTCCTGAAACTCTGCCTTCAGCGACCCCTCCCACAGCCTTTGTTCAGTTTCCCTGGCAAAGGTGTCACCTTGCCTCTCACTCCTTCCTCGGTTCTCATGTTACATGCTCAGGTATTCTCCTTCGGTCAGTCTCCCATCCCCCCCGATGCAGACTCTCCTAGCCACACTCCCCTGTCAGCATTCACAGACCACTTTAAGAACAGTCCCAGTTCGTCACAAGCCTGTGCACTGATTTAGCGAAATCTGTGCAACCCCTGTAGTGTGGACACTCTTAAATTAGTGAAGTTTAAGGCCAGGTCTACACATTGTTCAGTGATGCGAAAAATCCACACCCCTGCAAGATGTAGTTAAGCTGACCTACCCCTTGGTGTAACAGCACTAGGAAGAATTCGGCCATCTCCCTAGCCGTAGCCTCTTAGGGAAGTGGTTACTCCGGTGGTAGGAGAGCCCCTCACATCACCGCAGTGAGTGGCTACTGGAAGAGCTTCAGCTACACCACTCTTGCAGTTTAAGTGTACACACAGCCCGAGTCAATTACAAACTGAAACTGATTTGGTTTCAAATCACACCGTTAGTTACACTCGGTGTGTCGTCCAGGCCTAACATCCCCAGAGTTCCTGAGTGTAATGTGAGCAGGTGCCTGCTGCACGCACAGGAAGCAGTACTGTCGTTATCTGACAACGTGCACCACTTGGCAGTCTTAATGCTTTCTGCACCTTAACTACGGAAGCCATCCCACACCCCAGTCATGTGAGTGAGTCTGATCATCCCTGTTTCACACATGTGGAAACCGAGGCACAGAAAGCCGAGGTGACTACCCCAGCACCACCCAGCAGCAGAGCCAGGAATAAAACTCCAGAGCTGCCAGCTCCCGATCTCCTGCCCAGTCTCCACTGACGCCCGCGTATGCCTGGCAAGTTAACGTTCAGAGCACTCACTCTAAACCAGCAAGGTGCTAACCCCATTGGTCCTCACACGTTGTACTGTAACACAGCGTTCTTATCCTATTTAGCTCAGCAGCACTACATGTGACCAGTGTAATTCGCTCTTGAGCCATGCATTTCCTTTGCACTGCTAGGATAGTTGTCGGAATGTGTGCAAGGCTACTGAGGCCTCAGCCTCTGCTTCCCAGCGCTTGTTGACAGCATCTTCCCAGAGATCCATCCTTGCTTGCCACAGCACACTCCCTGTTCGCCTGCAGGCTGCAGTAATACCTCCCATGAGGCATGGATGCTGGAAGGGAAAAGGGAAGTTTACACTTCCCAGGAAGGGAGGAGGCTGTTTAAATGACTTGTCTGTGTGACCTTGTCTTCTCCAGGGAAAAAAGGTTTGTTCTTAACTCAGGTTAGCTGACATGAGGTAAAGCTGCAGTGAAGGCAAGGCAGTTGGTCACTTTCACATGAATTAGCAGGTTGAGATAAAGACTGGAGCAGCCTAGGATTTAGCCAAGTAGACCTGCTAACTTGTCTTCACTGGGATTTTAACAAGTTCGCTAACTCGTGTTAAAAACACACTTTTTTTTCCCTAGTGGAGGTGCATTTTTATCCCCAAGTTAACTATCCAGTGTTAGAATCCTATGTCTACACCACACAGCCAGCCTGGGTGATTGGCACCTGGGTGTGAGCACCCGGGTTAGCCTAGCCTGAGTGTGAGCGTCCCCACTGCAGAGCCCTATCCGTGTTAGCATCCTCACTGTCTCTGCACTCACCCATGTGTGCTGAGGGCACATCCCATGATTCTTTGTGCTGAGACGCTCTGGGATTTTCCCCCCAGTCAGTTGTCAGTTGCGGGAGAACTTGTCTGTCCTTTGCGGGGGAATTCTGGGAGGGCACAGGACTCAAACCCCAACTTTAGAGCCATTCAGATCACCAGCTGGCTACAGACTTGGTTAGACGTTGTAGTGTGGTAAGGGCCAAAATGCAGCTAAAATTCTCATGTCCAACTTGCTGCTGTGACGCTGCTGTGCCCAGGAGCTGAGGCAGGAGTTTGCTGACTTAGCAGAGGGAGGGGCACATTGGCCTGGCTAAGAGAACAGTAGCTAGTCATCTGAGCTGGTGCCAGCACCACTTAATCCTTCCGAGATGGCAAAGGGGTTTCTAAGTAACGTGAGCAAATGATTCTCAACAAGAATGATTTACTCTGCCCTCCTGAGCATCCCCAGGCAGCCTGCAGACTCCTAGGCTCAGGTCCTCAGAGGTGTTTAACTGCTGTCAAGGCTGATTCTCCACTCTGGCACTTTGAGTGCAGAAGGTGAGGGCCTGCAAGGAGTCTAAAAATTAATATTGGCCACTCCAGGCTGGTATTAAACTCCCAGGGTTACAGCTTTTCTCTGACCTTGGATGGGTAGATGATGCCACCACCCAAGTGCAAAAAAAAAACCCTTTGAGAACTCAGGAAGGCTCACTTGGGAATTCCCTCCTGTGGGGTAACCTCAAGCCCTTTCATCCCTCCTCTGGGGAAGAGCTGAGAAAGAAAACAAAGAAAATCCGCTGTTGCCACCAGCTAATTAAACAATGTGCACAAACCTCTTAGGACACACAAATCCAATCTTGTTCTTAAAAAAGGTAAATTTTATTAAAAACAAAAGAAAGAAAATACATCTAAAAACTTAGACTATTGCTAGATTTTAAAAAGAACCACTTATAATAATTAAGCATCAAAATAACTTCCTTGAGGTCCAGCTTAAAGGTTACAAACAAAACAAGAGCATTTGGGGTTAGCACAGAGGAGTCTACAAGCCATAAAGAAATAAGAGATAAACCTAATTGCGTCTTCCTAGACATTTCCTGATCTACTTACATATCTGGGGTTTCAAATGAGTAGATTCTATGTATGATTTGATACCTGGCTTAAACTTCTTACCGCATTGCTGCTTTGTGTCCCCTTTCTGGAAGAACAACCACAGACAGACAAAAGGGGAGTCTTGTTTCAATTTTAAAAAGTTCTAGCCTTCCCATTGGCTCTTTTGGCCAGGTGTGCTCTCACTTCCTTTTACCTATGCATGCAGTCAGACATTTTAACCCTTTACAGGTAAAGCAAGTAGAGAACAGCTACCAAGAGGGATTTTATAGCTAACTGGCTGGCTGGGTGCCCATAAAAGGGAGCTACCCCCCCCCCCTTCATTTATCACAGCTGCCGAGCATCCTTTGAAAATCTGGGCCTGATTAACTAATTGAGCCTCTCAGCTCTGGGAGGTTGGTCTTACAGCTGGGGAAACTGCGGCCCATGGAGGTGACGAGACCTGCCAGGGTGTCCCAGCCAGTCAGTAGCAGGGATGAGTGGCTCCCAGTCTCAGCCCTAGCCAGCTCTCCCTCTCTGGACTTGGGGGTCGTTGATCAGGCTGAGGCTCAGCAGTGGGGACGGCACGGGAGCTCCCCTGCTGCCGTGACGCTGGCTGTTTGCTTGCAGGATGTTTGACGTGGGCGGACAAAGGTCAGAGAGGAAGAAGTGGATCCATTGCTTCGAGGGCGTGACGGCCATTATCTTCTGCGTGGCTCTCAGCGCCTACGACCTGGTTCTGGCTGAGGACGAGGAGATGGTAAGGATGGGAGAGGGGCTAATCCGGCCCTGCGTTGCTCGGAGCTAGTCTGAAATTCACAAGCATGAGGGACCATGGGCTGAGTGTCTCCGGCTCAATCCCCCGGATCTGTGCATGTTCACCGGGGAGGGGGTTTGCTGCGGGAGGCTCCAGGCCTTTCCCCCGTGTCCCCCCTCCCCTTTCCCCAGCACTCCAGTCTCCTTCCTCCTGCCGGGTGTCTTCTATCCCCACGCTCACTGGCTACCATTGCACCACCTCTCTTACGCAGGGGACAGAAACGAGGGGTGTCTGTAGGTTAGATGGGTGCAGGAACTGGGCATCTCAGTCGACTCATTAGCCCTTGTCTGGGGCAGTAGAAAGCTGTGGGTTTGCCTCATCTGATCCTCCCAAAACCAGAAGGGACCATTGGGTACGTCTAATCTAAGCTGGATAACCAGGCCAAAGACCTGCCCCCAAACAATCCCAAGAGCAGCCAGTTTTGACTGACAAATTCCAGAGATGGAGACTCCACCACAGCCCCTGGTAAATTGCTCCAGTGGCTCATTACTCACTGCTAAACAATTCTGCCTTCTAGCCATGGTTTATTCCACAATTCCACGAGCTCTTCAGTGATCACAGCGACGCATTGGGTCCTGCGGGCATGTTGAGCGTAACTTGGTTAACATCATCTCTCTCCCCAAATTCCGGTACTCCACAGTGACAAGGCTGGCGTTTTGGGAAGGGTGTTGTCTCAGTGCTCTATAAGGTTGGCAATTTGCCACCAGCAGTGCAGTATTGCTGTGCCAGGCTGGGCTATGACAATAGCTTAACAGCCAAACCGTCCTCCCTTTTCGTCCCAATGCCCCAGCACATTTATCTCTTTCCTTTCTTCCTCTTTCTGTGGCTCCACATGATGTTGATGATTAAACCTGTGTGCACATGTGTGACAATGCGGTTCTGGCGGAACCCAACTGAGAGTGCCAACTCAGGACAAATTGCTCAAACAGGGCAGTTACAGCCCAAGGCTGGGGTTTTTTCCACCTCTAAGGCAAACCAAACCAGCCAGACTAAGAGGACTTCGGTCTCACCCCACTGGCTAACCGCAAGTCTCACAAGCAATCTCCTTAGGCACTCCAGTTTCCCAGTATCACCACCAGTACCACTCGTTATCGGGACAAATGGTTATGAAAACCAAGACCCCAGTAAAAGAAAAAGGTTCTCCTGATCCCAAAGGACCAAGTCCCAGACCCAGGTCAATATACAAATCAGATCTTACCCACAAATCACGCTGTTGCCAATCCTTTAGAATCTAAAATCTAAAGGTTTATTCATAAAAGGAAAAAGATAGAGATGAGAGTTAGAATTGGTTAAATGGAATCAATTACATACAGTAATGGCAAAGTTCTTGGTTCAGGCTTGCAGCAGCGATAGAATAAACTGCAGGTTCAAATCAAGTCTCTGGACTACATCCCCCGCTGGGATGGGTCCTCAGTCCTTTGTTCAAAGCTTCAGCTTGTAGCAAAGTTCCTCCAGAGGTAAGAAGCAGGATTGAAGACCAGATGGAGATGAGGCATCAGCCTTATATGGTCTTTTCCAGGTGTAAGAACACCTCTTTGTTCTTACTGTGGAAAATTACAGCAAAATGGAGTCTGGAGTCACATGGGCAAGTTCCTGCATACTTTGCTGAGTCTCAAGGCATATTTGCCTTCTCTCAATGGGTCCATTGTATAGCTGATGGTCCTTAATGGGCCATCAAGCAGGCTAGGCAGAGCTAACACCAGTTTGTCTGGGATGTCACCCAGCAGCATAGCATAAGTTTGAAATACAGACAGTATAGAGCCAATATTCATAACTTCAACTACAAAATTGATACACACATATAGACAGCCTAATCATAACCAGTAAACCATAACCTTGTCTTAGACACCCCATTTGACCCCCTTTATACAAGATTTGCGTGCCACTACAGGACCTTGGTTGCAACAATCATCTATATGGTCCCAGATTATATCAATAACGTCACAACATGTCATAAACTAGCCGTCTGATGCTTTCATGTGGCTTCTAGGAATTCCAGCTGACCGTGACCATCCCCCACATGCTTTCTACTCTGAAAACTGCTCTGCAATAAAATGTATGGCTTAAAAACATGTAAAGCTTCTCAGAATTCTCTTAGAACTGAGTTAACCTGGATGCCTAGGCCCCTAAACATAGGAGACATGAGCATCCCCATCTAGCTAGACTCCAGTGGGAATGGTTGAAGTCAGTTCCATCCAGGAAACAGCGGAAGTGCATGAGGCTGTTGGTGCCCAAACTTCTCCAGAGTTGAGACACGGTGCCCCAAAATCCAGTGATCTCCTCTGTGTAAAAGGCAGAGGTTCTGGCTGTGCTGGATCTTGAGACCTTCCCCAACTCATGCCAGTCTGTCTGATGTCCTTGTATGGCCCCATCACTCACCCATGAGCAGGGGAGTAGTATTATCCCCATTGTACAGATGGGAAACTGAGGCCCAATACTCAAAGGTATTTAGGCACCAAACTTCCATTGATTTCAACTGAACTTGGCTATGGCATAAAGGAATTTGATTCCAGTGGCAGTGAGACCCCTGAACATCTCTGAGGTTCTGGGTCAAAGTGACTTGCACAAAGTCACACGGAGTTTTGGGGGACATAGGAATTGAACCTGGGTCTTTTGAATTCGTCTCATGCCCTAACCATTAGGCAGCCCTTCCCCCCGCCATTTCTCTGGCTCCTAACCCAGTTCTTGCTCTGTCCGGGTCCCGTCTGGCTCACTGAGTGCCTATGGTTGGTTGTTTTGCCAGAACCGGATGCACGAGAGCATGAAGCTGTTTGACAGCATCTGTAACAACAAGTGGTTCACAGACACGTCCATCATCCTCTTCCTGAATAAGAAGGACCTCTTTGAGGAGAAGATCATACACAGCCCCCTGACCATCTGCTTCCCGGAGTACACAGGTAACGTGCTGCTTCTCGCCAGGGTGAAACCCATCCTGGCTCCCAGCGGGCGGCGAATCAGCCACTTCAGCATGGCTCCGGGATGTGGTCTGTAGCTCAGCACCTGCTCTGGGTGGAGGATAAACTTGTAGCTCCTAGAATTTCCATCCCAGACCTTCCGCATTTCAAGATCATTGGCCACACCCTGGTATTTTAGGCAGCACTCACAGGCTACGGACAGGAGGTAGAAACGAAAATGCCAAGGGTTGGATTATCTTGTTTATACATAGATCTTACTAGGCCTGTTGCGCTGAGATCCCTGCCTGTTAGTACGGGTTGTGCCTGGGAGGAGGTGACTACAAATGGGAGGTCCTGTGTCGTCAGGAGCGATTGGGTGCCGTTGCAGACCTCGCGAGAGGCATCTGTTTAGGAATGCGTGAAATGAGCATGTGGACGGTACAGAGATGAGCATGGTATAAAGGCTCAGCTAGTAGACCAGATGCAATAGGTCTCATGCAAGATACACAAGACTCTGAAGAGCTGAGAGGCTCCTGGCGGTGCCAGAGGAACTGAACCCAAAGGTCTGGGCAGCCGCAACTAGACCAGGAAAGGCCTGTGACTGATGGTGGGGCTGCCTTTGGGAGGCAGGTCAGACAGTGAATGAGACAGACAGTGGGAAAATCTAGCTCTGTCGCTGCTCCTGCTGATGTGAGAAGGGATGTAAGAGAGGGCAGCTCTGTTGAGATGTTGACTGGAGGGTGAGTCCCCTGGAGGGGGGGGTCTTACCTGAGTTAGGGTGGCTGTCTGCTGTGTTTAGCTGTGGGGCAGGGTTGGGTATAAAGCCCATCCAGACCCTGTGGTTGTACATGGCAGGAAGTAGCATCTCCTTGGCATAGCTGAGTTGAGTCAGGCCCTGGAGTTGGCTGCTGCCGTCTGGGAGCTTAGCACCAGCAGGAGCGACGCGGGTTCCATGCACAAGATGCCGAGGGCTTATCTGATCATGAAGCTGTGTGCTAGAGCAGGCCTGAGGTGCTGGGGAGATCTCTGCTCAGCTCTTGCTTCCTCCAGGTACCCTGGAATGGCCCTGTGAGCTGCTTCCAGCCAGGCCAGTGTTAGCACAGCTCCTCCTGCATCACAGCCCAGACGGTCATGACACCTGGGGCTCAGGGAGGATTCGGTTCAGGGGCAGGATGAAGCCACTGCAAACTTCAAGGCAAATCCCATTGTCAGAGGGGATGCTGGAGCTGCCCTGTTCTGTGCCGTCAGGCTGGGAGCATGCAGGCCAAGCCAGGCCTGCCAAAGTTACTCTAGGAGACGCCCTGTCTGGGCTCATTGAGACCCAACCTATTCGAGGTGGTTGTGTTAATTGAACACTGGCCCCAAGGTACTTCAGACGATAGGGGAGTTGTTTGAGCCCCAGCGCTTGATGCGCAGAGCCAGTCCCTTACTTGCACCTTGGAGTCCCGGCTTCCCTGGCGTTCCAGTGGGAGCTGCCCTCTCCCAGCCCTGGGGGGGAGCTGGGGCTCCCGAGGTGAAGACCAGCTGGCCTCTTCCGCATAGTGGCTCTGCCTTGTCAAACTGGGGTGCCTGCCTATCGCATACCACTCCAGTCCAGTGGCAGCGTCCGTGACGGGGGAGAGGCAGGTTTGAAAATCCATGTAAATTGTAGCAAACCTGGGCCCAACGGGGAGTGACGGTCACTGTGCTGCCCTCTAGGGCCCCTGTGAGCTCAGAGTACAACCTGCTGGCCATGTCCCACATCCCGCTCTGCCCAGCCCACAGAGGGTGAGTCTGTTCCAGCCACAGCTACGGAGCCTGACTCTTTAGCTCAAGCTATAGCAGCTCCTGCTTCTGGTTCAGTCCCTGGCATAGCAGCATAGCACTTGGGATCCTCCTTGAGTGGCCTCGACCTCTCCAGCTACAGGAGAGTCGCTTTCTGCTCTACAGCCCCATGTTGGGTTTAGCTCTGGGACCATGTCTCATTCTGTCCATTGGAGGGCAGCAGTGCCAGCTGGTAGCACCTGGGACCTCTGTGCCAGACAGGACCACACTGTGCCAGGCACTGTACAAACACAGACTGTCATTTAGAAACCAGTTAACTCTCCCTGGTCAGGTTTCAGAGTAGCAGCGTGTTAGTCTGTATCCGCAAAAAGAACAGGAGTACTTGTGGCACCTTAGAGACTAACAAATTTATTAGAGCATAAGCTTTCGTGCGCTACAGCCCACTTAATCCATTCTATGCATCCGATGAAGTGGGTTCTAGCCCACGAAAGCTTATGCTCAAACAAATTTGTTAGTCTCGAAGGTGCCACAAGTACTCCTGTTTTCCCTGGTCACTAATCCCTGCGAGCCCTTGAAACGGGGTTTGATTCCAGGGCAACCAGGGCACCAGAGAGGCAGGGAAGAGAAGGTGGGGAGCACAGCAGCATGCAGGCTCCATTTAGTCTGCGTTGTTTTATCAGCACCTCCTGGCAGCAGTGGCAAATCCTCATTGGGCCCTCTCTGTGAGACTGAAAACCGGAGAGTGTCTCCCCGTGATGCTAGTTCTGTACAGAGGAAGTGCCAGAGGCACGCTAGGTCAGGAGGACAGGAAACAGCAAGCTACAGACCTGCTCAGTCCCTGCTGATAAGCTACCAGGCCAGTAGCTTGTGTCTGGCTCTTTCTAGCGAGGCTCCTGTGCTGGGCTCAGTGGATTCTCCAGCAGTGGGGGGTCTGTACAGGGCAGCGGCACGTTGAACTGGGGTTTAACTGCATGGCAGCTGAGCTTCTCTCTCCTGGGGTTACTGGCAGCTGTGCGCATTGTGACTGCCCTCCATTCAGAAGGGAACCAGTGGACAAATCTACTTCCTTCTGGGGTAGAGGGTGAAATACCTGTGACCGGCCAGTTCCAGCCTTCGGAGCTGCTCTGGCTGTGGGGAGAACGCAGTGTTCAGGCTCCGTATGGGGCTGTCTGGGTCTCCACCCCACCTGCCATGTGCCAGGTGCCCATGCCTGGCTGGGGGGTAAGTAGCTTTGACCTAGAAGAGATGCTGTCTGCCTGTCCTAGGGGTCTGTCTACACTGCAGCTGTGAGCGCGCCTCCCACCCTGGGGAGCCAGGCTCATGCCCTGTTAGTGTGAGTCTGTCTCCCAGGGATCAGAGGCTCTCTCCCCACTGCAGGGTGGATGGATCCTGACCTGAGTGGATGGACCGTAACTCAAGTTAAGAACCCATCTTTTTTCGCAGTGTTGACTTTTCCGTAGGCACTTGCCTATCTGTAGTATCTGGGCACCTCAACATCTTCACTGTGATCCTCACATGCCCCAGGTGGCAGGGCAGGGCTGTCACCCCGTTGTACAGGCGAGGCCCTGAGTGGTGAGTGGCAGGATCAAGGTTGCACCCCGAGTCTGTGGGAGAGGAGGGGATTGAACCAGGTCTCCCCGTTCTAGGCTGGTGCTCTAAGCTCTGGCCCAGCCTCCCCTTTCTCCGCTTGTGAGCTGGGCGGGCCTAAAATTCCACCTGCCTTTTCTTGAAAAAACTCAAACTAGCTGAAGCTGTCCCTGGCAACCCTACAACAACCCCTTCGTCTGCCCCACGCCACCATAACAAACCCACTGCCGTGCAGCTCCTCTCAAACCCAGCAGCAATCCTGCCATAGCAAGCCAGCATGGGCACGCTCTGCAGCCAGGGTTGGAGCAGCCTGCTGGGCTGTAGCAACCCTACAATAACAAACTGGGGCCTGTGGAACCTACTCCTCTCAAGTGATGCTGTGTGAACAATCAGGGCATAGGGCCTGGTCCCGCCTGGAACAGCCCAGCAGTGCGTCGATCTGACAGAGAAGTGATGTTCAGGAGGATAATGCTGTAAACGTCGAGATCTGGGGCTTTCTGAAAAATCGGTACATGGGGGAAGGGAAATCATGTGATCAAGGGGAAAATATGTTGGATTTTAACACCATGTGCATGTCCGCGTCCCTTTTGCAGCACCGCGGTTCTCAGTCCCAGCCCAAGGTAACTTTGGAATGGCCAGTTTTCCAGTCATTTTGTGTGCTCTGACGCAGCTCTGCCAGCCCCGCAGAAAGTGACCGGATGTGGGAGTTAGTCCAGTCACTGTTGCCTTTCGGGTCGCAGGTTACCTCTATAGAGCTTCTGGGGAATATAGAAGAGTCGACGCAGCCAGTGCCCCTATTACAAACAAGCGCCATGGGCGGCCCAGTGCACTGCTGTGCCTTGCTGGGGGTAGCACGCTCCGGTCTTCTCCCCCAGCCGTGCACCTGGCCTGCCAGTCCTTAGCCAATACTGGGCATTTCCCCCAATTGGCCACCAATCTAAGCTGCCACCTCAGTCTGCTACTTGTGAGTCCCACCTTCCTGTGCGGTGCCCTGAGGAATCAGGGAGTGCAAACTGGGCAGGAATTCTCAAAGTAGGGTGCATTCGGCAGGCTCTACCATGGCATCGCCCGGGCCAGTGCCAGCTGGAGTCACCAGTAGTCAGGCACAAGTGGTCATCTTTCAAGCCGTGCTGCTCCCTCTCTCCCCCTCTTCAGTCTCTGTTTACAGTGCTATGGGTGGTATAAGACCCAGTCAAATGGATTAGCAACGTCTCCTGGCAGCGGGCTAGGCTGTCTTGGTAGGGTGCTTTGGGGTGACAGCCTGGGATCTGGAGAGGCCTTAGTGGGAGGAGTGTGCAGTTCTGGGCACCACACTTTAGGGGTGATGTGGACAAATTGGAGAGAGTCCAGAATGATCAAAGGTTTAGAAAACCTGACTGTTGGGGACAGGTCAAAAACCTGGGCATGTTTGGTCTTGAGCAAAGACGACTGAGGTGGGGGAGGGCTGATACCAGTGTTCAAATCTGTGAAGGGCTGTTCTAAAGAGGATGGGGATCAATTGTTCTCCACCTCCACTGAAGGGAGGACAAGTAGCAATGGGCGTAATCGGCAGCAAGGGAGATGGAGGTTAGATATTAGCAAACACTTTCTAACTCTCAGGGGAGTGAAGCTCTGGAATAGGCCTACAAGGGGGGTTGTGGGATCCCCGTCATTGGGGGCTTTTAAGACTGGGTTGCACAAACCCCTGTCAGGGCTGGTTTAGGGTGACTTGGTCCTGCCTTAGCGCAAGGGGCTGGAATTGATGGCCTCTCAAGGGCCCTTCCAACCCGACATTTCTCTGATTCTCCAACCACAGACATGGATAATACTTTCCCTGAGGACAGCTGCCAACACATAGTCTCCATGCAGTGCTTCCATGCGCTGTTATTGTGGGCTGCCGACATCCTTTATCCCATATCACTGGAGAGCCCCCAGAAGAGAATTTGGGGGTGTCCAGAGGTTTGTCAATGAGCCACCATCTTGGCCTACACACCAGGGATAGAACCGGGCACTTCAGAGCTAAGAGCAGGAGCTGCTACAGCTTGAGCTAAATGGCTGAGTCCCCAGGTGGGCCTGTACCAGGTGCCATCCTCTGGGGGTTAGGCAGAGGGGCCAGTAACGCACCCAGCCCTGTGGGGTGTACGTGTTGCAGTGTGTGTATCCTAGCCAGTGTGTTCTAGGCGAAGCTGATCACATGGGTTTGTCACTTGTAAATGGGTGGACACCTGCGCTGAAATGCGTCCGACTCGGAGCCCTGGTGCAGAGGGGCCCACCAAATGTGTATGACAAACAGGCGCTTCCCTCGGACCCAGTTCTGCAGGTGGCTCAACAGACCCAGTCAGTCCTCCAGGGTGGGTGGGGAAGGTTCTCCATGTCAGATGCCGTCCTTCTCCACGTTCCCTCACCCATGGCGCTCACTGCATTGTCGTGGAGTGAGATCCCGGGGCACAGCATCACCGACCCAAAGATTCAAACATCAGGTCCGACCCCCAGAAGTCACGAGTGGGGCTTAAAACTCCTGAGCATTTAAAACCCAACAGCTGTTAAGTTTTGATTCTGATGTCTGAGCCGTCAGGCTCACTCAGGTCATGCTTGTCAAGCTTTTCTCTGCAGCTGGGAGGGCAAGACACTTTTTTAAAGGAAGCTGCGATCTCGTACAATGGTACGACTCCTCGTGAGAGCTGGCGGCGCTGGGGCTGTGGCCCAGCCAGGACGAAGGGCTGACTCGCACTGTCCCATGTATGTGAAATCTGCCTCCTTCAGCAGAGGAAGCTGCTCACTGGAGGCTGGGGATTAAAGCTGTGTTGTAAGCAACTGTGGCAGCGTGTGGGGTGAGAAACGAGCCGTGGGTGCAACAGCATCTCAGTGGTGCTACGGCTGGGAGTCTCCTCAGATCAGCAATTACTGGAGGCGCCCGTTGTTCAGCCCCCTCCATGCCCCGGACTAGTCTTGATGCAGAACAGGTGTGATTGGTTCAGTTGCATTCAAATCCCCTAGTGACTGGGTGGCTTTTGGAGCCAGTGGAAGCGTCTCCTTTGCGTGGGACTCGTGGCCTGGCTCTGAACTTCACCAGCCACTAGCCAGCGTCCGCGCCCGGAGCCCAACTGGGAGCGTTCTCTGGGGCGTCCCCCTCCCCTCAGCGTGGCTGGCATTAATGCAGGAGTGGAGGGAGCCCTCCTGTTAACGAGCCCCTTCCAAGGAGGGGTGGGGTCTGAATGGGGAAAACCCCCAAGCGATGCGTGGGGCATGGACGAAGGGTCTATGGGGCAGAGGGAACACCCCTGTCCCCAGCTGTGCATGCTGGGAGCTGAATCCTGGATGCAGCTGCCATGTTGTGGGCACGTTATTGTGAGAGGCACAACTCCGTCTTTCCGATCCTCCTCCCCCCCATTTCCCCCTGCGAGGGGGGCACCACCCCAATGTCTGGCCAGCATCTGCTCACCAGAGATGCCAGAGGGCGGGGTCAAGGGGGCAGGGCTGCTCCAGTGAGCACTGCACGCTTTGGGCCCTACGTGGTACCTCTCTGCCATCGCTTTTTACAGAGTGATAGCCTGCCCTGCTGGCTGGCCCTAAAACCCACTGCCTGTCCCCTCCTCTGCCCATGCAGCTCAGGGAGATCAGGAGCCATCCCGTGGGGTGAACCTGGAGCTGGGCTCTCTGCGTGGATTGGCCTGCGTGGGCATTAGTCTCAGGGTGGGGGACATTTGGGCAAGCAGCACACCAGCTTGGGCTGTGACCTCAGCCCCTCAGGGTTCAGCTCTGGCTTTGGGGCTCGAAAGCAGGTCTCTTCCACCAACAGAGGTTGGGCCAGTAAAAGAGATTCTTCTTCGAGTGCTTGCTCATATCCATTCCAGTTAGGTGTGCGCGCGCCGCGTGCACGATCGTCGGAAGATTTTTGCCCTAGCAACCCCGGTGGGTCGGCTGTGGAGCCCCCTAGAGTGGCGCCGTTATGGCGCTGGATATATACCCCAGCCGACCCAGCGCCCCCTCAGTTCCTTCTTACCGCCCCTGACGGTCGTTGGAACTGTGGAGCGCGGCATAGCTGATCTCCACTCTCCCTAGCTTTCTCATTTTCATTAGTGTAGATAGTTGTATATAGTTGTTATAGTTCTTTAGATAGTTAATTGTTAGTTTTTTGTTTAGTTGTAAATAGTTAGCGGGGGTTTAGGGGGTTGTCTCCCCCCTTTTCCCCCCGGCGCACAGCCGGGCTCATGCCCAAGGCTCCTGGCTTTAAGCCGTGCGCGTCCTGCGGGAAGCACATGCCAACGAGCGACCCGCATAGCTCCTGCTTGAAGTGCCTTGGGGAGGCCCATCCCGCAGATAAGTGCCCTATCTGCAAGGCCTTCAAGCCGAGGACGAGGAAGGAGCGAGATTTCAGGCTCCGACAGCTCCTGATGGAGGCGGCTCTGAGTCCGGACCCTCCTTCGGTGCGCAGCGTCCCGGCACCGAGCACTTCGGTGCACAGCACCCCGGCACCCAGCGCCTCCGTGCGCAGCGCCCCGGCGGCTCCGACCGGTGCGACGGATAAACCACGGCACCGACCGACGTCGGCACCGCGCCCGCCTCAGGGGCCTCGGCGCCGATCGCTGTCTCCGGGCCACAAGAAGGTCCGCAAGACCCAGGACAAGGCTGCGCCGAAGACGCCGGCTCCCTCGGTGCCGGGGGTAGAGCCGCGTCCGCCGTTGGACCGCCCACAACAGGCGGCCCCACCGTTGACTCCGGCACCGAGGCCGTCGAGTCCGGTGCGGACTGTTTCCCCACCTAGGCTGGTGGTGGAACCTTGTCTCCCGTCCACCCCGGAGACATTTGCAACGGCACGGGACCTGATTGCCTTCACCGAACCGGGGCCGTCACACCTCCCGGCACCGGCTGCTCCGCGACAGCTGCAGTCTAGGGGCAAGCCTGCCCTGCTGCGCCCGCCGTCTCCAGCCCCAGACTTGCGGCACCGTTCGAGGTCCAGGAGCACGTCCCGACGCCGCTCGGAGTCCCGGCGCCGAATGTCACCTCGGCACCGGTCGTACTCGCGGCACCGATCACCTTCACGACGCCGTTCCAGATCCCGGCACCGTCGTGACGACCGGCACCGCTCGGGCTCAAGGAGGAGCTCCCGGCACCGGTACGAGCGCCGCTCGGGCTCGAGAGGCCGCTCCCGGTACCGGGCCTCCTCGAGATCTTCGTCCCGCTCCAGATCGGGCTCTCGGCACCGAAGAGACTACCGGCACCGATCCCGATCTGGATCTCGGCACCGTTTCCCGGCACCGGGCAGGGACAGATCGCCCTACGACCGGCACCGATCGGCACCGTACCATCCGGTGCCGGTGTCGGTGCGCTCGGCACCGCCGTGGCCATCGAGGTCGGCGTCCCGTTCCTCGGAGGCGGAGGCCACCCACCTGGAGGAGACAGCGGAGGACCCTACGCAAGCTCCTGCGCATTGGTCCTTCTGGACGCCGTGGGCCTACCACCAGGCGCAAGGCGCCCCTCCTTCTGCGTCCCGCTCGGCACGCTCCGAGCCCAGGGTCCCGGAGGCCACCATCTCCCGCCCCCCACCAGGTGGTATGGAGGCGCCGGTGCCCACTCCGGTGGAGGCCCTGGTCCCAGGGGCTGCTGACGTTCAACAGGAACAACTGGAGCAGGAACCACCCTTGGACCCCTTGCCACCGGGGGGATCTTCCTCCTCCT
Organism: Terrapene triunguis; assembly: GCF_002925995.2. Classification (NCBI taxonomy): domain Eukaryota; kingdom Metazoa; phylum Chordata; order Testudines; family Emydidae; genus Terrapene; species Terrapene triunguis. Next base: position 2,437,240 of record NW_020664586.1, on the reverse strand, counting down.
CCCCCGATGAGGCGGTAGCGGGCACATCCGCCATGGGTCCGCCTCCTATTGACCTGCGAGCGCACCAGGACCTCTTGCGAAGGGTGGCGCGCAATATGGACCTCCAAACGGAGGAGATCGTGGAGGTGCACGACCCCATTGTAAATATCTTGTCAGCGGACGCTCCCTCTCGCGTGGCGTTACCGTTGATCCCGACCATTCAGGCCAATGCCACCACCATCTGGCAAACCCCGGCCTCGATTCCACCCACGGCCAGAGGAGTGGAGCGGAAGTACTTTGTCCCCTCCAAAGACCATGAATATCTGTATACCCATCCTCAGCCGTGCTCACTGGTGGTATCATCGGTGAATGCACGGGAGCGCCATGGCCAGCAGGCCGCTGCGCCCAAGTCGAAGGACGCTAAGCGCTTCGACTTGTTCGGACGCAAGGTCTACTCGGCGGGGGGGCTCCAACTCCGAGCGGCCAACCAGCAGGCGCTCCTGAGCCGCTACTCCTTCAACTCCTGGTCCTCGATGGGGAAATTCAAGGAGCTGGTTCCCCAGGAATCGAGGGAGGAGTTTGGGGCTTTGGTAGAGGAGGGTATGCGGGTGGCGCGCACCTCCTTACAAGCCTCGCTTGACATTGCAGACTCGGCAGCTAGGACCCTGGCGTCGGGGATAGCCATGCGGCGACTCTCCTGGCTCCAGGTGTCTGGCTTGCCACCAGAGCTACAGCAGACGCTACAAGATCTGCCGTTTGAGGGACAGGGACTCTTTTCAGAGAAGACTGACGCGAGGCTCCAAAACCTCAAGGACTCGCGGACAATGATGCGCTCCCTGGGGATGCATGTCCCGGGGCCTCAGCGCAGACCCTTCCGGCCACCGCCACAGAGATTTTACCCTCCCCCGCCGCGTCCTAGACAGGACTTTGCCAGGCGGCGGGGTCGAGGGGGCAGGCGGAGGTCGACCGGCCCTCAACCTGGTCAAAACTAGGGACAGCCTAGGCCACCTTCAGGGCCTAGGCAAAACTTTTGAAGGTGCAGTCGAGGACGGCACCTCGGCCTGTATCCAGGATCCAACTCCCCCCTTCCGGGATCGCCTCTCCCGCTTCCACCGTGCTTGGTCCCTTATAACCTCGGACCGCTGGGTCCTTCGCACGGTGGAGAGGGGATACGCCCTCCAATTTTCCTCGCCCCCCCCCTCCCACTCCCCCTCCCCGTCCCTCTTCAGGGACCCCTCTCACGAGCAACTCCTTACACAGGAGGTTTTTGGGCTCCTCTCTTTGGGGGCCATAGAGGAAGTTCCATCGGAGCTAAGGGGCAGGGGGTTTTACTCCCGCTACTTCCTGATACCCAAGTCAAAAGGGGGTCTACGGCCCATCTTAGACTTGCGCGGACTCAACAAATTCATAGTAAAGTTGAAGTTCCGCATGGTTTCATTGGGGACCATCATCCCTTCACTGGATCCTGGAGACTGGTTCGCCGCCCTCGACATGAAGGACGCTTATTTTCACATAGCGATCTATCCGCCTCACAGACGTTTCCTGCGATTTGTAGTAGGCGCAATGCACAACCAATTTGCAGTCCTTCCCTTCGGCTTGTCTTCGGCTCCCAGAGTGTTCACAAAGTGTCTGGCAGTCGTCGCGGCCTTCCTTCGTCGACAAGGGATACAGCTGTTCCCGTACTTGGACGACTGGCTGGTACGCGGCCGCACCAGGGACCAAGTGCAGGCTCATGTCCGCATGGTGACACACACTTTCCACGAGTTGGGCATTCTACTCAACAGAGAAAAATCCACCCTGGTACCAACTCAGAGGATAGAGTTTATCGGGGCAGTCCTGGACTCCAGACGTGCCCAAGCTATCCTCCTCGACAGCCGCTTTCAGACCATCCTAAGCATCATTCAAGGACTCAGGACTTTTCCAATCACCACCGTAAGGACTTGCCTGGCCCTATTGGGCCACATGGCCTCGTGCACGTACGTGACCAGGCACGCCAGGCTACGACTTCGCCCACTGCAGGCTTGGCTGTCATCGGTCTACCGTCCTCATCGAGACGACCTGAATATGGTGGTCACGGTTCCGGCCTCGGTCCGGGCCTCCCTCACCTGGTGGACGGATCGTACGGCGGTCTGTGCAGGAGTACCCTTTCACGACCCACAACCCTCCCTCCACCTAGTCACGGATGCTTCATCTCTAGGTTGGGGCGCTCACCTCGGAGAGCACCATACCCAGGGCCTCTGGTCCGTGGCCCAACTAGCCCTCCACATCAACGTCAGAGAGCTGATGGCGGTGCGCCTAGCTTGCCAGACGTTCCTCAACTTCCTACAGGGCCGTTGCGTGTTGGTTCTCACCGACAACACCACGGCAATGTTCTACATCAACAAGCAAGGCGGAGCCCACTCATCGCTCCTATGTCAAGAGGCCATTCGCCTGTGGGACTTCTGCATCGCCCACTCGATACATCTTACGGCATCCTTCCTTCCTGGAGTCCAGAATACGCTGGCGGACCGTCTCAGCAGGTCCTTCCAGACACACGAGTGGTCAATTCGCCCGGACGTCATCTATTCCGTCTTCCAGAGGTGGGGATTTCCCCAGATCGACCTCTTCGCATCTCGGGCCAACAGGAAGTGCCAGGTATTCTGCTCCCTGCACGGACGAGCCCCGGGCTCTCAGTCAGACGCCTTCCTTCTAACATGGAAGGACCACCTGTTCTACGCCTTCCCTCCATTTCCGCTGGTCCACAAGGTACTGCTCAAGATCCGCAGGGATCATGCACGGGTGATTCTAGTCGCCCCCGCCTGGCCGAGGCAACACTGGTACTCCACACTGCTGGATCTTTCGGTACGAACGCCGATCACGCTCCCCTTGAGTCGGGACGTCATCTCCCAGGACCACGGCCGGTTGTGTCACCCCGACCTACAGTCCCTCCACCTCACGGCGTGGATGCTCCATGGTTGAGTCGGACAGAGCGGCAGTGCTCGCAGGCCGTCCAGCAGGTTCTGCTGGGAAGTCGAAAACCCTCTACGCGAACCACTTATCTAGCCAAGTGGAAGCGGTTCTCCTGTTGGTGTGAGCAACGAGCTACTTCTCCCTTGCAGGCACCTATCCCCTGCATACTGGAATACCTCCTGTCCTTAAGACAGCAAGGCTTGGCGACATCCTCAATCAAGGTTCACCTCGCCGCTATTTCCGCTTTCCACCCAGGAGAACTCACGTCCTCGGTCTTCTCTAACCCGATGGTGGTTAGATTCCTCAAGGGCTTAGACCGACTGTACCCACAGCAACGACAGCCGGTTCCGACGTGGGACCTCAACCTCGTGCTCTCCAGGCTCACAGGGCCTCCGTTTGAACCATTGGCGACCTGTTCACTCCTGTACTTATCCTGGAAGACAGCCTTCCTCGTGGCCATCACCTCAGCACGACGCGTCTCTGAACTCAGGGCGCTGACATCCGAGCCCCCTTACACGGTGTTCCACAAGGACAAGGTGCAGCTTCGCCCCCATCCTGCCTTTCTTCCGAAGGTGGTGTCACCTTTTCACATTAATCAGGACATATTCCTTCCAGTCTTCCATCCGAAGCCGCACGCTACTCGTCAAGACCAGCGTTTGCATTCCTTAGACGTTCGCAGGGCCCTGGCTTTCTATATCGACCGTACAAAGCCATTTAGGAAGACAACGCAACTCTTCGTTGCAGTGGCCGACCGGATGAAAGGCTCACCGGTCTCTTCACAGTGCCTGTCCTCTTGGATTACGTCCTGCATTCGTGCTTGCTACGACCTGGCCGGTGTACCGACGCCACGCCTCACTGCTCATTCCACGAGGGCCCAGGCCTCCTCGACTGCCTTCCTGGCTCAAGTACCGATCCAGGACATTTGTAGAGCTGCAGTGTGGTCATCGGTCCACACATTTGCTACTCACTATGCGCTGGTGCAACAATCCAGAGACGATGCTGCTTTCGGGTCAGCGGTTCTGCACACAGCAATGTCTCACTCCGACCCCGCCACCTAGGTGGGGCTTGGGAGTCACCTAACTGGAATGGATATGAGCAAGCACTCGAAGAAGAAAAGACGGTTACTCACCGTTGTAACTGTTGTTCTTCGAGATGTGTTGCTCATATCCATTCCAAACCCGCCCCCCTTCCCCACTGTCGGAGTAGCCGGCAAGAAGGAACTGAGGGGGCGCTGGGTCGGCTGGGGTATATATCCAGCGCCATAACGGCGCCACTCTAGGGGGCTCCACAGCCGACCCACCGGGGTTGCTAGGGCAAAAATCTTCCGACGATCGTGCACGCGGCGCGCGCACACCTAACTGGAATGGATATGAGCAACACATCTCGAAGAACAACAGTTACAACGGTGAGTAACCGTCTTTTCTCACCCACCTTGTCTGTTGCTCCACTGACACATTTGCAGCCCAAGCCTGGGAGCACGGAAAGGGAGCTGAATAGCCCCCACTGTAAAGTAGTGAGGGCTGCAGGCTGGGCAGAGCTCAGCAACACTTGTGGCCACAGGGAGGAGTCGCTCGAACTGCTCGGATGTGTGGCTGGGTTCTCGGTTACTTGTCGCTGTTGAGGTGGGTTGTTCCGGCCCCTCTGCGCCCAGGCCAGGGTACAACTGCAGTCAACAGAGCCGCTCAAATTGGGGTCATTTTAACCAAGTCGGAGACTACGTGAGACTGGTCCAATGGTTAGGGCACAAACCTGCGACTCAGCAGACTCTGGTTCAATTCCCTGGTCCCCCATCTGTGTCTCAGTTTGCCCATCTGTACACTGGGGATAATAGCACAGCTCTTCTGCACAGGGGTGGGAGGTAAATACAACATAGTGTGAGGTGCCCCTTAGACAGACTAATGGAGGAAGTATTCCTGGTACCCCAGGCCCAGCTCTCTCCACCCCATTTCTACCATGGTACACAGCAGACAAAGGGACTTCAGAGACAAGTGCCAGAAAGGAGGTGTGGAGAGACGGGGTCAGAGATGAGTAAGGGGGGACATGACTGACAAGGTGCACAAGTGTATGGATGGTCAGTGACGTGGTTCTGCTCACAGGGACAATTGGGGACATTGAAAGGCAACACGCTGAATACTGCTGAGGGTACTTTTTCACCCAGTGTATATTTAACCTGTGGAACTCATTGCCTCAAGATCTCCCTGAAGCCAAGAGGTTAACGGGATTCAACCAAGGCTGGGGCACGTGTATGGCTGAGAAGCTCCACATTTACACTGGCCAGGAGAGACGCATGGGCGAGGCTTAGTTTTTGGGGTCACGCTTTCTAGAAAGGGCCGGCGATGAAGGGTTAGTGAATGAAGACTGGGGCATGTGTTGGATGGCTATAAGCCGTGGTCATAAGCAACCTATACACTCTCTAGCAGTCAAATAGCCATTTATTAAAGTGTCTGTTGTTCATTTATTAACCCTCTATAGGCTGCTTGCAAACATCCCTATGGTGTAAAGTGTGACTGTGCCCGTGGCACACACCTATCTCGGACACCAGGTCAGGATCTCACTTTCTGCCTGGGGAAACCGAGGCACTGCCAGGGGAAGAGACCAACCCAGGATCAGCGCTCAGGGGGCTCCTCTTAGCATTGTGCCCTGTACGCAGGTGGCTCATCTCCTCCTCCTCCTCCTCAGGGGCCAATAAGTACGATGAGGCGGCTGGCTACATCCAGAGCAAGTTTGAGGACCTGAACAAGCGGAAGGACACCAAGGAGATCTACACACATTTCACTTGCGCCACCGACACCAAGAACGTGCAGTTCGTCTTCGACGCCGTCACCGATGTCATCATCAAAAACAACCTGAAGGACTGCGGGCTCTTCTAACGGCGGAACGGCACCTGCTGCGGAACAGGGGAAGGTGAGGCTGGCCGGGGAGGCCCCAGTGTCCAGCGAGGGCTCAGCGATAGAGGCCTGGGGGACAGGGGGGAAAGGCTGGTGCCCAGAGACGGCCTGTGGAGGAGAGGCACTGATGCCTGGGCTGGAGGAGGCCAGGCTGGGGAGCTCCGGGGCTGGCTGTGCAGCCAGGGTCCTTCTCTCTCCACGTCCCCGTCAGCCCCTCAGCCCTGGGTGCATGAGCAAACGGGCCCTTCCTCCTTCTCAAGCAGCCCTACTGAGCTGTGGTGCAGGGCGGCCCCACTGCATGGATCAGCCCATGGGGGAGCCTCTCAGTAATGTACAAGGCAGGCAGAGTATAGGCCAGGGCGACGTTTCCCAGAACCTCGCTCTGTGGGCTGCTGCTGGGGGAAGGGAGCTGCGGGCCCATGAGGAGGGGGCTAGGGGGCCAGCAGGCCTGTGGGGCGGGGCCTGGAGAATGCAGCCTCTCTACTTCGCGTAGTGATCCTGTCCCATGTGGGGCAGATTGGAGCCCAGTCGTTGTGAAATCCAAGCCACCCGGCCCCCAGCCATCGCCTCCAGTTGCCCTGGTGCTCTATGGTGGGGAGCCCAGGGGTGGCCCGGGGGTTGGGGGAGCAGAGGACTAGCTCTAGGTGGTACAGGTTGCAGCAGGCCCAGGCGTTGGGCCCTCCCTGGGGAGGCCAGTGGGGGAGAGGGGGCTCTTACCCTTGCAGCACCCACGTCCAGTGTCACTGACGTGCCTGAGGCCAGGCACAGGGCCCAGCGGTGCCGGGGCACGGGGCTTGTGCCCATGTTCTCTATCCAGCCTGAGACGCCATGGGAAGGGCGGCTCCAGCCGGGATCCAGCCAGCTCCCTTTCCCGGGGCGGCTCACGCTCAGCATGGCTTTACAAAGCCAGCTGTGCCGGGGGACGCTGCTCAGCCGCCCGTCTCCCTGCAAACAGGCCGAGCCAGGGAAGCCGGGCTCTGGGGAGCCTGGGTTTCACCCGTAGCCCCTGGGGGAGGGACTCCAGCAGCGACTCGGGGAAGCTGCATCCTGGATCTGGTAGCTGGTGCCTCCGCCCCATCCTCACAGTCCCACTGCCCTCAGCCCGGCGATGCCGGTTTCCCCTTGAGGGGAGGGTGCTCCCCCGGGGGCTGTGTTCGAAGGCATGTTCAGGGCACTGTGAGCCAGGCACTGCCGTTCCTGATAGTCCTGGCAGGCAGGTGGAACCTGGGCCCTGCCCCTCCTGTGGCAATGGGGCCACACACACACGTTGCTGAGCCTGCTGCAGCCTTGGCTGCCGGAGCTGCGGGTGTTCAGATCCAGAGGTCACTGGTTCGATCCCCATGGCTGATGACCTACCTGGGGGCATAGCATTAAATGGGCACCAAAGGAACTGCCTTGTGTCTCCCCTTCCTCGTCTCTCTGCCTCTCCCCCGCAGTCCCATTGGGGGCTGCAGCAGGGCTGAAGTGCTGCCCGTGGGCCAGTCGGCGTTTGGCCCCCCACTGGTTTGCACGTGTCTGTCCTCAGTCTGGTCTCTCCATACTCCAGACCCTCCCGTTAAGCCTGGAGAGTCCCACCAGCTCGGGTGCCGGAAGGTAACGTGGTGATCAGCCACAGCCGCGCGCCCGCGGGTCTCAACAGTATAACTCCTGGGTGCGTCTCTCTTCTAGGATTACTTGAATTGCATGTACCGGAGGAGAGGCTGTCGCCGACGAAGGAAGGACTGCACCATTTAACAACTTCTGCTTCTTGGTTTTTTGTTTTGTTTTGTTTTTTTCCCTCCTAATAAAAGACTTTGGTTAATGATCATAACACGAAGGCAGGTCCCATCTGGGTCCCCCAACTGCCTGCTGCAGGCCGTGTTTCTGTCTGAACCTGCTTGGTATTTCCCCCCCCGGCCACCCCCACAAGGACTCATGGGTCACACAGATCAGTGGCTGCAGATTGGGACATTTTCATCCGGTTAAACTAAAACGCAGCAGCTTCAAAACAAAACAAAAGATTATTTTGGGGGTGGGGGAAACCCACATTTTTAATTTTTTTTTTTTTTTTTTTAAACTCCGGTTGGAATTGCTCCCGACCGTCCTCACTTAAGAAATCACTTTCCAAATGTTTACATTCGAACCGTTGCTCTTTCACTGGGGGGGGGGCTCCAGCAAGTCCCTCAGACTCCTGTGATTTGCACAGACCAGCAAGAAAAAAAAATCAACATTCCTTTAAAAACAAAAAAGAAAATCATATTTTACATTGCTTTTTAAATGAGATCTTTTTTAAAAACTATTTAACAAAGTCCAGTACTAAATGGTCAAGTTGTCCTCACAAAATCTTCTACAGTTAAAAAAAAAAAAAAAAAAAATTGTGCCTTGAGGGGTGTTAGTACGTTTACATCTGTTCCATAGTTTGCTCCGACGTGAGTTGTGTTTAGAATTGGGTTCAAATAAAATCTCCCCTCCAGATCTCCAGGCCGGACTCGGTCCCCAGCATGGGGAGAACACGGCCCAGAACCTCGAGCCACATCTTTTCCCATCAGCAGAACTAGATTTCTAAGGGCTAAGACGCCAGCGAAGGACTAAGCGGTGGTGATCACGTCCGCTTCTTTCCCGTTCCTTCTCCTCCCCTGCCCCAGTGGGCAGGGATTGCTCATGAGGTTGCTCTACTGTCAACTCTGTTTTAAATGTTGTTTCTTAGCTCTAACTGTAGCGTCGGTTGAGGAAACACTGCTGTATGTAAGCGGGCCCTGACAAGCTGCTCGGGGCCCTTAGCCAGCGACGGACGCAGCCTAGCTTTTATCACAGGATGTTTTACCAAATTGTTCACACGGTTTGAAATAATAAAATGTAGAAAGAAACCCCCCCGTTTGTGCTGCTTTGATTGGCTCCATCCCCAGCAAAAGGGAGTTTGGGGGCCTGTTGGGAGAGGGAAACCCCATGGAAAGCAGCTGTGAGCTTTGCCCCAGCCCCAGGGAGCTGTGCTCGCAGGACCAATGCTCTCTATTGAGCAGATAGGCTGCGGAGGCCACAAGACTGGCCACAGGATTGGCCTGTTCCATGCCAGGGATCCAGAACCCTCGGCACGGGGGGATGAACAGAGAGGCTGAGGCTAGATCTCTTTATTAATAAAAGGGGATGGGGATGTGGGACAGGGGGAGCAGGAGCCGTGATACCAAGGGGGTGATGGGTTGCCACAGCCATGGTACCGGGAGTGGGGGATGTGGATGTGGTACAGATTGGGAACTGCAGACATGGCTCTGGGGGCTCAGAAGAGGCCACAGTCCTTGAGGTTCTCTTTGATGATGATGTCGGTGACGGCGTCGAAGACGAACTTGACGTTCTCAGTGTCGGTGGCACAGGTCAGGTGCGAGTAGATCTCCTTTACGTCCCGGCGCATGTTGAGCTCCAGGAACTGGACCTTGATGTAGGCGCCCGCGTCCTCGAATGTGTTTGGTCCTGCGGAGGCACCGGTGCCAGGACAGAGTCAGGGGGCAGCTCAGCCGCTGAACTGGCTCTGAGCCCTGCGTGGAGGCACGAACACCCTATAGCCTGCCAGCAGCTCCCACCCCCCCAACCTGCTGTGAGGGCCACTGGCCCAAGGAGCCAGACACCCCTAGGCCATTACTGGGGCCCTGCTGCTGAGATCCCTCAAAGCTTCATCACCCCATTCACTCCATTTGCTCCCTTTTCTCCTCTACAGTCTGCTCCAAATGCATGTCTCAGATCCCCCTCTTCACCCCCTCCCCAGAAAATACCCAGGTTGGCTTAAACAGCAGGGCCGAGCTGCCCCCCAGGAAAGGCGAAGGGGACTTTCTGCCATCTCTGTGCCCTCCCCAGTTGAGGCGCCACTTGGGCTGGCACCCCCTGTCCCCAGAGTAAATGCAAGGAACCAGAACCACTGGTGGACAGTGGTGCTCTGCTAGGACTAGCCTCCCGGCCACTGACCCCTCACTGAGGGCAGCCCATAGCTTTGCTCCCGCAGGGAGATGTCCGTGGCCACTCCTAGTGTGGGCAAAGAATCTCACCAGCGTGATCAGCTCCTGCAAACACCTGCCACATGGGACTGGCAGAGATGCCCCGAGAGTTGGCAGTGGCAGGACATCTGGCTACGTCACCCAGCACTGAGGGGAGCCAGCTGGCACAGGGGCACTGACTGACTGCATGGCAGGGGTATAGGTGGCAGGGCCAGGACTGAGGGCAGAATTAAGGCTGTTCTGGTGGGGCAGGGGCTTGGGAGTGTGATGGGCGATGCAGTGGGCGGCAGAGGTCTGGGGGTGGTCTCTAAGTTGCTGCCATGTGGCATGATGGACAGATTCACCCCTCTCCAGTGAGTTCGGCACATCAGAGCCTCTGTGAATCTGGGCCCCAGCGTCTCCTCCCCAGCTGTGCAGCACTTGCCTTTGGGAAACGCCTGCTCACGTGCCCCTCCGAGCAGAGTGGCCGGGGGCCTGGTGAACTCTGCCCTGTGGGAGGGGGGCCACGCTGCCAGCCAGGGCAGTGCTGTCCCAAGGCACTGGGCTCTGAGCTCTTCACTCACGTGGTTGCTTGGCAAGAGAGAGACCCTGGAGTCCCCATCCCCAGCCTCCCTGCTCGCCCCTCCCCAATGCTCCCTCTGGGGCTCTCCCAAAAGGGCTCCCCAGGCTGGGGAATTCAGGGCTGGCCCCCCAGGGGACTTAGCGCTGCAAGGCGTTCAGATACCTGCATTCACAGGCCTGCGCTGGGCCCCCCTGGCCAGTGGGTGGAGCTGCTAACCAGTAGGAAATACTTGGGGGGTGGGGTGACCAAATAGCAAGTGTGAAAAATCGGGATGGGGTTGGGGGGTAATAGGTCCCTATATAAGAAAAAGCCCTGAATATCGGGACTGTCCCTATAAAATTGGGATGTCTGGTCACCCTATGGGGGAGGGGGGGAGCTAACCCTAGACCCTCAAAGGGACTTGGTCCTCAACCCCGTCCAGGATCTTCAGCTGGGAGCCCTCTTCTGGAGCTAGGGGCATAACCTGGTCAGTTCTAGTGAGGCTCCCATAATTCAACCACTGGGCAGCGGGCCCCATTGCACCCTAAAGCCTGGGCAGTAGGGCAGCTCCCCTTCTCTGCAGTGGCCTTGGTGAAAGTTAGGGTCATGACCCCGCCCCCCCAGGTTGGGCGCCGCAGGCCAGCCAGGCTGGGCGACATCTGGTCCAAGAATTCAGGGGAGGGCCCCGGTGTGAGCTAGGGCTCCAGGCAGCTCAGGGACATCATGGAGGTGTGAGAACCTGCAGCTTGCCTGCTTAGCTGCTGGCTTCACCCCCTGGCTGTCTGATGAGCATGGTGGGTCCTGCTCGGACGATCAGCAGACCTGCGCTCAAGCCCAGCAGCAGGGCGCTGGCTGCTCAAAGCATTCGTCCACAGCTGCCATGGCCCCTTCCCCACCTCACCCCAGGGAACCCGGCTCTGGCCCTTGGCTTCGGTTCCTGACCACTTACTCCTGCACCAACCACTAGGCCAACCCCCTGCATCCCACTCCCTGCCCGAGGCAGCTCTGCATATGCTCACCCACAGAAACCAGTAGGCACCATGGGACTTTAATGGTGGAAACTCAGGCACCTGGAGAGTTGACAGCAGCTGAGTGCACCCAAATGTTGGACTTAGGCAGCACTGAATTTGTGCTATAAGATGGGGATGTATCAGTTAGAAGTGACAAAGGAGGAGAAAGACCTGGGTGTATTGATTGGTTATGGAATGATTGTGAGCCGTCAATGTGATGCGTCCGTGAAAAGGCTAATGCAGTCCTAGGATGCATCAGGCGAGGTATTTCCAGTAGAGATAGGGAAGTGTTAGTACTGTTACACAAGGCACTGGTGAGACCTCATCTGGGACACTGTGCAATTCTGGTCTCCCATGTTTAAGAAAGATGAATTGAAACTGGAACAGAAGCAGAGAAGGGCTACTAGGATGATCCGAGGAATGGAAAACCTGTTTGATGAGAAGAGACTCAAAGAGCTTGGCTTGTTTAATCTAACCGAACGATAGCTGAGGGGAGATATGATTGCTCTCTCTAAATACATCAGAGGAATAAATACCAGGGAGGGAGAGGAGTTATTTACGTTAAGTGCAAATGTGAACACAAGAACAAATGGATGTAAACTGGCCATCAGCAAGTTTAGGCTTGAAATTAGACAAAGGTTTCTAACCATCCGAGTGAAGTGCTGGAGCAGCCTCCCAAGGGAAGCAGTGGGGGCAAAAAGCCTAACTGATGTCAAAACTGAGCATGAAAAGATTACTGAAGGGACAATATGCTGAGGTTGCTGAGGGATGATGATGGTTTGATGAAGTACAATGGCGTGTGGCCGATCCACGACAGCCATTAACAAATAACTCCAATAGCCAGTGATGGGACAGTAGATGGGGTGGGATCTGACTTACTACAGAGAATTCTTTCCTGGGTGTCTGGCTGCTGGGTCTTGCCCACATGCTCAGGGTCTTACTGATCACCATATCTGGGGTCAGGAAGGAATTTCCCCCTGTGTCAGATTGGCAGAGACCCTGGGGGATTTTCGCCTTCTTCTGTAACATGGGGCACGAGTCACTTGCAGGTTTATACTAGTGTAAATGGTGAATTCTCTGTAACGTTAAGTCTTTAAACCATGATTTGAGGATCTCAGTATCTCAGCCAGATGTTAGGGGTCTCCTGCAATGTGCAGGAGGTCAGACTAGATGATCACAATGGTCCCTTCTGGCCTTAAAGGCAGTGAATCTAAAATGGCATCAAGGTGCCCAAATCCCTGTATGGCTCTAGCCGTTAGGGAACAACACGGAGAGACACCCCCCCCCTGCATTCGGCCCCCTCCTTTCACACCCTACTACAGCAGAGGACTCCTCTAACCTGCCTCAGCAGCTCCACCCACTCCCAGCTGGCGTCGAGCACCAGGGAAGAGATGCTGAGTTCTAAGCAGGTTTGGCAGGATTCGATTTGTATGCGTGAATGACGTTAAACGTCGATTTCACCTGCATGTCCAAACCCATGAAAACCTCGTTCCATCGGGAAGGCTTGGCACATCCAGATCTGCAAGGGACAAAAACTGCTGCTGCTGCGTGAGACCGTCTCAGGGGCCCAGCTAGCACTGGGGATGGACTGAAACTGGACAAATGGTCTAATGCCTGAACAGTAAAGCCAGGCCTGATTTGTCCATTTAAGCAGATCTGTTTTCGATGGCTGGCCGGGTGATGGTGACAATGGTGCGGTGATGGCTTACACAGCTTTAACTGAATCTCAGCGTCTGCCGGCATTAAATAATTATTGTCTGTCCCATCCCACCCCAATCTCCCACAAGTGTGAATATTTAAACTGAGAGAAAAGTTAAAACCGCTGAAAACTCCGAATTGTGCACGACTGCGAAAATGTAAGTTGATAAAAAATCTTTTAAAATAAAAAAGCTCCATAAACATCAATACTAGCTGTCAACAGCATAAAAACTAATCCCCAACTTCTGCCAGGCCAGGGGAGGGGGACGCTGACCCTGCAGGGACAGCATCCTTTGCATGGAGCAGTGGGGAGATCTCATGGCCAGCGATGGAAGCACAGGTACATGCTGCCATATAGCTAACTGGTGGGCGTGTTTAGTGTACGTATCTGATCTGGTACTTAGCGGGCTGCTTGACTTCTGAGCTGTGCCCTGCAGCTGGTCCCCCCTGAGCCACCTTGTGCATAACGAATCTACACGTTGGTCGCTGGTGTTTAGATCCAGGCTCTCTTGGGTCTTCGATTTGTGAATCAAAACCCAGTTCCCCTGCACCCTCTCCCCCCACCCCACCCCACACAGGACGCGCAGCAGAGGGCCCGCAGCAGGCTGGGCACTTACCATCGTAATCGGGGAAGCAGATGCTGAGGTGAGCCTTCCTGATCTTCTCCAGGAAGACGTCCTTCTTGTTGAGGAAGAGGACAATGGAGGTGATGGCGAAGTAGCGGTGGTTGCAGATGCTGTTGAAGAGATGCAGGCTCTCGTGCATCCGGTTCTGGGGAAGAGCAAGGGGCCAAACGGGGCTTTTAGTTGCATCTCAAGCATCAATTTCCTGCCTCGTCTCCTGAAGTGTCTGGGGTGTGAATGGGAGGCCGGCTGGGCTTGGGCTGCTGGAGGACAGATTGCAGGGTCTCCTACCCTGTCTAGTTTGGTAACCCTTGTAGCCTTCGAGTGTGTGCTCTGCTGCTCCCCTGCGATCCCCAGCCCCTGCTGCCTGGTGGGTCTGAGCCCCACTAGCTCCTGTTAATAACAGAGAGATTTCTATCCAGACATCTCAGCATGCTTTACAGAGCCTAGGAGCATCATCCCCATTTTACAGCTGGGGAAACTGAGGCACAGAGCAGTGCAGTGATGTGGACAGGGTCACCCAGTAGGCCAGTGGCAGAGCCAGGCACAGAGCCCCCACCTTGAGTCGTGCTCCCCTCGCCCCCAGGCCACGCTGCCTCCCAACGGGCTGTCGTCTCTGCTTACTCGCCAGTTATTGGCGTTTGGAGTGAGCCCAGGGAGGCGACTGCTGTCACTCCAGGTAGATTATTTCTAGCTGTATCAGCAGCGTTAAATCCCATGTTAAACCTCCACCCCACAGCAGGATGTTCCACCCCACAGTCTCCGCCATCAGCAGAATGTAGGGTGACCAGATGGACAGTCCCGATTTTTGGGGCTTTTTCTTATATAGGCACATATTACCCCCTACCCCCGTCCCAATTTTCACACTTGCTGTCTGGTCACCCTAGCGGAACGGTACTGAGTGCCTGCCAGTGCTGGCTCTCACGGGCACTTTACCAAGCGTCTACCCGAGGCCATAGGCAGGGCAGGGACCAAAACACAGGTTTGCTAAAGTCCCCACCCGGCGCTGTGACCACAGCTCCACCACGCTGCCTCCCCGGACTCCGTGTCTGCACAGAGGATCAGACTGGCTAGCAAGTCTCAGGGGCATGAGCTGAATGGCTGGATGTTTTTGGAGGTGCTCTGAGATAGGTTGGCCTTGTAGGAGTTCTGCATGGATCTGAGGCCTCTGGAGTTCTTCCAGTGCTTGGGTTGCTACTCTGCTTGCACATGGCCTGGCCCCAGGCGCCTGGGCCCGACCGGCTCCCTCTGGCTAAGAGCCAAGGGCCTCGGCCCCCCGGTAGCTGGGCTCCACTCACCACTTCGTCGTCCTCCACCAGGACCATGTCATAGGCACTGAGGGCAGCGATGAAGATGATGCAGGTGACCCCTTCAAAGCAGTGAATCCACTTCTTCCGCTCGGAGCGCTGGCCGCCCACATCGAACATCCTGGGGCCAGGGAGAGGGTCCCTTGAGCAGCCAGGCTCCGAATTGGGCATGGGCCGCATTGCTAGCGTGGGGGGGAGAGACCTCCCGGGGGGACAGCTTCGCTCTGGACCCTGCCGCCTCTGCTACGGCTTGGGCTGAGGGCATCTCTGCAGGGGTGCCTGGCCATGTGCAGCCAACCGCAGCTCGGGGCTGGCCACAGCTGGGGTGACAGCTGCTGAGTAAAGGACTGTTGGAGACCTGGGCACGGCCAGTGGCACGGACCCTGCCCCCTCAGCAGGGACCAGTGTGGTGGAGAACAGTGCTGGGTTAGCTACAGAGCAGGCCTGGCACTGGGCAAGGGGTTCCACCACTCTTACCTGGAAGGACAACCCCCAGGGAGCTGTGGTCCATGCCCCCCAGTCCAGGCTTGGCTGGCACAGCTGCTGGCAGGGCTGGTTAGTGTCAGCTGTGGTGCCCACCCAAGGGGAAATGGTCTGAGAGTGTCATGCTGAGGATGGATGTGTTCCAGGCTGCCCAGCTCCTGGGCAGTGTCCACGTGACATCTCC
Source organism: Terrapene triunguis (assembly GCF_002925995.2). Taxonomy (NCBI): domain Eukaryota; kingdom Metazoa; phylum Chordata; order Testudines; family Emydidae; genus Terrapene; species Terrapene triunguis. The sequence continues at coordinate 2,421,616 of NW_020664586.1, read as the reverse complement.
TGTCGCAGCTGGCCAGGATCACCCAGCTGGGACTGGGGAGAGGTGGCTGGAGCAGGGAAAGGAACCTCCACAGAACAAGACGGGCGAGCTCCTGGGATGGGGGAGCAGGAGCTAATTGGAGGTTCTCACTGGGGGGCGGGGGCTGTTTAAACCCCCTGCTCTGCACACAATGGAAAGGCCACAGACCGCAGCCTGGCTGGCACAGCATGGTCCTGAGAGCCCCGGCTGGCACAGCTCTTGTCCTGGGTTCATGAGCACTAGATGGCGCCAGCCACTAACGAATGAAGACTGGGACAAGCCCTGGTGAGATCACGGTGCCAAGATGCAGCGAGCGGGAGCGGCCCCCTCCCAGGGCAGGGGCCTGGGCTGAGCATGGGGTTCAGCCAATCCCTGGAGGGGGCTGGGGCCGGAGGCTGATGGAGACTGTATCAGCTCAACGTGAAAACAGCCCTGGAAAGCAGAGGGCCCCAACCTCCCTGTTCTGGCATGTCGGTGCATTGCCACCCCGGCGCACAAGCAGCATTGGCCCAGCCAGCCACGGGCCCTGTGCCCAGCTCTGCCCGCTTGCTCCCATCCATCCCACTGCCCAAATCTCCTCGCTTTAACCCTTCAAATCCCAGCCTCCCCCTGACTGTCTCTCAAGTGCCCCAGGCCCCAGAGTCCTGCCCAAGCCCAGCGCCCCCTTCTCCTGTGCCCCACAGCCTTGGGGTGGCTCTCTGCACCCACACCAGGAGCTGGCTGCTGGAACCCCTGTTGACCCCTCCCCCTGGGCTGTCTGTGCTTAGCAGGGCCCCATTCCCGCACTGTGCCCTACCTGAAGTTGAGGTCCTTGAAGGAGAACTGGGTCTCGATGATGCCGGTGGTCTTGACCCTGGAGCGCAGCACGTCCTGCTCTGTGGGGACATAGCCGGGTGCCACCAGGCGCACCAGGTCCCTCAGGTAGCTGCCCAGGCACAAAGGAAGGGCCTGAAACACTCATCGCCTCGGGGATGGGATGGGATGGTCTCCATGCTCCCCATGCTCCCCAGGCCCAGAGTGGCTGGAGCCAAAGGCTGGGTGCTCTTCTGGCTGGGTGGCCCTGGCCGGATGGCTCAAGCAGGCGCATGGGGATCAGGGATATAGCCCTGTCGCTGCCTCACGCTTGTGTCCCGCTGGCCGGGGTCTCTTTGGGTGCTGTGCTCGGTGGCTTTGAAGGAGCGTTGACCCCAGCTCAGAGTGGGGGGCAGCGGCTGCACCAAAGCTGGCAAAGCTCTAGCGAGCACCACGAGAGGACTAGCTTCCAGCTCAGACGCCCATTCGCCCTCAGGCTGCGGGCTCCCTGGGGCAGGGCCTGGCTCTCGCTGGGTGTCTGGGCAGTGCCCAGCATGAGGGGCCCTGGGAGCTGGCTGGACCCCACCCACCCCACGTGCTTCTAGATTCTAGGGCGACCGGTGCCTAGAGACAGCTGCTGCTGCTGTTAGTTCTTTGTATTGCAGCGGTGCTGAGATCGGGCGCTGTATGGACATAGCGAAGGGCTGGCACTCTATAGCCACAGACTTCCCCGTGGGCACCCCGACTGCAACCCACCTCCCACCCCCTCTCTGCTTCTCCAGGAGAGGGGCCATGGCCCGCTACTGCCCGGCCCTGCACTGTCATCTGGGGCGGCTCTGAGTCCCAGTAGTGCCATGCCTCCTCAGCTTACACCCTCTTGGCCCCGTGCCTGCCTCCCTGTGCCAGTGCCTGGGGGGGCTCAGCGGAGGGCTGCCATGCTGCCTGTGCCAGAGGAATGGGACTAGGCACTGGGGCGAGCTGGGGAGAATCCGCCCTCACTCTCCCTCACATACTGGGGAAGATGAAAACCACTTGTTCTGACGTTCCCCAAACTCCTCCCAGCCTCCAGGTCAGTGCAAAGCCAGGGGAGTTCCTAGACCATCTCCATGGGACTGGCAGGCCACTCCCTTGCCAATGCCTCTGTGATGAGTTCTGCAGGGGCACCTGAGCCTGGCACTGCCTGGGTGGCATCTGCCCTAGGAGGTTACACAGGAAGGTTCATACTAGCCGGCCGAGTCGTTCAGCTGGTATTCCGAGGCTCGCTCGAAGCAGGCCTGGATGCCTGCGTCCTTCCAGAGGCGGGCAATGATGTCAGACATCTCCTTGGGCATGGTGCCCTCTTCGATAGTGTCAGCCAAGTGCAGCAGTTTACGGGCATCGTCCTGGGAAGACAGGGCGTAGCGGGGTCAGCTGCTTCAGCTTGGCCTAGGGCTCACCGGGAGGCACCAGATGCTATGAAATAAAGCCCTGTTGGCAGCAGGAATTGAACCTGGACCGACTGGATCTAAATGCATGAGCTAAACTACCCAGCTCTGCTGTCCAGGGCCGTAGCAGGCTCATCAACTGCTATATGTGGCCGAGAGGGGTGCAGAACCCCACCCATCCCCCTCCTGTGCCCAGCCGCTCACCTGCCGGGCCGTGTCCCCGTACTGGATGCTCAGCATGCCCATGGCCCGCACGATGGCCAGCATGGACTGCAGGGTGTTGCTGTAGATGATGGAGATGAACTCCAGGCACTCTTCCAGGGAGTATCCATCCTGGTGGATGATCCTGGTGGAGACAGGAGCAGATGGTGAGCCTGGGGGAGGCCGTGGGCTCCGTGGCTGGGCACTCCCTGGCAATGCCCAGCCAAGCACAGAGGGCACCCAATGGGCTGGAGGTGTTGCCACCGGCTTGCTCCCCTCCAGTGAATTTCCCCAACGCTAGCCTGACAGTATGGCAGCCGTGCTGCCTGAGGGGCAGTCTCAGCGCACTGCGGTGGGTTGGCAGAATTCCCTGGGGGTGAGGAGGGGTACTGGGGAGCCCCCAGAGGTTGCACCCTAGAGTATTGCAGCTGGGCATCACCTGGAAAGGCAGAAATCGGTGGAGGGCAGCATGCCACTGTCAGTAAAGGCTGCTGCTGGAGATCCTGTCTCAAAGAACCAGGCATCCAGGGTGGGGCAGGAGTGCTGGCTTTGGCGGGAGCTCCCAGCTATGCCAGCCCCAGCCTCTCCCAGCAGGGGGCGCTGTGGGGAGTGGGGCAGGAGTGCTGGCTGTGGGGGAGCTCCCAGCTATGCCAGACCCTGCCTCTCCCAGCAGGGGGCGCTGTGGGGGAGCAGGGCAGGCATCAGTGAGGTGTGAACCCACTTACTTCATTTGCTTTACAATTGTGCTCTTCCCAGATTCGCCAGCTCCTGGGGGACAGAAAGGAAAGTCATGGCAGGGAACATGCCCGGTGTGGAGCCCGACACAGCCATCTGGGTCGCAGTGCCGTGGGGTGCTGGACGGGTGTGACAGGGAGCCCGCTGCTAATCAGCTCCAATGGAGGGGGAACGGAGGGGGCAAGGGAGATGGAGAGCCACCCTGGGTGGCATGGGCATCACGTGGCCTGACATCCTCTGTGCCCATCCAGTTCTGCTGCAAATCCCTTGCTGGCACTGGTTGGATGGACCAACCCATTGGATGGACTAGTAGGGCCCTGGGGTGGGACTGGAGCCCACTGGGCTGCATGTGTCACAGGCCCCCCTCTGTGCTCGAACCACGGAGGCTGGTACAGCCCCAGAGCCTGCTTTTAGTGCTGGAGGGCCCCAGTTCAAGCGCTGGTGTGTTGGGCAAGATTGTGGCTGCCTCACGCAGCTGCCCTGGCCCACAGTCCCCTGGCCGCACTCAGTGCATGGCTGCGAAGCGAGCCGGAGAGTTGAGAACGGGGGGCAGGGCGGTACAGCCCTAATCTGCTTCTCTGCTGACACAGGGCTCTGGCTAATGAGATCAGCGCCACGGCTCACCTTAGGCACCCACGCCTGGACAGAGCTGCTTGAGCCCAGGTGGAGGGGCCCGTGCAGATGCTAGCCACAGGGGAAGGGGGCACTGATGCCACAGCAGTCTGTGAGCAGGGAGCTGGCGCAAAGGCACGCGTAGGCTCTGCCCCAACCTTGCCGTGTGGGAACAGCAGCTATTATCGGGTGACTGGACCTGCTCCTTGTCCACCTGGCCTGAGATGGGGCAGCCACAGCAATTGGGTGGAGGGAAAGGTACCACCCAGCCCATTGTACACGTGCGGGCTCCTGTGCCTTGCCTGGGACACCCTGCGAACCTCCGGGACAGCGTGAGCCTAGAGCCCATGGCAATCGCTGCTCTCGGACGGCCACTGTTGGAGGACTGAGATGCTGGTGGCCAGAGAGAGATGCAGCCTGGCCAGACAGGTGGAGGGTGACTTCCAAGCATCCTCTGCAATCACAGCATTTCAGACGCTCCTCTAAGAGCTCAAAGTGTGTCAGCCGCACAGCAGGTTAAACCAAGGCACAGAGGTTAAATGATGCCCCACCTCACCTCCAGCCTCCCCCCGCTAGATTGCACCCCCAGAGGGCTGGAACAGCAGGGTGTAAAGCCAGCGACAGCGGGCCAGACCCTCCCCTGGCGCAGCGCCATGAAATCAGCTAGGCAAGGGCCACAGCAGTCAAAGAGCAAAGCTGAGTCCCAACAGCTGGGGGTCTGTCCCAATGGCGGGTGGAGGAGCCGCTGTAGATTTACCTCGGCTGGGCCCAGCGCATTGTCTCTAAGGCACCAGCCCCATCTCTGTCAGTGTCAGGGAGCCAGGTGGGTTCATGTCAGTTGGTCACACACAGTTCCCCCAGACCCAGCCCCCAGGAGGCCAGAGCACCCGGCCTGGCGAGTTGGGGGCGCTCAGGGGCGGGGAGCTGGGCGTCTGTGCTTGTGTGTTTAATGCCGAGGGAGTCTGAACTGAAGCCCAGTGCCACCCGCCCTGCCTGCCTGGCACCACCCTGGGCTGGATCCCCCAGCGCCATGCCACGGGAGCTGCCCTTCCTGCCAGCATTGGGGCAGAGCCCTCTGGGAAGGCCCAGTACCACAGGCTTGCTGGTCAGGAGCTGGGGGGGGGTTGGTCAGGATGGGGGGGCTGGCTCAGGAGTGGGGGGACTGGTCTGGATCTGGGGGGGGGCTGGCTCAGGATGGGGGGCTGGATCAGGATCTGGGGTGCCTGGCTCAGAATCTGGAGGGGCTGGTCAGGATTGGGGGAGACTGGCTCAGGATCGGGGGGGCTGGTCAAGATGGAGGGCTGGCTCGGGATTGGGGGGACTGGTCTGGATCTGGGGGGGGCTGGCTCAGGATGGGGGGCTGGTCAGGATTGGGGGAGCTGGCTCAGGATGGGGGGTTGGCTCAGGATCTGGGGGGGCTGGCTTAGGATGCGGGGGCTGGCTCTATAGCCCAACACATACCCAAAAGCAGCAGCTTGACCGTTCTGGCGTCCTTCTCCGCATCTTCCTTGAGCTTCTTCTCCAGCTCGCGGGAGTGTTTCTCCTCTGCGCTGGCGCCAGCGCCCATGGTCCGGCTGGTGGTGCACCCACCGAGCTGCTCCTTTGCGCTCAGTGATGGGGGGAACCCTAGACCAGCCCCCGAGTGTCCGGCACCCTCGGCCAGTCTCCCTCTTCGCCCACCAGGAGCGCTAAGCAGCACCGTTCCCCACTGCCTCGGGCTCCCCAGGCGCTGACTTTGCCCCCACCCTGGCCCCGGTGCCAGCCACACGCCAGTTGGGGAGGATTTTGCAGGCTATGGCCGTCAGGTGTTCCCGGCCGCCCAATCTGTGGCAAGGACAGGTGGCCAAGGATCAGGTGTGGACCCACCCCGCCTCCCACCGCAGCCCAGCTTGGAGCTGACTTGCTGTGCTCAGCACTGCAAGCAGCCGTTGAGCCGCTGGCTTAAGCTAAAGCCCCTCAAATCTCCCCCTTGCTGAGCCCAGCGATTTCAAGCCTCATCTGCTCCTGGTCAGGGATGGGGCAGCAGGTTATACAGGCAGGGCCTTCTCCACAGCCCTGCACCCCACTCCCCGGCATGGGGGGCAGCATAGGTGGGCATAGGGCACAAAGGAGCATGCTGCTGGGTCCTGTGCTGAGCCCAGCCCAGCTGTACCTGCAGCTCCGGCACCAAGAGATTGAGTGTCCAGGAGCTCTGAGAACCACCCTCTACGTCAGCCAGTGCTGTGAGCTATTCGGGGCACCACCCACCGGAGCACCTAGCATGCCAGGGCCTGGATCTCAAGCTGCCTGCATGGCCACGTTCTAGATCCGTGTGGGCAGCTCCCACCATGGCCTGGCACGGGAGCAAGGGGGGGGGCTTCAGGAGATGGCCCAGCCGGCTGGGGGGAGGGGGTTGGCATGGAGCTGCTGTTTCCCTCCCACAGGAAGCTATGCCAGCTGGATTTCCTTGCCCCCTCCCAGCGCCACCATCCCTTGCTGCCCCATCAGGGCTCAGGGTGATGCACCAGGGAAACCTTTGAGCTCATCTCATCAGGCCCCTCTGCTCCCTGTCCCCAGGGCCGGTGCTACCATTAAGGCAAACTAGGCGGTTGCCTAGGGCGCCAAGATTTGGGGGCGCCAAAAAGCGGTGCCCCCAATTTTTTTTTACAGCGTTCCTGGGCTGGGCTGCCGGCGGTGCGTGTGGCTCAGACTCCCTCTCCCAGTGCAGCGGCCGCTCCACCTCTCCCGCCTCCCAGGCTTGCGGCACCAATCAGCTGTTTGGCGCTGCAAGCCTGGGAGGGGAGGTGAATTAGAGCAGGGGCAGCGTGCTCGGGGAGGGGGCGTAGCAGAAGTGAGCTGGGGTGGGGAGCTGCTGCTCAGCTCCGGGCGGGGGGAGCTGCCATGGGGGGGGGCGCCTCAGGGCAGAGGGGGGGAGCTGCCGCGGGGAGGGGGGGCGCCTCAGGGAGGAGGGGGGGGGCGGGGAGCTGTCGCAGGGCAGGGGGGGGGGCAAGGTGGAAGTTTCGCCTAGGGCGCGAAACTTCCTTGCACCGGCCCTGCCTGTCCCAGCCCTGCTCTCTGGCCCTCAGGGACTCAACCCCGCTTGCCCCCAGGAACTGCCCAGGGCTTGCAGATCCCCAGACCTGCTCCACCGCCCAACCGTCCGTCTGAGGGTGCCCAACACCAGGCCATACGCTTCCCTAGCCCCGCCACCACCCAACGAACATGCCTGCCCCTAGAGATGGGGCTCAGGAGACCAGATATGATGGATACACTGCACCAGCCTGGCCCATGGCCTCCAGCCCCAGACAGCCAGCCCCCTGAGTGTGGCGGCCTGGGACCCAGGGAGAGAAGGCTGAAGGGAATCAGAGCTTGGGGGTGGGGTGGGGGTGGGCAAAGGAGTTGTTGGGGAGCAGCATATCTGGGACAAATTGAAAAATGGGTGGGGGGGAATTGGGGGTTGGGCCATTTAAATGTTTCATTTCAACAAAGTTATTTTGCTTTTGACCATTATTAACCATGTTTGAGTATTGTGTTGTGTTATTTATTATTTCAAGCACTTTACAATGAAAGGAATGTTGGAAAGTGATGATCCTGTTTGGAAAATATTCACGGTTTCAATTATTTTTTTGGCTGAAAAACCTCTAAATAAAAATGTAGGAAAAAATCAGAACATTTTGCTATGTTGGGGTTGAAAAGACTCAGTGTTTTGAAATTCCTTTTAATTTTACTTTAAAAAAAAAATCAAAACCATTTAAAAAGTAGCAATAACCGGCACTTTACTGCTTGAGGTTCTGGTTTATGGTAAGTGTGATTGAGTGTGTGGGTTGTGTTGTGTGGGTGGCAAATGGGAAGGGGGGTGCTGCAGTCAGAAGCTACATGTGTTTGGGGCTTTGGTTGTGTTCTTATGTGGGTGGTTGTGTTGATTTCTGTGCGGGTTGTGTTGTGCTGGGAGAGTTGTGCGGATCTGGGCGGGTGGCAAATGAGGGGTGCTGGTTGTGTTGTGTTGGTTTGTGTGTGGAGTGAGTTGTCTGGGTCTGTGCAGGTGGCGAATGAAGCTGTGTGCTGCAGTGAGGGGCTATGCGTGTTTGGGTTGTTGGGTTGTTGTGTGAGTGGTTGCTGTGATGCTGGCAGACCAGATGCCAACTCTTACCCAGGCTGCAGGCATTAGCTCAGAACTGACAAACTCATAGCTGGAGACCAGAGCACTGCCGGAAGCTGGGAATGGATGACAGGGGATGGATCACTAACTTGATGATTACCTGTTCTATTCATTCCCTCTGGGGCACCTGGCATTGGCCACTGTTGGAAGACAGGATACTGGGTTAGATGGACCTTTGGTCTGACCCAGTATGGATGTTCTTATGTTACCTGTATGGTAGTTTTGCTCAAAATAGATATTAGTCTTATGAGAAACTATATAGCGTTTAGACCAGGGGTGGGCAAACTATGGCCTGCGGGCTGGATCCGGCCCCCCAGCCATTTTAAACCGGCCCTCGAGCTCCCGCTGGGGAGTGGGGTCTGGGGCTTGCCCCGCTCAGGCACTCCAGCTGGGGAGCAGGGTTGGGGGCTGCTCCATGTGGCTCCCGGAAGCCGTGGCACGGTCCTGCTCCAGCTCCTATGTGTAGGGGCAGCCGGGGGACTCCACTCTGCATGCTGCCACTCGCCCCAAGTGCCACTCCCACAGCTCCCATTCGCCAGGAACTGAGGCCAATGGGAGCTGCAGGGGCGGCGCCTGTGGATGGGGCAGCACGCAGAGCTGCCTGGCCACAGCTCTGCGTTGGAGCCAGAGGAGGGACATGGCCACTGCTTCCAGGAGCCGCTTGAGGTAAGTGCTGCCCAGAGCCTGAGCCCCTCCCCATGCCCCACACCCCTGCCCCAGCCCTGATCCTGCTCCTGCCCTCCGAACCCCGCAATCCCAGCCCCACCCCAGAGTCTGCACCCCCAGCCAGAGCCTGCACCCCTTCCCACACCCCACCCCCTGCCCTAGCCCTGATCCCCCTCCTGCCCTCCGAACCCCTCAGTCCCAGCTGGGAGCACCATCCTACAGCCCAAATTCCTCATCCCCAGCCCCTCTCCAGAGCTTGCACCCCCAACCAGAGCCCTCACCCCCTCCCACAGCCCAACCCCAATTTTGTGAGCATTCATGGCCCGTCATACAATTTCTATTCCCAGATATGGCCCTTGGGCCAAGAAGTTTGCCCACCCTTGGTTTAGACTCTACAAAACGCTTGTAAATTGCAGCCTGCCTTCATCTCACTTGTGATGTCTGTAACCCAGGCTATTGGGTAAGATTTAAGTGTTTGCTCTGAAACAGTAAAGCCCCACAGGCAAAAGCAAACCAGTGTGAAATGCTAGTTTGCCACAGGAGGTGCCATCTCCTGTCCAACAGGAGACGGGCCCTAGACCCCAGACAACCCTTGTGGAACAGCAGAGGACAAATGACTACGTTGATTGCTCCCCATCCCCCATTAAGAGGAGACCTGCGTGTGATCGCCTCCCTTTATCTTGGCAGAAGGGAATAAAAATCCCTGGCAGTAAGAAACTGCATCTGTTTGAACTCTAAAGGGCCAGAGACCCCAAACTGAAGCCAGAGACCCCCAGGGGCTGCCTCCTGGGGCCGTCCTGAGAGATACTTTGAATTGACAGATCTCACTACAACTCTGTCCTGTTAGGCCAGGTCTATTTTATACACAGAGCTTCTCCCACTGACACAGCTACTGCCTCGCGCGGAGGTGGAGTTATGAACCTGACAGGAGAGCTCTTTCCTGTCAGCGTGCAATGTCTTTGCCAGACATGCTACAATGCACATTTGTAGTGTAGACCTGCCTTTCGGGTTTAGTTAGGAACTCATTGGCGTGGATATGATTTGTAGCCAATAATTTGAGTTTATTATCCAGTTACTGTATGATGTTATAATTAATTAATATGTCATGAGATATAGAATCATTGTATGTTAAATAGAATTAATTTGTAGGATTATAGAAGTATAAGATTGATCAGTATTTAGAGGGAATCGTGTATTAGATCGCTAAGTAAGAAAGACTGAAACACAATACCTGTAGGCTGAGGCCTGCAAGATTTTAGCTTCGCTATTTTAGACCTTGGAGATAAGAAATGCTGACATAAGTAAGTGAGCGAAGAATAACCCGATGCCCTACAATTATGGGAAAAGAGGTACCAAGGGGTAATATTGTGAAAAATTATCCAGAAGATTAATTTTAAATCACAAAAATGCTGTAAAAATCTGTTTCTAACATGTGACTTAACCACAGGATACAGGTTGTATGTCAGTGTTAATGAGCATAAAGAGAACCTACACAACCTGTAGGAATTGGAGTCCCTAGGCCAAGTAACCAAAAAGAATCATTATAATCTCATGAGATTCCCGATCTACCATGGCAGGAGATAGCTGCGGGCAGTTTTGACTTCGGCAGACATGTCTACTCCAAATGGCTACTTTTCCAAATGTCTAGAAGTTCTGCGTCAGCCAGAGAAGTTGGCGCGCTCTGTTACTACCCTGTTTCCCCGAAAATAAGACAGTGTCTTATATTAATTTTTGCTCCCAAAGATGCGCTAGGTCTTATTTTCAGGGGAGGTCTTATTTTTCCTGGAGCTTCGGGGCCTTATATTCCGGGGTGGCCTTATTAGCGGGGAGGTCTTATTTTCGGGGGATGCCTTATATTACAGCGAGAGGCAAAACTGGAAGTAGGTCTTATTTTCGGGGGATGTCTTACTTTTGGGGAAACACGGTAGTAACTGAGAGCTGTATTTGCACGCCAGGTCATCCTGAATGTTAGGGGGCTTATTCCTTCACCCTCTCACTTCCCTGGTCCTTCTCGCATGAACAGAGAGCAACAATACCCGAAGTCCAAAGGTGCAAACAATTCAATGTTTATTGGGGTGAACTTCCAGCAAGCATGATTCCAGTTTCCTTCCTTAATGTCCCCCTTCCCAGCTCTGACACCACAGAGCCTTGCCTGTGTCCCTGTTCCTGTTCCTGTTCCCATTCCCTGTTCCCATTCCCCCCTTAGCAAAACATGATCCCAATTCCCCCAGTCCCTGTTCCCATTCCCCCCTTTACTTCCTGATTGACTGCAGACTATATAGTAAAACTTGAGTTCTGCTTAGCTATACCTTAACCAATCATTTTACTGAAATTTAACTAACCAATCCTAACATACTGTAACATGGTTATTTAACCAATTATATTCCACCACCTTAATTGGTTTACACCCAACAAAATTAATTATACAGCAGACAGAAACAATTACTGAACCAGACAGAGACCATGCAAATAAACATACAAAACAATACAGAAGCGAGGATTTCACAACTACATCTATACAGACATAAGGGTTTTCCAGCTGTGTCTATTGATAAGTAAGTTCTTACCAGACAGAAAACTATTAAACTAAATTTCCTTTTACATCTTCTAGGCTCTTCCCTTTCTCTGGAGGTGATAGTAGGGTTACCATATGTGGAGTGTCCCAAAAGAGGACACTCCACGGGGCCCCGGCCCCGCCCCCCGTCCCGGCCACACCCCCGCCCAAACTCCGCCCCCTCCCCCAAAGTCCCTGCCCCAACTCCGCCCCCTCCCCTGCTTCCCGCGAACATTTGATTCGCTGGAAGCAGGAAGCAGGTAAGCT
>NW_020664586.1:2344042-2409809 GCF_002925995.2 Terrapene triunguis | reverse complement strand
ATCCCCAAAAGCCGGACATGTCCGGGAAAATCCGGACGTATGGTAACCCTAGGTGATAGGAATATCAGGAAAGGATTGTATTCCTAACAGCCCAATAGCACCTTATTTCCATGTGACTAGTTTGGAATGTGAGGATGTGACCGTTCACTTCTCAGCTTATGGCTGCCTCTGCTGCTTAGCCAAAGGCCTTACTTAGCCTAAGAACAGAGCCTCAGACTGTCACAGTACGAGAAGACCCTTACACAGACAGTGATTTTAATTCTTTCTTTTATACCTCTATAACTAGCTAAGTGATAAGAATACACCTAAATTCTTAAAGTATAGGCCTTTAAAGACAGGCCTGAATATCTATATTCTAACACTGAAGAATTAGTGAGTGACCAAGTTCTGTTTGCAAGCACAGAAAAGGGGAACTTCGCGAGATCTGGGGGAGTGAAACTCATTCAGCCCTGGATACCCGCAATGGAACAGAATGGCTGGGTGAACCGTTCCGATGATGAAATCCATGTTTCGCAAAATAGCTGCATCAGGCAAAGATCCCTCCTGGGCTCTTTTGGACTTGACAAAAGCACCACTAACAGGAATACTGCTCTGCACATGATGGGGAGGATGTTGCGAGCTACTCTTCCATTCTCACACGCACTGCTACAATCTGCTCACATCAGATTAAAGCAGCTACAGGAAAGACAGATGAGATGCTGTGACCTGACTGCTCTTTGTGTTCCATTGCCGAGATCCAATATCCATGGGAACAACACCAGGTTGGCAAGCAGCAAGGGTGGTAGCGATGAGTCCAGACAGCCATATTGAGACATGCACAGGAGAAAGGTACAGAAGTAATAGAAGGTGCCTAAGACCTGACTGGACGCTGCTGACATCGGATACACAACAGCAGCAGCGGTCCCCAGCCCTGCAAGCCAGTGATCAGCATTGACGCCAGCATCTCCTGAGAGACAGGTTGCAGCTGGACCATCAGAAAGTCAGTTCACAGGACATGGCCGGCCGGTGCGCATGCCAGCAGGATACCAAGGTTTGTGCTCCCCGTCTGGACGGGAACTGCACACAAAAGCAGCCTCAGGCAGTGGGGAAGCGTGAGCTCCCAGCATTACATGTTGACAGCCTCTGACCCGCACAGCTCAGGATTACACAACTAGTGGCCAGCAGTGCGGGGAGCAGGCCGTGTGCTGAGGGCCCAGTCTGTTGGAGGTGTTGTTTACGGGTGGGGTTTGAAGAAGAAAGGGAGCTATCGGTGGTGCTGGTCTCTGTAAAATTAGGCACGTGTAGTTGGCAGAGGGGTCCTCTCAGGTGGGGCAGACACAGGCAGGGCAGAGTCTGGAGGACTCCCCTTGACATGTAACTAACAGAGAGTTGGGGTGAAATGCTGGGCTCACGCTGGGGTCCTGGAATATGGGGACTGCAGTGTGCTTACCAGGAGGATGCTTTCAGCTGCTGGAGTTGCTCCCAGCTCTGCCCGGCGGGTTCAGGGGACAGGGTGACACCTCAGTGAAATCAAGCTCAATGGATCAGTCCCGGGCCCGCGGGATTCAGCCCTGTCCAGGCCGTGCACATCCCCAGACCTTCCCCATGACCCTCCCACCCCCAGGCCATACGCTGCACTAGCCCTGCCGCATCCCAGTGATCAGCGGTCCAATACACCTGCTGTGACGTTCTGTACCTCATGGGAACCCCCTGAACCCCCATATTCATCCTTATAAAATGATTGTGTGGTATCCAATGCAAAGTTTGTTATTTCGGGAGTCTTCGGAAGGCTCATGATGCACTGAGCATTGTTGTTATAGTAATATTATAGTAATTGTTGTTATAGTAATGTTATAGGTTGTAATGTCATGTATATAGTTATGAGGCTGAAAATGTGTCCTCATGGCTTGAAACAAAACCAGGCAAAAACTCCCCAAGAGCAGAGAGGCAGTTCACACTTCATCAGGGCATGTATGGGGCAAACCCAGCCCATCCTCACAGAAACAAAGGACACTGGCCTAGGCAGCAACAAAAGGATCTGTTGGACTCTTGAGTGAGTCAGTTTGGGACTGCAATGAGGTAATGCTCACCTGACTCTGAAGGGGTGGGGAGCCAAGAGGAAAGGAAGGACATGATAAAAGGGAGAGACATTTTGCCATGCTTCCTCTCTCTTCCACCACCATCTACAGACATCACCAACAAGCAACTGAACTGCTGATCAAAGGGGAGAGCCTGGCTGAAGGGCAACCAGCCAGCCTGTGGTGAGAAGCATCTACGTTTGTAAGGGCACTGAAAGTGTTAAGATCAGCTTAGAATGTGTTTTCCTTTTATTTCATTTGACCAAATCCAACTTGTTATGCTTTGACTTATAATCAATTAAAATCTATCTGTGTAGTTAATAAATCTGTTTGTTTATTCTACCTGAAGCAGTGCGTTTGGTTTGAAGCATGTCAGAGGCTCCCCTTGGGATAACAAACCTGGTACATATCAAATTCTTTGTTAAATTGACAAACTCATATAAGCTTGCAGTGTCCAGTGGGCATAACTGGACACTGCAAGACAGAGGTTCCTAGGGTTGTGTCTGGGACCGGAGATATTGGCTAGTGTCATTCAGTTGCACAATCCAAGGAGCAGCTTACATGCTAGAGGCTATGCGTGAACAGCCCAGGAGTGGGGGTTCTCACAGCAGAGCAGGGTAAGGCTGGCTCCCAGAGTCGAGGATTGGAGTGACCTAGCAGATCACCAGTCCAGATAACAGCAGAGAGGAACGTCACAGTGGCACAGCGAGCAGGGTATATGTGCAGCTTGTTACTCCAAGTGGAGTTTACATTTTAAGCACTGATATTTGTGATTTTAAGTGAGTCTTAAGTGCAGTGGCTAAGAACAGTCAGGAGGAGGTCACAGTTTTGTTATTTTCTGTTTGCTTATTTCGGGAAAGGGAAGTAGGAACAGAAAAGCAGGAAAATGAGTGAAAGCAGTGAAGCGATTGCGAAGTTGGAGCTTTTTAGGCAGCAGGTTGCAGAAAAGGAGGCTGCACACAGAAGGGCTATGGAAGAAAGAGAAAAAGAGAGAGAGAGAGCGAGAACACCAACTGGACCTGCTAGAGAAGCAGAACCAGAACCCCCCGACCTCAACGACTCCCATCACTCCAAAAATCCACAAATGAGAACACTTATGTCCTGCATACAGTGAAGATGATAATATTGCTGAATATCTGACTACCTTTGAAAGGCTGTGTGTAATACATGAAATCCCTGATGATAAGAGAGTTCCTACTCTGATTGCGAAATTAACTGGTAAAGCTCGAAATGTATTCAATGGAATGTCTATTCTATACTTTATATTCTATGTATTCTATACTTTAGACTATTGTAAATTTAAAGATACTGTTTTGCAAAGTTTTCAGATTACCCCTGAAACATATAGAATTAAATTTTGGAATCTTAAGAGGGATATTGGGATGAGTAATGGGGAACATGTAAACAAAATGAAAGATTTGTTGGGAAAATGGGTGAGGGATAAAGAGGTGGCGAGTTTTGAAGGAATGCTTGATCTTGTTGCTCAAGAGCATTTCTTAAGCATATGTAAGGCTGATGTAAAGCAGTGTCTATGGAACAAAGATGTAAAGACTGTGGATGAGATGGCTTTTTTAGCCGATGCCTTTGAACAGACTCAGGCGTCTATTGAGGGCAGGCCACAGAAAGAGGAGTTTAGAACTGTGGGAAGGGAGGATCCCATTTTGCCCTGGGAAGAGAGAAGGGGGTTGGGAGACTAAACATTCTCTTACACAAAAACATTCTTCTACTGGTAACTCCTATCCCAAATCTCCTGTAAAAACAGAAGATCCCAAAAAGTGCTATGAGGAATAAATGCCCTGTGCTAGGAGGAAGCAGGCAACCAATAGCTCATGTTAGTTCTGCTGCCCTCAACACAGAACCCCCCCAAGCAACTGAAACCTATTATATTGGTTTTGTGACGTTAGCCTCTGCAGAACCAGATATGGACCATATTAAGGCTGTCCAAATTGATGGCAGGGAGTACTTGGGGCAGAGGGATACAGGGGCCCAGATCTCTCTGGTTAAGCAGAGTGGGGTCCCAAAGGCCAGTATGCTACTTGGCCAAATGGCAGAGATTGTGGGGGTGGGCGAAAGGAGATTCCTCATACCACTAGCTAAAATCCATGTGGTGTGGGAAGGTTTGGAAAGTGTTTCGACTGTGAGGGTAACAGAACACCTCCTAGTTGACCTGCTTCTTGGTAATGATTTTTTCCGTGTAGTTCAGGTTAAAGTATTTGCCTGCAGAAGGAGGGAGTTTTATGCTGGGACCCCAGAGGGAAAGGGTAACGTCTCAGGAACTGCTGAGAGAACGGGAGAGAGTCTCCTTGATTCTTCTACAGCAGGGGGAAGCCACATGCTTCCAGGTGATTGAGACCAACTCCTGCATTGCAGCTGGAGGCAACACCACATCAGGAATGGATGGGGGTGTAATGCCTGCCAGGGAGAGAACTGTCCAGGTTGTTAGCTGCCAGCAGGTTGCAGCTGAACCAGAGATAAACCGGGCTCTAGGGAGCAGAGAGAAATGTGTCCCAGAGAAGAGCCCAGAGAAGAGGCAGGGAATCTCAGGAACCACTGAGGTGAGTGAGGATTCCTGTGACTGTAACACAGGGAAGCAGGGTGCTTCCAAGTACGGGAGGGGCTGAGGGTATGTCTACACTACAAAATTAGGTTGGATTTATAGAAGCCGGTTTTATAGAAACCGGTTGTATGCAGCCGATTGTGTGTGTCCCCACATAAAATGCTCTAAGTGCATGAAGTCGGCGGACCGCGTCCACAGTACCGAGGCTAGCGTCGACTT
Source organism: Terrapene triunguis (assembly GCF_002925995.2). NCBI lineage: Eukaryota > Metazoa > Chordata > Testudines > Emydidae > Terrapene > Terrapene triunguis. The sequence goes on along the minus strand of NW_020664586.1, from coordinate 2,404,976 downwards.
CCGGCGCATTGCACTATGGTACCTATCCCACAGTTCCCGGAGTCTCCGGCGCCCATTGGAATTATGGGTTGATATCGCAATGCCCGAATGATGCAAAGCAGTGCCGCGGGGGGTTCTGGGTACATTGCTTCAGGCCCCTCCCCTGCCGTCACAGCAACGGCAGACAATAGATTCGCGCCTTTTTACCTGGGTTACCTGTGCAGACAACATACCACGCCAAGCATTGAGCCCGCTCAGCTCAGCTCACCGTCACCATATGTCTTCCGGGTGCCGGCAAACGTGGGACTGCATTGCTAAACAGCAGCAGCAGCTTACTGCCTTTTGGCGGTAGACGGTGCAGCATGACTGGTAGCCTTCATTGGCGATCTGGGTGCTGGCAGCTGTGGGGCTGCATTGCACCAGCCCCTTGCCTTTTGGTAGAAGATGGTTTATTACAACTGGTATCCGTCGTCGTCGTACTGCAGTGGCTGTCGATCATGGGCACCCGGGCAGACAATGATGGTTATCAGTCGTAGTATGCTATTTTCTGCCATGCGCCCTGTTGGATCATTGCACGTTAGCAGAGTCGTAGTATGCTATTTTCTGCCAAGTGCCCAGTATTGTCTGCTAAGCACCCAGAAGAGGCCGATGGCGATCTGGGTGCTGGCAGACATGGGGCTGGCAGACGTGGGGCTAGATTGCTACACAGCAGCAACCCCTTGCCTTTTGGGCAGAAGATAGTATATTATGACTGGTATCCGTCGTTGTCATACTGCAGTGGGTATCAGATGGTGCAATAGACCTGAAGGCTAACTGCCAAGTGCCCAGTATTTGCTGCTAAGCACCCAGAAAATGCCAAGGGCTATCAGTCATGCTGCACCGTCGTCTTAAGATGTAAAAAATAGATTTATTCTGTATTCATTTGCTTCCCCCCTCCCTCCTGCTAAACCCAGGCTTTTGAGTTCAATCTTTGGGGGGGGCCATTCTGTGTGACAGTTGTTTGTGTTTCTCCCTGATGCAAAGCCACCTTTCTTGATTTTAATTCCCTGTACCTGTACGCCATGTCGTCACTCGCCCCTCCCTCCCTCCCTCCCTCTCTCCATCCCTCCCTTCTTCCCCTGGTCCGTCAGATACTACTTTCGCGCCTTTTTTCAGACCAGACGCCATAGCCAGCACTGGGATCATGGAGCCCGCTCAGATCACCGCGGCAATTATGAGCACTATGAACACCACGCGCATTGTCCTGGAGTATATGCAGAGCCTCCTGGACATGCCAAAGCAAAACCAGGACCAGCTGAGGAGGAGGCGATTGCAGCGCGGCGACGATAGTGATGAGGAAATTGACATGGACCTCTCACAAGGCACAGGCCCCAGCAATGTGGAAATCATGGTGTTACTGGGGCAGGTTCATGCCGTGGACCGCCGATTCTGGGCCCGGGAAACAAGCACAGACTGGTGGGACCGCATCGTGTTGCAGGTCTGGGACGATGCCCAGTGGCTGCGAAACTTTCGCATGCGTAAGGGCACTTTCATGGAACTTTGTGACTTGCTTTCCCCTGCCCTGAAGCGCCAGAATACCAGGATGAGAGCAGCCCTCACAGTGGAGAAGCGAGTGGCGATAGCCCTGTGGAAGCTTGCAACGCCAGACAGCTACCGGTCAGTGGGGAATCAATTTGGAGTGGGCAAATCTACTGTGGGGGCTGCTGTGATCCAAGTTGCCAGGGCAATGAGAGACCTGGTGATATCAAGGGTAGTGACTCTGGGAAACGTGCAGACCATAGTGGATGGCTTTGCTGCAATGAGATTCCCAAACTGTGGTGGGGCGATAGACGGAACCCATATCCCTATCTTGGCACCGGCGCACCAAGCCACCGACTACATAAACCGCAAGGGGTACTTTTCAATGCTGCTGCAAGCCCTGGTGGATCACAAGGGACGTTTCACCGACATCAACGTGGGCTGGCCGGGAAGGGTACATGATGCTCGCGTCTTCAGGCAGTCTCTTCTGTTTCGAAAGCTGGAGGAAGGGACTTTCTTCCCGGACCAGAAAATAACCATTGGGGATGTTGAAATACCTATCGTTATCCTTGGGGACCCAGCCTACCCCTTAATGCCATGGCTCATGAAGCCGTACACAGGCAGCCTGGACAGTAGTCAGGACCTGTTCAACTACAGGCTGAGCAAGTGCCGAATGGTGGTGGAATGTGCATTTGGGCGTTTAAAAGCGCGCTGGCGAAGCTTACTGACTCGCTCAGACCTTAGTGAAAAGAATATCCCCATTGTTATTGCTGCTTGCTGTGCGCTCCACAATATCTGTGAAAGTAAGGGGGAGACATTTATGGCGGGGTGGGAGGTTGAGGCAAATCGCCTGGCCGCTGATTACGCGCAGCCAGACACCAGGGCGGTTAGAGGAGCACAGCAGGGCGCGGTGCGCATCAGAGAAGCGTTGAAAACCAGTTTTGTGACTGGCCAGGCTATGGAGTGAAACTTCTGTTTGTTTCTCCTTGGTGAACCCTCCGCCCCTCCCCCCCCACCCGGTTAACTCTACTTCCCTGCAAACCAACCACCCCACCCTCCCCTACTACCCTCCCCCCTTCGAGCACCACTTGCAGAGGCAATAAAGTCATTGTTACTTCACATTCATGCATTCTTTATTAATTCATCACACAACTAGGGGGATAATTGCAAAGGTAGGCCTGGATGGGTGGGGGAGGAGGGAAGGAAAAAGACACAGTGCACTTTAAAACTTTAAAACTTATTGCACTGGAAATCATCTAGGCTGGAGTGATTGGGTGGCCGGAGGCCCCCCCCACCGTGTTCTTGGGCATCTGGGTGAGGAGGCAATGGGACTTGGGGAGGAGGGCTGTTGGTTACACAGGGGCTGTAGCGGCGGTCTCTGCTCCTGCTGCCTTTCCTGCAGCTCAACCATATGCAGGAGCATATCACTTTGATGCTCCAGCAGCCGGAGCATCGACTCTTGCTTTCTGAGTACAAGTTGACGCCACCTCTCCTCTTCAGCCCGCGTTTCAGCACGCAACTTCTCCTCTTGAGCACGCAACTTCTCCTCTTCAGCCCGCGATTCAGCACGCCACCTCTCCTCTCGCTCATATTGGGCTTTTTTAAAATCAGTCATTGACTGCCTCCACGCATTCTGCTGTGCTCTGTCAGCGTGGGAGGCAGTCTGTAGTTCAGTAAACATTTCGTCACGCGTCCTTCGCTTCCTTCTTCGAATATTCACTAGCCTCTGCGAAGGAGTAAGATTTGCAGCTGGTGGAGAAGGGAGAGGTGGTTAAAAAAGATACATTTTAGAGAACAATGGGTACACTCTTTCACGTTAGATTTTGCTGTTCACAACATCACACAGCACATGTGCTTTCGTTACAAGGTCGCATTTTTCCTCTTATATTGAGAGTCTCCTGGTTTGGTGTGAGAGATCACTCACGCAGTGCCAGGACACAGATTTCAGCTTGCAGGCAGCCATGGTAAGACATACAGTCTTTGGGCTTTTTTAACCTTCTTAACATGTGGGGATGGTTTCAAACAGTACTGCCCTCATTTCCCATACCAAGCACCCGTTTGGTTGGCCATTTAAAATGGGTTTGCAATGTAAAAGGAGGGGCTGCGATTTCAGGTTTAACATGCAGCACAAACCCAACTAACTCCCCTCCCCCACACACCCAATTCTCTGGGATGGTCACTTCACCCCTCCCCCCCACCGCGTGGTTAACAGTGGGGAATATTTCTGTTCAGCAGAGCAGGAAGGGGCACCTCTGAATGTCCCCTTAATAAAATCGCCCCATTTCAACCAGGTGACCGTGAATGATATCACTCTCCTGAGGATAACAAAGAGCGATAAGGAATGGATGTTGTCTGCATGCCAGCAAACACCGGGACCATACGCTGCCATGCTTTGTTATGCAATGATTCCAGACTACGTGCTACTGGCCTGGCGTGGTAAAGTGTCCTACCATGGCGGACGGGATAAGGCAGCCCTCCCCAGAAACCTTTTGCAAAGGCTTTGGGAGTACATGAAGGAGAGCTTTCTGGAGATGTCCCTGGAGGATTTCCGCTCCATCCCCATACACGTTAACAGACTTTTCCAGTAGCTGTACTGGCCGCGATTGCCAGGGCAAATTAATCATTAATCATTAAACACGCTTGTTTTTAAACCATGTGTAATATTTACAAAGGTACACTCACCAGAGGTCCCCTGTGTGCCCTCAGGGTCTTGGGTGAGTTCGGGGGTTACTGGTTCCAGGTCCAGGGTGACAAACATATCCTGGCTGTTGGGGTAACTGGTTTCTCCGCTTCCTTGCTGCTGTGAGCTATCTATGTTCTCTCCATCCTCATCTTCCTCATCCGCCGAACCCTCTTCCCTGTTTCCAGCGAGGGACTGATAGCACACGCTTGGGCTAGTGATGGCTGCACCCCCTAGAATGGCATGCAGCTCCTCGTAGTAGCGGCATGTTTGCGGCTCTGCCCCGGACCTTCCGTTTGCGTCTCTGGCTTTGTGGTAGGCTTGCCTTAGCTCCTTAATTTTCACGCGGCACTGCTGTGTGTCCCTGTTATGGCCTCTGTCCTTCATGGCCTTGGAGATCTTTTCTAATGTTTTGCCGTTTCTTTTACTGCTTCGGAGTTCGGCGAGCACTGCTTCATCTCCCCAGATGGCGATCAGATCCCGTACCTCCCGTTCGCTCCAGGCTGGAGCTCTTCTGCGATCCTGGGACTGGGACTGGGACTCCATCATGGTTAACTGTGCTGATGAGCTCTGCATGGTCACCTGTGCTCTCCACGCTGAGCAAACAGGAAATGAAATTCAAACGTTCGCGGGGCTTTTCCTGTCTACCTGGCCAGTGCATCTGAGATGAGAGTGCTGTCCAGAGCGGTCACAATGAAGCACTGTGGGATAGCTCCCGGAGGCCAATAATGTCGAATTCCGTCCACACTAACCTAATTCCGACCCCCTAAGGCCGATTTTATCGCTAATCCCCTTGTCGAGGTGGTGTTAAGAAACCGGTTTAAAGGGCCCTTTAAGTCGAAAGAAAGGGCTTCGTCGTGTAAACGTGTCCAGGCTTAAGTCGATTTAACGCGGCTAAAGTCGACCTAAACTCGTAGTGTAGACCAGGCCTGAGACTAGCTCCTTTCCAGCAGAAGGCAACATGCCCTCAGGCGCAGGGACAGGAGAGGTGTTGTCAGTGATTAAGGAAACTGTCCCAGTCATTAGCTGGCAGAGTTTTGCCAAGAGACAACAAGAGACAGAACCCTTCCTAGCGAGCACAGAGGAATGTGTCTTAAAGGGGGGCCCAGAGGAGGAAACTGGGGAAGGAATAGTGGGGGTACAGGGGGCACCCCCATCCCTGCCATTCTCCTCAATCCCAACCCACAGGCCCCCCTGCCATCCCAGCCCTGGCACCCCACCCCCGCCATGCTCCTCAATCCCAACCCACAGCCAGGAGCGGCGCCAGGGTTTTTGGCGCCCTAGGCGATAGCGCTCCTCCTCTGAGCATTCGGCGGCGGGGGTCCTTCCGCTCCGCGTCTTTGGGGCACTTCGGCGGCGGGTCCCGAAGCGAGTGAATTTCCACCGAAGACCTGGAGCGGAAGGACCCCCCGCCACCGAATTTCCGCAGAGGGCGGCAAAATGCCCCCCCCCAAATCCTGCCGCCCTAGGCGATCCCTGGGGCACTCCACTTGATACCGGCTACCAACTAGACATCGAGCCGTTGATCACTACCTGTTGAGCCTGACAATTTATCCAGTTTTCTATCCACCTTATAGTCCATTCATCCAATCCATACTTCTTTAACTTGCTGGCAAGAATACTGTGGGAAACTGTACCAAAAGCTTTGCTAAAGTCAAGGAATAACACATCCACTGCTTTCCCCTCATCCACAGAGCCAGTTATCTCATCATAGAAGGCAATTAGGTTAGTCAGGCACGACTTCCCCTTGGTGAATCCATGCTGACTGTTCCTGATCACTTTCCTCTCCTCTAAGTGTTTCATAATTGATTCCTTGAGGACCTGCTCCATGATTTTTCCAGGGACTGAGGAGAGGCTGACTGGCCTGTAGTTCCCCGGATCCTCCTCTTTCCCTTTTTTAAAGATGGGCACTACATTAGCCTTTTTCCAGTCATCCGGGACCTCCCCCAATCGCCACATAAAACTGCACAAACAGCCCTTTGATTTGTACCTGCCCCATGCCGGGGCAGACCCATCGGGTGCATATTAGGGGGCATCAGATGTCCCGGCGGGGAGCTCAGTTCTCTGCCGGGCAGTGCCACATTCAACCACCAGAGGGAGTAAAGACACCACAAATCCCCTCCTCCGGCAGGCCAGCATCACCCAGTGGGGTCAGGGGGGCAGTGTCCGCGGAGCCAGGCTAATGCGAGACAGAGCCCACAGGCCTGGTGCGCCCATGGGCCACAGCCTCCAGCCACCTGCATGTACCCACAGGCCTGGTGCCCGAGGGGCTGGTAGCCTGCAAGGCCTGGCTTACTGGCAGTCCCAAACCATGGAAAAACCCATGTCATTCCAGGCCCAACCCAAAGGGATTTTTTTTGAAATTTTTAACAAATTGAAAAAAAAAAGAAAAGGTGATGGTCAAACGCGCAATGTTTCCTTCCAGCAGCCAGCAACTGCAACACAAGGTCTGGCCCTTTGTTACGCACCCTGGTTTCTCTTTTTCACACAACGAAAGGATGGTTTGAAATGAAACAGGGTTTCTAAACCAGAAAACTGAAACATTTTGATTTTTCTTTAGAAAATTATTTTCCACCGGGAAAAAATGGTCAAAATCAACAGGAATTTGCTAAATATTTCAGTCTGGCCACATCTGCGTTTTTGGCTGAAAAAAAATGTGGCCAGAACTGTTGCCTACCTGTACTCAGTCCCGGAGTCCAGAGCCCAGAGTCCTAGGATCTCCCCCCCGAGTCCCAACCAGGAGACTGACTGGCTTCTAGCAGCCCAGCCTCAGTCATGTCCAGTGGCCCCTCCTTCATCCTTTGTCTCTTTCCCAGGCAAGCAGGTCACCTGGCCTCCACTTCTCACTTTGTTCTCCAACTCGTCCGGCTGGCTCCTGGAGAGGATGGGCCCCAGCCATCAGGTGCCAGGATACAGGGTGTTGGCCATTTTCTGTGCCCAGGCAGCCAGTCAGCAGTCATACCTGCCCCTAGGGATCTCTGCAATGATCACACACCCTTGTCCCACCTCCTAGATACTTGAGTAACACATAGGGAAAATTGAGGCACACACAGTATTCAGATGAAACATTAAGCACATTCCCACTTCGTCACAACGGGCTTCTTCCAAGAGCCTCACTTGTAACCCACCAGGGAAATGTAGTTGTCCCTGCCAGACCCCGTCACAACCCCTGCAAAGCCACACTGTGGAGCTGTCCACATTTACCCATTGGTGGTTTGCCAGTACAGCACCCAGTAACCCCTTGCCCCCCCACAGCTGCCTGGAGCTCCCAGCACACACAGAGCCAGGGGGGATGAGGTTGTGCTGGTCTAGGGTTACCATATTTCAGCACTGAAGAAAGAGGACACTACACGGGGGCCCTGGCGCTGCCCCAACTCCGCCCCTTCCCCACCCCCGGCTCCACCCCAACCCAACCCCGCCCCGGCCCCGCCCCTTCCCCAAAGTCCCTGCCCCAACTCTGCCCCCTCCTCTGAGCACCCTGCATTCCCCCTCCTCCCTCCCGTTCTGAACTTGGTTGGGGGTTGCTAAGTGCTTCCCTGCTCCCCACTCACCCTGCAGCCCCTGCACCCCCTGCCCCTGTAGCCTCTGCGCCCCCCCGCCTGCCCTGCCCCTGCACCCCCCTGCACCCCCTGCCCCTGCAGCCTCTGCGCCCCCCCACCCCTGCAGCCTCTGTGACCCCTGCTCCTCACTCGCCCTGCAGCCCCTGCACCCCTCTGCCCCTGCAGCCTCTATGCCCCTGCCTGCCCTGCTCCTCCTCGCCCTGCAGCCCCTGCACCCCCCCGTCCCTGCAGCCTCTGTGCCCCCCACCCAGGGCCGTAGCAACAAAGAACGTGGCCCCCTCCGAACGGTGGCGCCCTCCGAACATATGTCTGGGCGGGGCCCCTTACAATGCAGAAACTGGAATGCGGTATTTATTTTGCCACTTTTAGGGGCCCCCTTCCTTGCGGGGCCCCCTCCGGTCGGAGGGTACGGAGGGTGCTCGCTACGCCTCTGCCCCCGCCTGCCCTGCCCCTGTAGCCTCTATGCCCCTGCCTGCCCTGCTCCTCCTCGCCCTGCAGCCTCTGCACCCCCCCGCCTGCCCTGCTCCCCTGCTCACCCGGCAGCCTCTGCCTGGCAGGGGCTTCAGACACTCAGTGGCGACCGGGGGCGGCACGGGTCCCTGCAGCCCTGGCCGCAGCCTCCTTCCTGCTGCCACCGAACACGTTCCCCGGCCTGTTGTCCCCGCCAGAAACAGCTCCCGCGGCGCTGGGTTCCGAGCCGTGCAGGGCAACGGGGCCACAGGAAGGGTCCCACAGTGGCCGGGGGGGTCCCCGCCCGTGAGGGAAGCCCGAGCCCCCCTGCCCGAGCTCGCTACAATGTAGCCGGGGCAGCTGGGCTGCGCTGCGGACCCGGCGGATTGTGCTGGGGCTGGGCGGACCCTGGCTTATGCCTCCCTATTTACTCGGACATGTCCAGCTTTTTTGAAATTCCCCCCGGATGGGGATTTGAGCACCAAAAAGCCGGACATGTCCGGGGAAATCCAGACATATGGTAACTCTATGCTGGTCTCAATCTGTGCCCAGCAGACCCAGTCCCATGATGTGGTGCATCTATTGGAGGCAGGTGTCTCAGTCATGGGTAGTCACCAGCACGCCTGACGGAGCAGGACAGTGTGCCCATAGGTGGGGCCAGCATACGATGCCCTGGGCTGGGTCATTGAACCCCAAGACCTTTAGAGTAAAGCACAGCCTGAGCTGGAGGAGCCTGTCTGTTAACTGTAGGGGCCTCTTAAAACCTCGATGGGTGTGGCCACACTGGCTGACTTGGGCTCACCAGGCTCAGGCTAAGGGGCTGTTTAATTGCAGTGCAGACTTTCGAGCTTTGGGATCCTCCCACCTCACAGGGTCCTAGAGCCCTGGTTCCCACCTGAGCCCGGATGTCTACATTGCCGTTCAACGGCCCCTTAGCCCAGCTCAGCTGGCACGGGCCAGCCGTGGGGTTTTAATTGCAGTGTAGGCATCCCCCAGGAGGACAGAGGGGTGCTGGGGTGAGCATGGGATGCAGGAGGTGCATTTCTGTTCCATACAGGGCCAGTGAGATGCACTAGTGAGTCTTCGCTGGCACTTTGCACTAGGCAAGGAGCTGCCTTGTCCCATGAATGGCCCTCGGGGAATGCAGTTAATCATAAACAGCTGCTGATGGAATGATTCGGCACATACCTTGGACTGGAGAGGACTCAGCGTCTCACCTGGAGAGCCAAAGTCAATATTGTACTGTGGGCTGTGAGGACTGAGTAACGCAGGAGGTATGGCTGGCTGGGGAGGGAAATGGGGGCTGGTTGCATTGTGTGAACTGGGCTGGGATCAACTCCCTGCAAACCGGGGCTCAGTTCTAGTGTCTGGCCAAGCTTTGCTCAGCGCACCATGGTGGCTTTCTGCTCTCTTGGCATTTTCCTTCCCCAGTGCTGACTGAAGACCAAGTGCACCCCCTCCCCCCCCAGCAGCCTCTGGGATGTGTGAGATTGTGCTGGGCTGCCTGTGACCCCCCCGGGGCCCTCCTGCTGGGCAGGAATGGATGGAGCACAGCAGCACCCCAGTCCTCCCCTGCACACCTGCTGCTCATTGGCACGGCCGGTGCCAGAGGCACCCCTGGGGGATTTCCCCACAGCCCTCCTCCCTTCAGTCAGGAATGTGTCCAGGAATGAGGAGTAGCTGCTGGCCGCTCTACGCTCCCATCGTAACCACACCTGGCAGCAGTGGGAGCTCAGTGATAGCATTTCCCAAGGGAAAATAACCAAAGCGTTTGTGCTCCCTGTGACGGGTCATGCCCCTTGGGAAGCCACCTGATGTGCTGAGATACCACTGAGTCTACCTGTTCTACCAGCATGGGCCCCCTTTAACCTGTCTTGCTGAGCCAGCCTCTTAAAACCTCCTCTAACACACACACAGGCAGGGCCACACCCAGCAGCAGCTCAGCTCTGGGAAGACTCAGTTTAAGGGATTTGCTCCAGCACTCAGATGTCCACCTCCCTTGGAGTGCAGACCCAAAGATATATTATGAAAGTCGCCCCCTCCCTCAATGTGGAGAGAGGTGTGCACAACTTCTCGCCCCCCAAGTTAGAAATTACAGAAACTGGGTTTATTAATAAACAAAACAAATTTTATTAACTATAAAAGGCAGATTTTAAGTGGTAAAAGGGGTAACAAACAGAACAAAGCAGATTACTAAACAAATGAAATCAAATACGCAAACTAAGCTAGTTTCACTAAAGAAATTGGTTACAAATAGATATTGTTGCAGGCAGTTTGCAAAGTTTCTGTGGTTCAGAGTTCCAGTTATTCAGACTGGACCCCTGTCTCAGTTTGGACTCCCCCCTTGCCTTCCCTTTTTCAGTCTTTCTTCTTGGGCAGACAGGCCATGGAGAGGAGGAGTTCTGTTGCCCTTCCTCCTCACCCTTAAATAGGATTTACATAAGGCGGGAATCCTTTGTTTCCCTTACAGTGGAAAGTTACAAGAAGTCCCAGGTAATGTTTTAGTATCAGGGGACAAGGTCAGCTGAGTCTGTAGTATCACAGCGTCCATGAGTCTGTGGCAGTATGGAGTGTCCACAGGAAGGCCAAGCTTTTCACAGTCTATTGTTCTTGCTGATGGGCCATCAGCCCTGTCTGGCTTTTCCATTGTTGTACCAGAAGTGTTAGCAGTGGGTGTCACCCAAAGTAGCCTAGCTGAAATACAGATACATAGTCAATATTCCTAACTTCAGATACAGAAATGATATAGGCATACAGATTGGATAATCACATTCAGTAAATCATAATCTTTCCAATATCTCACATGAGCTGTCTGGCATAAAGTATATCTCAGTTATGTCATAAGCATATTTTCATAAGGAATATGGAATGGGCACGTTAGCTCCTCTGGGTCTCCCCCTAACCCAAGAGTTATGGGGGAAATGGGCAGTTCCCTACAGGGGTGGTGTTAAACTGAGATGCCCCATCCCCCCAGTGTTGCCCAGGTCCAGAGCCAGTGGGGTGCAGTAGTGCAGGGCTCTGCACCCTAAGGGGAAATTGCACCCCACTGGGCAGGCTCCATACCATGGGTACTGGAGCGTGTGTGCACATGGCTCCTTATAGCACCCCCTGCTGGGAGAGGCTGGGGCCGGAGTAGCCGGGAGCTTCCCCCACAGCCAGTGCCCCCTGCCTGTCTCAGCACGGGCAGAGAAGGTTGTGGGTCAGGTCCGTCCCAGCATGGGGCAGAGAGGGTTGTGGGTCAGGCCCATCCTGGTGCCTGCAGAGGGGGTTCTGGGTCAGGCCCATCCCAGTGCCGGCAGAGAGGGCTCTGGGGCAGGCCTGTTCTGGGGCAGGGCAGAGAGGGCTCTGGGTGAGGCCCGTCCTGGTGTGGGCAGAGAGGGTTCTGGATAAGGCCTGTTCTGGGGCAGGGCAGAGTGGGCTCTGGGTGAGGCCCATCCTGGTGTGGGCAGAGAGGGCTCTGGGTCAGGCCCGTCCCGGCACGGGCAGAGATGGTTTAGGGTCAGGTCCATCCCAACACTGGCAAAGACGGTTTGGGGTCAGGCCCCCCTAGGTGAGAGAAGTGCACCATTGGGCCCCGTTCCCCTATCCCCCTGGTGCCCCCTCCGGGGGCGGATGGCCTGGCCTCCCGTCACACAGTCTGAGCTCAGGCAGGAGGGGCTCCATGGACTGAGACTCCCCCTTTCCTGCCTATGCCTCTATCATCTCCCCTCCCCCACCTCAGAAACCCCGCAGAGCTCAGTGATGCTGGGCTCTGCCCCATCTCGGCTAGGGTGACCAGACAGCAAATATGGAAAATCGGGATGGGGGTGGGGGGTAATAGCAGCCTATATAAGAAAAAGACCCAAAAATTGGGACTGTCCCTATAAAATCAGGACATCTGGTCACCCTAATCTCTGCACAGGCCTGGGGCTGGCGCTCCCTATCTAGCCTCATGCTCCCCGGGGCTTCGTGGGTGCAAAGGGGTCTCTTTCCTCCCATAGAAGCCGGCCCCACCCATCCAGTTGATCACCGCAGGGGGGCAGGGGTGTCTGGGGGGGTCTCACGCTGCTGTAGAGGAGGGGATCCCAGCCTGACTGGGGGTTCACCCGTTATAACCCAGAGCCCTGGAAAGCATCACGCCCACCCCCAGCAGGGAGGCACGCACTATTTCACAGATGGGGAAACTGAAGCACAGAGAGGGTAGTGACTGGCTCAGGGTCACAGCGCAGTCCTGCAGAGCCAGGCATGGAACCCAGGCATCCTGGCGCCCAGGCCGGTGCATTAAGCACGTGGGCAGCCTTGCTGTGTGTCAGCTGGCATCACTGAGTCAGTCCCAGCGGGAGAGGCCAGGCCGGGCAGCTGCTGAGGACCTGGATCCCTCCGGATCTGCCTCTGCAGAGATCCAGGATCACAGGCAAAGCAGCTGGGTGGGGCCGTTCCCCAGCCATGTCCAGGCATCGCTGTGCCATACCTTCACGGCCAGTGGAGCCCTGAGACCCCCGTGCCAGGCTGGGATCGTTGGGGATGAGCGTTTCTGGATCCCACATGAGCAGAGAGCTCGAGGTGCTGTCCCAGTCTGACTGGGTGGGTCCCTGCCAGGCAGGTCAGGGCGGGGAATGGGTTCAGGGTGGGTCTGACAAAGGTGCCCCCTGGGGATAACGTGATGCTCCCCCCTCCACCCCCAGGTCCGCGTTCAAAGGCTCCGCTGTGTGTGTGTACTCCATGGCCGACATCCGCATGGTCTTCAACGGGCCCTTCACCCACAAGGAGGGACCCAACTACCAGTGGATGCCATACACGGGCAAAATGCCCTATCCATGCCCGGACACCGTAAGTACGATTGGGACCTCCTGCCAGAGCACCTGGCAGGGCCGGCAGCAGGGGAGCGGGGGTCCTCTGGGTATGGCCGCAGTGATGGGAGCTGGAGGTGGGGGGTGGGGGGCACAATCACAAAGTGCCCACCAATGAGTGTGCCTGGGCAGGGACCTCCCCTGTGCAGAGACTCTGACGCTGCCCCCCAGGACTCCTGGGACCTGCCCCACAATAGGGCCTAGAGCAACTCTCCCTGGCCAAGCCAGGCCTGGCACATGACTCAAGGAGAGCCCAGGAGTGGCAGACAGGCTGTGGCTTTGAGGGGATGCACCTGCCAGGGCTGGGAGGCTGGGCAGGGGGCTGAGGGAAGGGCCACGAGATAATGCATTCAGCGCCAAGGGAGTGGGGCTGGCACTGCCCAGCCCTGTGGGAAGCTGGCTGGCTCCAGGCCTGGCCACGGCCCGCAGAGCCTTTGACCGCTGCCTGGGCTCTGCACAGCCTGGCCTGGTTTGGGAGCAGCCCAAAGCAATGGCCATCAGCCACCCCTCTGTCAGCCTAGCGCTGCCAGGACCCCCCCACCATGGGCACCCTCAAGCCCCTCTTCCCAGCAGGGCCAGGGGCAACTTGGCCCTTTGGCTGCCTGGCCGCCTGCTGCGTGGAGAGAGGGCATCAGTGTGTGGGGCGCTCAGCCCAGCACCGCCCCATGCTGGCTTCGTGCCAGGGCTCTGCCAGCCTCTGCACCAGGGGCACCCAGCCTGCTCTGTCAGGGGAGAGGCTCCCCCTATACCACAACCCCCAGCCTTGGCAGTGGCAGGGCATGGGGCAGTGCGGTGGGGAATGGAGGAGTCAGAGGATCCCCATGAAAGGGGCACACGTGAGATGGTGGCTGTGGATCGGGGTCTCGTGGCACCTGATGCTGGCTGAAGGATGGGTGCGTTGACACCTTCAGGAAGGGAGAGCGGGCACATTGTTCTGCCCACGTTCTCAGGGAACAAGCTGTCCTACAGGATGGGTGGGATTGGGGCCGTGCCTTGGGGGCGGGGGGGGGGGCGGGGCCGGGGGGTGGGGGGGGGGGGGGCTGTGCATCGGGAGGTGGGCCATGCGGTAGGGTGGGAGGGCCACGCCTCAGGGGACAGGGCGGAGGCCATGCCACCAGTGGGAAGGGGGAAGACCGTGACCCAGGGTGGGGAGGGGGTAAGCTGGGCTGCAGGATGGGGAGGGGGGCCATGCCTTTGGGGGCGGGGGGAAGCCAGGCCGTGGGTGGGGAATAGGGGGAGGCCGGGCTGTGATTGGGAGGAGGGAGGCCGGGCCATGACTGGGTGACTCCAGCCTGGCACAGAGCCGGGGAGGATGTGGGGATCTGGAGGTGAGTGTCCAGCCCCTCCAGGCTCCTGGCGTGGGGTCAGGTTCAGCTCCCAGTCCCCAGAGAATGTGGTGCCCTCAGCAGGGACTCAGCCGCCAGAACTGGGCCGCACCAAGCGGGGCTGCAGGCGGGGCAGGGTCTGCGCTGGCTGTCGGTTCCCCACCCCTTGTGGAGGGATTGTGCCAGGATGACGCCCTGGGCAGACCCCAGCCACCCCGTGCTAGGTACCCTGGTGCTTGCTGGGCCACGTGGGGCCTGGGCCATCTGGGGCTGCGGGGGCAGGGTCTGTGCCAGGCCCCCGGGAGCCAGCCTGGGGGCAGAGGGGCTTGTTTAACTGGGGGTCTCGTTGTGGCAGAGTGGTCGGCGCTGCCTCGGCCCCTCTCAGGGAGCCAAGCCCCTGGCTGCCAGCCAGCCTGGGGAGCCCAGCCAGTGCCGCCACGTAGGTGGCAAGGAACGCTAATGACCCAGAAAGATCCCGTTAGCTAACGGATGCGCTGCCTCCTGGCCAGCTGTTCTCTCAGTCGCCCCTGCACATGGCAGCCTGGCCAAATTCTCCCACCACCTGTCCTGCCCACTAGGGTATTTCCTCCCTGCCCCACCATTGGTGTAACGAATCGCCAGATCTGCCAGCTCCCAGGCCAGTGCTGGACTCACCAGATCAGTCTCCTCTTGCAGGGGACATCAGGAGCCAAGTTTGGCACACCCTCGTAGGGCCCTACGAGCCTATCAGCAATAGCAGGGGCAAGCCCAGGTACTTTTACAAGAGGCAATGAAACCTGGCTGCGTTCTCTCCCAGCAGGGGGCACTGTGGGGAGGGGCGGTGCTGGTTGTGGAGGGAGTTCCCGGCTACTCCAGTCCCAGCCTCTCCTAGCAGGGGCTGCTCTGGGGAGGAGTGCAGGCTGGTGTGTGTGTGTGTGGGGGGGGGGGGGTCCCGGCTACTCTAGCCCCAGCCTCTCCCAGCAGGGGGCACTGTAAGTCCCAGGGCAGAAATAATGGCTGCGGGACGCGTCTTCCATTCCCAGCCTCTCCCACCAGGGGGCGCTATGGGGAGTGGGGCAGGAGCACTGACTGTGTGTGTCAGGACTCCCAGCTACTCCAGCCCCAGCTTGTCCAGCGGGCTCGGATCCACTTTTCATGAGACACTGGCAGTGTCACGTCTACCATGGAGCCCGTCTGTGCCCGTTCTGCCGCCTAAACAGTCCCAGATCTTGTCGGAGAATCTCTGCTTCCACAATCTTTTGTCTCGTTTCATAATCAGAGTGTTTTATTAATTTCAGCTCAGCCCTGAGGGGCCCTATGCAGAGGCTTTTCTTGGGGTTTCCCTGGTCCTGTGAATCTCAGGCCTGCATGACTCTGCTCCAGGCTGTAAACACTGGGCTGGGCTGGGGCCAGAGCTGCTGGTTGCTCTTGCTCCCGAGTAGCTGAGACCCCGGGTGACGTGTGGCACATCCAGCGGTTTTGGGGCCCACGATTCTGCATTTTATACCTCTCTTAACACTGCCCCTGGGCAAACCGCATGCTCTCATCACACTGCTGAGCATGCTCTCAGCGTCCGGCAGAGACCCACAGCACCCGTCCTTTGGGGAGCCTGCAGAGGGGTCATAGACCTGCCTGGCGTTGCCTGCGTCACACCTGTCCAATGGGCAACAGAAATCAGGGTGTAAATGGGGCCATGGCAGCTGCCCGGGCAGCCTCCCTCCCGCACTCAGGGCTCGCCACATGCCATGTGAGATGCGATCCCAGGCAGCTCAGGGCCAGGGAGGAGCTGGCAGGGAGTTCTGCTCAGGCACGGTGTGTGGGGGGGCAGCTGACCCAGGAGGAATGACTGTGGGGGGGTGGCCCTGAAGGCTGTGGGGCAGGAGTTGCAGGGATCAGCCCTGACACAGGTTCCCAGTGTAGGGGGTGCATGTGGACCCAGGCGGGGTGGGGAGTACGGGGGGAAATTAGGGGGAGGGGGTTTTCCACCCACACAAATCTGTGGCCAGTGGGATTTGGCTGCCAAACCCCGGCCTCCTGGACCTGGTCTCTGCCATTCATCCTCTTTGGTGTCTTTGGTGGTCCAGCCACATTGGGGCAGAGGGTGGAATCTGTGTGGACTTGCCCACCCCCCATTGTCCCTGCCCTGCACCTTCCCCCCAAGTGCACCCTGAGGCAGTGCTGCCAGGGAAACTGAGGCACAGGGGCAGCCCTGAAAGCACAGAGATGCTGGGATTGAGGCTGGGCTCTCCCTGCCCGCCCGTCCTGTGTCAGCCTCCTCTAGGCCAATTGCAGATGGTGGGTTGAATTCATCAGGTCCCTCCAGTTGCTTTGCACTGCACTGGCACCGGTTCAGAGCAGCTGTGACCCAGCTTACCTGGCTGGCGAGCTCCGACGGCCCGAGCCACTCCGCAGTGGGACCTCTGTCCTTCCCAGGGAATCGTTTTCACTGATTTTCTTCCCGTGCCCGTCTGCTTGGCAACAGTGAGAAAGTGACGAGCATTCCTGCCGCCCAACGAGGCAGACCTGCACGCCAGCCCACGCCTTTTCTCCCCCCCCCGCCCCAGCTTGTTTGACGAAGCG
Source organism: Terrapene triunguis (assembly GCF_002925995.2). Lineage (NCBI taxonomy): Eukaryota > Metazoa > Chordata > Testudines > Emydidae > Terrapene > Terrapene triunguis. The sequence continues at coordinate 2,388,076 of NW_020664586.1, read as the reverse complement.
AGGCTCTGCTCAAGCTCCACATGCTGCAAAAGCAGCTTGGCGAGTGCTCTAGGCTAGGGCCTGTTCTGCTCCTTTTCATTTTGATTCTAGTGGACCCTGACCAAGGCACTTCCAAACCTCGGCATGAATTTCCCAGTGGGTTTGCAAGGGGACTACTGTATTCCAATCCCCGAGCCCTGTTTAGTGTCGGACAGTGACTGGGTCATGTTAACACGTTGGGCTCTCTGGGCCCATCTATTCTAGAAGCATTAACACAGCGCAGCGGGTGGCCCTCGGTGGACGTGCACCTTCACGCTGCATGTCCTGGCTTCCAGAAGCTGGAGTTGTCTCTATTTCCTGGTTGTCAGAGGACCGGGTCTCCCTGAACTCTGCACTGCTGCAGTGCTTTGGCTGTGCCTTCAAAGCAGGCTGCCTCTGACCCCCCCACCCCTGCCCCTTCCGCCTGAGGCCCCGCCCCTTCCGGGGGCCAGAGCTGGCCCCAACCCAGCCCCGTACCGGTAAGTCCCTATTTCTACTTTCACCCCTGGAAGTGACCCCTTCTGCTCCAACCCTGCCAACTTGTCTTGGACTCAGTCCTGTCTCTTCCACGCCCCGGCTCACTGGCCCAGCCCCAGTCTCCCCACCTAGCCAGTCCCAGTCTCCACGCCTCAGGGAATAATCACACTCAGAACGGTATGATTCACAGTCAGGCCCTTTCAGGGGCCCCATGATTACCCCCGGCCAGAATCTGAGCCAGGGAATCTCCCATACAGCAGTGACCGAGTCACCCTAACTTCACCCAGCAGAGTGTCCCCATGGCCTCTAGCTGTAGCCCCACAAGAGGGGATGTCCCGTTCGCCCAGCCTGGCAATGCCCCCAGGGCCGGCTCTAGGACCTGTGGGGTCCGATTCGAATACCCGGCGGCAGTCCGGGTCTTCAGCGGCACTTCGGCGGCGGGGGGGGGTCTTTCACTCGGAACTGGGTCTTCCGCGGCACTGAAGGACCCTTTGCCACTGAAGTGCCGCTGAAGACCCGGAGCGGACCGCCGCCGGGTGAGTAAAAAAAATTAAAAAATTAAAACGGTGCCTAAGGCGCAGGGCCCTCTTAGGCGTGGGGCCCGATTCCGGGGAATCGGGGGAATCGGCCTAAAGCCGGCCCTGCATGCCCCCAGCCCACTCTCTGGGCCACTCCCCCAGCCCTGTGTTCAGTCTGTGTTTGGGGCCTGCTTCCTCCAGCCGCCACACCAACGCCTGCCCAAGATGCACAGCCAACCCGCAGCACCTTGGCCCAGTGCCAACCTGGGCCCTGCAGCCCAGCCCTTGTCTTCCCCGGGCAGGGCTGTGTGGTCCCCGCTCCAGTGATTGCTCATGTGTATTCCACAATAGGTGATTCCAAGCTATATCTGTTGGATGTGGGTAGGAGTTCACAAGTTCCCAGGATGGAAGACAGCCGAACCTGGCATCTTCCCTGGTCTGGGGGACGATTGCATAGTGCGAGGTGAACGTGTGAACCCAAGACCACGTGGTGGCCCTACAAATGTCCTGGATGGGGACGTGGGCCACGAAGGCAGCCGACGAGGCCTACGCCCAAGTCGAGTGTGCCCTCATAATGGGCGGCGGCGGGACACCCGCCAGCTCATAACAGGAACGGATGCACGAAGTGATCCAATTGGAAAGCCGCTGAGTGGAAATCAGCTGGCCCCTCGCGCGCTCAGCTGAGGCGACGAACAGTTGCGAGGACTTTCTGAACAGCTTAGTCCGCTCAAGGTAGAAAGCCAGAGCCAGCCGCACATCGAGTGTGTGGAGACGACATTCCTCACTGGATGTGTGAGGCTTGGGGCAGAGGACCGGTAGAAAAATGTCCTGACCCGTGTGGTAGGCGAAGACCACCTTTGGGAGGAACACGGGGTGTGGGCGGAGCTGGACCTTGTCCTTATGAAAGACCATATATGGCGAATTGGAGGTCAGGGCCCTGAGCTATGAGACTCACCTGCCCGACGTAATTGCAACCAGGAAGGCCACCATCCACGAGAGGTGAGACCAGGAGCACGTGGCCAGAGGTTCAAATGGGGGCCCTGTGAGACAAGCCAACACCAGGTTTAGGTCCCACTGTGGGACCGGGTGTCTAGAATAAGGAAAAAGACGGTCCAAACCCTTAAAGAACCAGCCAGTCATAGCATGGGAAAATACTGTGTGCCCTTGCACCGGCGGATGGAAGGTCGATATGGCTGCCAGATGCACCTTGACTGATGAGGGCGCCAGACCCAGGGCCCTCAGGTGGAGGAGGTAATCAAGGATAAGCTGGATCGGCATGGTCACCGGGGAGACACCCTGGTCCACCACCCACCTAGAAAACCGTGACCACTTTGCCAAATAAGCGCGGCGAGTGGAGGGCCATCTACTTTCGAGGAGGACGCACTGAACTTGCTCTGAGCACGTCCTTTCCTCGCCACCTAACCACTGAGCAGCCACACCGTGAGGTGAGGAGCCGCTAGGTTGGGATGGAGGAGGCGGCCCTGGTCCTGAGAGAGCAGGTCCATGCGGAGTGGCAACGGCCATGGCTGAGCTACCGCCAGGCCTGTGAGGGTCCCGTACCAATGCTGCCTGGGCCACACCGGGGCAATCAGGAGGACCTGGGCCTTGTCCGACTTTATCTTCTCCAGGACCCTGCTGATTAGAGGGAATGGGGGAAAGGTGTAGAGAAGCCGGCCTGACCAGGACAGGAGAAAGGCATTGGAGATAGCGCTGCCCCCCCAGACCCTACCTGGGGCAGAACCGGGGGCATCGTCGGTTCTGCCGAGTTGTGAATAGGTCCACCTAGGGAGTTCCCCACCTTCGGAAGAGCCGGTGGGCCACTTCCGGGTGGAGGGACCACTCGTGTTGCGAGGAAAAGTCCCTGCTCAAGCGATCCGCCCTCTCGTTCCGGGCGCCCGGTAGGTGGAAGGCCTTCAGGTGGATATTGTGGGCTATGCAAAAGTCCCACAGTCTGAGGGCTTCATGGCAGAGGGCTGAGGATCGGGCCCCGCCTTGCCTGTTGATATAGAACATCAAGGCCGTGTTGTCCTTGAGGACCCTGACTATCTTGCCCTCCAGGTGCGAGCGGAAGGCCATACACGCCAGCCGTACCACCCTGAGCTCCTTGACGTTTATATGTAGGGTCAGTTTGAGCCAACCACAGGCCTTGGGTCTGAAAGTTCCCCACTTGGGCCCCCCAACCCAGGTCCGACGCATCGAGACTAGTTCCAACAACGGGGCCCTGTCCCTGAATGGGATCCCTTGGAGCATATTGTTTGGGGCAGACCACCACCGTAGGGAGGCGATCACAGAGTCCGGCACGGTGAGGACCTTATCCATCCTGTCCATTGCCTGGGAGAACTTTGAGGCCAACCAGAGCTGGAGGGGCCTCATCCTGAGTCTGGCGTGACGGACCACGTACGTGCACACCAACATGTGACCCAAGAGTTGCAGGCAAACCCTGGCAGTTGTCACTGGGAACCTTGTGATCGAGTCGATAAGACCTTTCAGGGTCTCGAATCTGTCTGGTGGGAGAGAGGCCCTGGCTGACACTGCGTCCAGGAGCGCCCCGATAAACTCTATGAGTTGGACTGGGACTAACGTGGACTCGGTATTGTTTGCCCACAGGCCCAAGGTGGTGCACGTGGGCAGGAGGAGCATCACGTGATCCCTCACCTGCGACCGGGAGGTGCCCTTGACAAGCCAATCGTCCATATAGGGAAATATCTGGACCCCCCGTCGTCTGAGATAGGCCGCCACCACCGACATACATTTTGTAAACACCCTGGGGGCAGTGGACAGACCAAACGGGAGGATCGTGAATTGGTTATGATTCTGTCCCACCACGAAATGGAGGAAGCGCCTGTGCCGCTCGAATATGTGGATGTGGAAGTATGAGTCCTGTAGATCGAGGGCAGCGTACCAGTCCCCAGGATCCAGGGAGGGGATGATGGAGCCCAGGGAGACCATGCGGGACTTGAGCTTCACCATGTACTGGTTCAGACCTCGGGGCAGAGTCCAGGTGGATTGCCCTCGACGCCGACCAGACTGTCTGGCTGGGTCCCGTCCGTCCGGGACTCGCGGCACCGCTCGTCCTCAACGGGCGGACCCGTGATGACGAGATGCCAGTGATCGACGCCCGGGGTTGCGATGTCTTAGCAAAGACTTGGAGCGGGAGTCTGAGCAGGAACGGCATTGACGATCGTGCCATGACCGACTGCGGTACCATCTCCGAGATGAGGACTGACAGCAACGCCCGCCGTGGTCCCATTGATATTCGCTCCTTGAGGACGAGCGGTGCCGTGAGTCCCGGACGGACGGGACCCAGCCAGACAGTCTGGTCGGCGTCGAGGGCAATCCACCTGGACTCTGCCCCGAGTGGTCACTGGGCGGTGATCGGTGTCGGGAACATTCCCTCGACCGAGACCAGTACTGGGCCGGAAGCGACTGTGGAGATCCCAGCGGCAGCTTGCCTCTGGAGTGCGGGGCTGACATCGACGGTGCTCCGGGCACCAGCATGAACATGACATCCCGGGCCACCTGGAGGGCTTCACGTGTAGATGGCATCCGGACATCTGGAGAGGCCTGTTCTAAAGGGACCGGGCTACTCCGCCCAACTTGAGTTGGAGGCCTGGGGCCCAGTGGGGATCGAGGACTGCCCAACATGGGCCAAGCCTCTGTCCCAGACTTCCCTCGGTGCTGCTGCGAAGAGGGAGTCTTCCTGGCCCTCTTGGTGTGCCCTGTGGACGGGGAGCGGTGCCAGCTGGTTGGTGGCACCGGAGGGTCGCCGCGTACTGACGCCGCGGTGCCGGGTACTGGTTCGGAGCGGCGTGCCAGTGTCGGGGTCAGTGCTGACTCCATCAGGATGGCCCGGAGCCTAATGTCCCTTTCTCTTTTGGTCTGAGGCTGAAATGACTTGCAAATCTTGCATCTTTCGCTGATATGGGTTTCTCCCAAGCAGCGCAAACAGTCTGTGTGTGGGTCACTTCTTGGCATAGAACGCCTACAAGAGCCGCACGACTTAAACCCCGGGGTGCGGGGCATGCCCTGGCCCGGGCTCACTGACTAACTAAACTAACTAAACAGCTAACTAACTAACGCTGAACCAACGAACAGTTCTGGGGATAAGCTACAGCAAAGCTGGAGCAGAGCAGTTCTGACCCACCTTCACTGGCGGCAAGAAGGAACTAAGGGTGCGGGGAGCGTGCGGCTCCCCTTATACCGTGCCAGGCAGGCGCCACTCCAGGGGTTGCGGGGACACTCCCCCCGCATGGGTACTGCTAGGGGAAAAACTTCCGGCACCGGTGCACGTGGCGAGCACGCACACCTATTGTGGAATACACATAAGCAATCACTTGAAGAACATTTAACATATTTAACATTCTACATCTACTTCTTTATACAATACATGACAATATTCATTAAAACACTACATAGGGGCATTGTGAGAGGCTGAGTAACAGCCCCAGTGAGCAAAAACCTCACTGCAGCACAGTGACAGCCCAACCACCCTTGAGCGTCCCGGACTGACTGGATTTCCCATGCTGGAGGGGAGAGCGAGTCTGCGGGGCTCATGTGCTCCAGCCAGGGAGATGGTTTGGGTAAGAGCTCCACCCTGACAAAATCAGACCTAGCCCGGGGCCGGGGGGAGGGGGGGAGCAGGAAGGGGGAGCAGGCTCAGGCCCCCACTTGCCCTGGCTCAGGGCAGGGGCGGCTCTAGGCACCAGCAAAGCAAGCACGTGCTTGGGGCAGCCCATTTGCAGGGGCGGCAGGATCCAGCATGGGAGCTGAGAACCAACAGGGGGCCCTGGGAGCTGTAGTTCCTTGGTTAGCTCCCTGCCTATAGAGCCAGCCCTGGAGCAGGGAAAGAACTACATTTCCCAGCATTCCCTTGGCCACTACCAACAGGAAAGAGGGGGAGGGAGTGAGGTAGCTGAGACCTCATGCTGCAGCCTGCTGTGAATGGAGAGCTGCGCTGTGAGTAGGGATACCATATTTTAACATTCAAAAAATAGGACATTCCACAGGGAGGGAGGGTAGCCCCACCCTGCCCCCATCCACTCCCTCCGACTGCCCCCCACAGAAACCCCAACCCATCCAACCCGCCCTGCTCCCTGTCCCCTGATCACCCCTGCCCCTAACGGCCCCCCAGGACCCAACCCCCTATCTAAGCGTCGCTGCTCCTTGTCCCCTGATTGCCCCCTCCTGAGACCCCCCCCAACTTCTGCCCTAGGACCCCACCCCCTACCTGTCCCCTGACAAACCCCCGGGACTCCCATGCCTAGCCAACCACTGCCTGTCCCCTGACTGCCCCCCCCAACCCCTGACCCATCTAACCCCCCCTTCTCCCTGCCCCTGCCTGCCCGACTGCCCCCCCGAACCTCCGCCCCATCCAACCCCCCAGCCCCCTTACCGTGCCACTCAGACCAGCGTGTCTGGCTCCGCGCAGTGCCAGACACACTGCTGCATATGTGCTCCCCCGCGGAGCCACAGTCCCCCCCCAGCACCTGCCTTCCAGATTTGAACACCTCAAAATTCAGGAGTGCTCAAGCTCAGTTTGGGCAGTTGTTACTTCATTTCTCCCAAATCAAATATACTGATCCACTGTAACTTGCTGTAGAAAAAGTAGGATAAAATTGAGCAAGAAATGCTTCCCAGTGGTTATTAGGACTGGAATTGCTATTTTCAACAGCCATTGCCTTTTTTGTTTGTTTGTTTAAAAGGAAGACAGTGATATTGCATTGGCAAATTCCCCATAGAAAGAAAGAGTGGAATAAAAGAATAATAAAGGCACCTCAACTTTTCCTCATTTATGTAGGACAGTCTTATAATATGCATCCAGATATCCTCCAATCACACAAGCTGAAAATTGTTCCACTTTACTGCAGTTCTGTAACCATGCGGGAACCAATCCTGTCTGTGTTCTGTGCACATCTAAAATTCCTGCTGAATGACTTGTCGTGGGAGCGAGTTACCAGTGACCCAGGGCTGTGGCGGAAGGAGGGGTGCAGGTGGGGGTGGGAGAGAGCCCAGGGCTGGGGCGGCAGGAGGTGTGTGTGGGGGGCAATGGTGGGGGGGAATGAGGGAGCCCAGCGCTGGGGTGGCAGGGGGTGTGTGTGGGGGGGAGAGCTCAGGGCTGGGGCAGCAGGGGTGTGCGGCGAGGAGCCCAGGGCTGGGACTGGGGGCAGCCAAAATTTTTTTTGCTTGGGGCGGCAAAAAACCTAGAGCCGGCCCTGGCTCAGGGTTAGTCCTTGTCCCTAGCATTGAATTGGGGTGTAGTGGGTAGGAAGCACTGGCTGCTAACCGATGGCCCAACGTGTAGCCCTTGGCTTCTCTGCCCGAGGGTTTGTGTGTCCCATGCGACCTCTCTTTGGGCCCCTCAGGCCCATCCCCTGGGCCCTGCCAGTGGAACCAGGATGCGCCAGATCAGGGTTAGTGTTAGAACTGGTGCAGAACTCAGCGTTTGGGGAAAAAGCAGAAGAAAGGAACGTTTTAATTTCATTAGCTGTTTCCTGGTGGGGGGATTAAATGAAAATTTCAATGTGATAATTGTCAAAGTGGGCCTCGCATTTGGGTGACCCCCCCTTTGCCTAGACGAATGGGGCGGGAAAAGCAAAAAGGGCTTTCCCCACCCAAATGGAACAACAGTTTTAGATTTTTTCATCTGGCCCAGCCCATGTCATGAGCATTTCAAACGCGCCAAACCAGGAATGTTCCCCAATTAATCGAAAGTGAGCGCCCCCCCAAAGTCTGACATTTTTCATTTTGAATTCTTTTTGCGAAGGAAACTGCTGTGAGTTTTGCAGTGTTTTGCTTTGTTTGCAGCTGCTTTTTTCCAAGCAATTCTTTTGCATGCAGAAACAGCCCACCTGCATGGTGCTGGCCCAGCCCTTTGCCTTGGGAGCAGCTCTGAGCCTCCCTGCCCAATACAGACAGGTCGTGCTGCTCTCTTGGGGGTGTCACCGTCTGTTGCGGCGCAGTGGAGAGGGGGGTCCCCTCGCCGGCGTTTGCCCACAGTGTCACTGCATAGACATGTGCTAACCAGCTGTTTAGAAGTGGAGTCTGAGGTGTATTACACCCACTGCTGCCCTCTACTGGATGGGATGGGCTCTGCCCCAGGGTTTGTCATCCTCTAGTGGCTGAGTGGTGAATTGTCTCCTCTAGTTCGCTGAGCTTGGAGCAGGCTTGCCTGAGTGCTACACCTGATGCCACACACATGCTTAGCCGAGGACCGTGGTGTCTGGCTGCCCCGCTGCCGTTAAGAATCATTGCTGGCATCAAACCCTGGACCATCAGCACTAAAAGCCTGGGTTGCTATTATGTGAGGTAAAGGAACAACTCCATCCATTAGTAGCAATAGTAGACTCTTATCCTCCTATGGGAGCAGCCACTAGAGGGGGACTCAAAACACAGTGCGCCGGTTGGGTTACATGTGCACTGGCACAGCTGGACAGTGGGTTGCTCTGATCACGAGAGAACTCCCACTAGCTCAAGGCCCTTTTAGTCAGAACAGGCCGAGAGAAGGCCGAAGAAAGAGGCAGAATCTCCATAAACAAAGCCAGTGTTTATTAGTTTGTTCCCAGCCACAGGAAGTTCACATTACAGGTGTGATGTGCCTTGGAGCTCAGCCTTGCTGCCTGCTCCGCTTCCGTTACATTCGCCATTTACAACTATTTACACCAGAGAGCAGATGCGCTTGGTCTGAACCGGCGCCGGCAGCTGTCCCATGGGGTGGGGGGCGAGGGGAATGGATGGGCAGGGCCCTGGCATGTACCTGTCAGTACACACCACATGAGCCATGGGCCACTCAATCACAGAAGTGGCCCACTTGGAAGTGGTTAACACCAGGCATTAGCAGCACTGGGAAGCAAAGGGCACAATTCCTGTCTTACTGGTTTGGCCTGGCAAGGGTGAGCTCTCCCTGCCTATCCCTATGCACCATGGTGTACCCTTTTGAGTCTCAACTAGCTGGGAGCAAAGGGGCGGGGCTCTCAGGGCCTGACTTCCTGCTTTGGAATTTGCATAACTGACCCCAGGATGCTTTGCTCCCTTACCCATCTGCTCGGGGGGAGCGGAGCCCTAAGGGGTGTGTGTGTGCGTAAGGAACTTGGCATTGTTATCTCAGAGGAAACCAATGGGTGACTCTCGGATGCCTGTCATGTGAATAGAGATGGGCACTGCCCCTGGGCGCCCGGGCACTCTGACTGTGGTGGAATTGCAGGGTGAAGTGTGTCCTAGCATGATGACCCTGTCACATGTTCTTCCCTCATCTGAAATCATGGGCAGTTATCTATAGTATTGTCCAGCTTTCACTACAGACCTCTATGGGGCTAGACACTAATTTCTATAGCCCCATGTGCTTACCATCTAGGGCAGCTGGTTCCAACCCCAGAAAGCCAGGAGTTGCTTGGGGAGAGCTGATCTTTACGCTATTGTCTCCCCTGCCCGGGGAGAGTCAGCACTTAGTGCAGTGAGTACTGCCCTGGCTTCCATCTGCCCCTGCCAGGTGCCTGGCTCTACCAGTGTGCAGTGCCAGGGCTGGCTGTGGGTGTGGCTGTGCCCACACATCATGGCTCGGGTGGGGCAGTGATCCTCGTGGCTAATGGTGCCTTTTCCCAGACTGGCACCCAGTCCTCTTTGTGTCCCCAGCTCTCGGGCCAGCCCCCTCGCCCTGAGCCTGAGTAACCTTCCTGTGCGCTGTCTGGAGGGCAGTGCCTGCCCTGCTTGGTCCCGCTGCTCCAGCCTGCCTGGATTGCCCCAGTGGGCAATGCTGCAGCTGCTAGCGGCCATGGAGTGCCCGTGTGCGCTGGGACTATGCCACGCTAGTGGGCGGATGGGCACCTGACTCTGGAGGGGCCAGGGCCAGATCCTCAGCTGGTGGGAAGGGGCGAAGCCCCACCAATACCCACGGCAGGCCATGACGCTGCGCTGCTTTGCACCAGCCACGGACTTGGCCTGAACTATTGGGGTGGTGTGGGCAACATGCCAGCGGCTCTGTGATCCCATGAGCTGGGCCCCCTGCTGAATCCAGGGCTGAGGTTGGCCCCTAGTGGTGACCCCAGGCAGCACAGGCTGGGAGCGGGGGAGCCAGGGTAAACCCCAGGCTCTGTCTCTCCCCACCAATTAACAGCCCCTTCAGGCAGGTGCTTTGAGCACAGGCCTTAAAACCCCTACGGCAGCAGCAGCAGCCAATGCCTGCCCCAAGCATCTGGAGTCCAGCTCCCAGGGCAATTTCGGCGTCCTGACTTAAGCTGTGGGGCAGAGGCACTATTGTAACTGCCCCACCCCGAGAGGTGACTGAAGTGCCTCTGTCGGTCCAGTTTGCAAAGCACTCTGGGGTCTGCCAGGGTGAGTGTGGCTGTGGCCACTAGGCCTAGGGATTGAATGCAGGCAGTGCTCTCAGCCAGTCAGCCCCTGCCCATGACCCCTTTTTTCACCCCCCATCCCTCTGGCTCCCTCCCTGCATACACTCTTCCCTAGCTCCCAGTCCCCATGACTGGGACAGTGCAGCTGCCAGGAAACCCACTACACAGCTCCCACACATGGTCCAGTGCAGCGACCACGTGTCCCAGGACTCCACTACCCACAATGCCTCACAACTCAATACTGACACTCCTTCCTTGCTCCCCCCCCCATCATGAAGCCACACAGCAGAGAGGCTGCTGCTGCCAGGTCCAGCAGCAGTGGGGCCATGGCTTAATAAATAATGAGAAGTAATCAGATGGGGAAACTGAGGGGAGTGACTTGCCCAAGTCACTCAGTAGAGGGGACCGGGCTGTCCAGGTACCCGTCTGCCTCTTCTCCCCGACTTGCCTCGCTCCATCCTCCTACTCGCTCTGTCCTTTCCTCGCTTCACCCCGCCTGCCGAAAGGAATTCTTCCCACCTCTGTGTGGGGGGGGACGGGGGCGGAGTGTCTGCCCCAGCCATTCCTGGCCCCTATGCCCAGTCTCCCTAGTACCCTCCGAGGTGCCACCGCAGCAGAGCCCAGGAAGGGGCATGCCTGCTGGGTGCAGCTGGCACCAGAGGAACACGGCTGCAGCTGACATCCTCACCCCTTCTGCTTCCTGAATCCCTGACTTAATCCGGCCACAGAGCCTGCTTTTTATACCACCGCAGCTCCACCCCCTGGAGGGCATCACATCATCCACCAATCAGCCCAGGCTGAGCCTGTGATATCATTCCCAGACATACCCCTCGCAGGAGTGACGCGTGGCCAGCGGCGGGTGGAAAAGCCTGGCCTTCTAGCCTCGACCCCACCGGGTTTAGCCCAGCGATGGCGCCTCCCTGGGCATTTGAGAGGCACCCAGCCTGGACAGTCCCGCCAGGAGTGACGTGCCATCGGGCGTGCATGCACAATGGGTGCCAGGCTCCTGGGGACCCTGTCCCCTTGAGGGGACCACTTCCCTCTCTCCCTGCCAGTCCCCTCCTCGTCCAGTGCCAACAGGGGAAGGATATGGTCAGTGGCCAAGAAGTTCCACCCCCAGCATGGACTTCCCATCCCTAAGTCAGACACCCCCCCTTGCTCGGGCCCAGCACACATCAATGCCAAGGGCACTGGCAGGAAACAGACCAAACCCAGGCTCCCCCACCCATGCCAGGGGGAGAGGGAACATGGCAGCTCCACCAATGGCACCCCAGCTCAGAGACACCCTCCTCCCAGCTAGAGACAGCGAGCGGCCCCTCCAGGTGCCAGCACTCTGGCTTGGCATCAAGAGAACGGGCAGAGGGTTCTGCGCTGGCCAGCATCAAGAGCTTCTGGTTTGATGAGGGACCGGGGGAAGGGATCTTACCCTAGCCCCACCCCCATGCTCGGTGCCTGCCTTTTATTTTACAGTACCATAGAAGTTAGGAAGAGAAAAGGACAAGCTGCTGGCCAGGGTGCCTCTGGGAACCTGGCTATCTTACCCAGAGGGCCATGGGGTAAAGGGGTGGGACCACGTCTCCCATGGACTATGTACAACCTACAAATAAATACTGTCTTGAAAGGGAGGGGGGGAGTGTGTGTGTATATATATATATTTATATATATATTTATAGATATTTTTAATATTAAAAGGGGGGAAAAATATAGCACTGTTATTACAAAGTCCCTGGCGGCGGTTTCATGTGAGCTGGTCCACGTCTGGCTGGTGATTCCGGCGGTTTCGAGGCTTCTTCTCGTCCTGCAGCTCCTTGGCTTTGAGGCTGGCCAGTGCCTCCTTGTGGCTTGAGGCTGCATGCCGCCAGTAGCCCTGGCAATACTGGTTGATGAGTCCCATTTCAGGCTGGGTGAGGAGCTGCACCAGGTCCTGGTAGTGGGGGCCGGGGGCACCAGGGAGGCCAGCCCGCATGCCCAGCGCGGAGGCGGAGACGTCGCCGTCAGCCTGCAGGGCGGGCGCCTCTGACTGGAAGAGCACGCTGTGCACGGTCTCGCTGCTCAGCACGTGCAGCTGCACCTTGGCCACCGTGTGCTTGAAGTTGTTCTCGGTGGCCGTGCAGGAGTAGAGACCGCTGTCTGAGAGCTGCAGGGAGCGCAGGAGCAGTCCCTGGTCCGTCCGCAGCACCCGGTCCTCCATGCGCAGCTGGATGGGAGAGAGGCCAAGGGCCAGAGCGTTAGAATGGGTGAGACGCAGCCAGGCATGGGGGGGTCATCAGAGGAGGGGAGGGGGAGACTAGAGACAGGCCCCATGCAAGCCTCCCCCACCGCCTCAGTCCCAACCTGCAGCCCTCGTTATGCCAGCCTGGCCCTCTGCCCCAGACAGCAGGCAGTGGGCTGCAGGGCCTTTCCCTCCAGGCACCCCCCAGCTCCGCGCCCTCCTACCTCTTTCCGCCGGTCGCTGTTGTCCTTCTGGAGCAGCCACTTGACGGTGGCCTGCGGGGAGCGGGGCTGGCACTCCAGGAAGGCCGTGCTGCCCTCCACCCCATACTGGATGGCCTCCACCGTGTTCTTGTTGGCTGGAGTGGGGCAGAGGAGACAGGAGGTCGGGCAATGGATCGACACAACGCTGCGAACCCGACCCTACTCACAGAGTTGGGAGAGCCATTGCCTCCAGCTGCCTGTCCTCACTAAGGGGACTGCAGCATCCTCTGCACTCTATCTACCTCCAGCCGACCAGTGTATGCATTCGGCCCTCACTCTGCTCCATCCCTCTATCCACCCACCCAGCACATCCATCCATCCACCCACCCAACATATCCATCCATTCATCCACCCACCCACCCAGAACATCCATCCATCCACCCACCCAGCATATCCATCCATCCATCCACCCACCCCATCCATCCATCCACCCATCCAGCACATCCATCCATCCATCCACCCACCCAGCACATCCATCCATCCACCCACCCAGCATATCGATCCATCCATCCACCCATCCATACATCCACCCAGCACATCTATCCATCCACCCACCCAGCATATCCATCCATCCCTCTATCCACCCACCCACCCTATCCATCCATTCCTCCATCCACCCACCCAGCATATCCATCCATCCATCCATCCATCCACCCACCCACCCAGCATATCCATCCATCTATCCATCCCTGTACATACACACCCATCCATCCATACATCCCTGTACGTACATACAAACCCATCCATCCATCTCTGTATACACACACACACACACACACACACACACACACACACACACATCCATCCATCCATCCTTGTACATACACATCCATCCATCCATCCAACCTTGCAACTCATTTATCGATCTGGACATCTAATCGACGTATGTCATATCCCCACCCCGCCTTTCTCCATCCCCTGTGTCCCGGACGTACCCGCCATGGGTGTGAGGAGGGGCAGGGTGGCCGGCCGGCCCTACTCACCGTTGGAGTTGTAGCCCCGGCACTGGCGGATGGGGTTACCGTGCCGGACATCCTGGCGCCTGCTCCGCCTGTGGGAGGGGGAGAAGGCACAGATGGAAAGTTGCTCACAGTCTCCGGGCACCCCCAACCACCTGGGGCAGCCCCATAGGTGGAGATTGGCTGCATCATGCGGGCTTAGTCATCCCCCTCCAGGTACCATGGGGATTGGGGTGGAGCCCCAATTCTGCCTCTCATCAAAGATACTGAGTCCCCTGCCCCCACACACTGCCTCCCAGCGCCAGCGCCCTGTTGGCAAACCCAGCCAGTGAGTACGAGAACCCATGTGGGGCGCAGGAGCCCCCCGTATAAAAGCCCCTTCCTCTAGCACTGCCTGGCCCTGTGCTGGGCCCCCGGTATAACTGCCCCCACAGCACAGCTGGGCCGTACCTCTTGGAGGATGCTGAGTAGCGGGAGCAGGCCTTGCCGTCCCAGGCGCAGTAGGGGTCCCTGGCCAGGCAGCAGTCGGCACAAGCCTCCCCGTACACGTCGCAGCGGTGCAGGGCCAGGTGGGTCACTCCTATGGCCGAGGCCACGTACAGCTGTTGCTATGGGGGGCAAAGAAGACATGGTGAGATGCCCCCTTGCTGCAGACCCTGCACTGTCCCAGGTGCCAAACCCACCTGTCTTCCCTTGGCCTGGGCGCCCCAAGAGAGGCTGGGATCAAGGAGGGGCTGCCTCTCTGAGAGCGCAGCACTTGTCCGGAAATGGGCGGGAACTCCCCCCTCCCAGCAGATCCCCCCTCCCCGGAGCTGGCTGAGGCAGAGCAAGCGGGTTTCTGGGGCGCCCCGCGCATCTCCCTCCAAGCCGGCCCCCCGATGCTCCCGCAAGCGGGGCTGGGAGCTCAGATCTTTGAGTGGCCCTTCCCCCGCCCGCCCCTGCGAGTTAGCGACGGAGCCCATCTGAAGGTGGAAGCCCCTGGGACACTCGGAGAGTCCCTGTCCGACTAGGAACATGTGGACTCTCCGTCCCTCCTCAGCAGGCGGGAGTGCCATGGCTGGGCTGGCGTCTGCGCCGGGTGGACAACCCCCGTGAGGACCCCACCTCCTGCAGCGCACCACCCCAGCTTACCCTCTTGGAGGAGATGGTCATGGTCTTGATGGGGGCTGGAACCTGGAATGAGAGCACGGGAGCACAGTGGTTAGTCCGGGCCACTCAGCCCCCTTGGAGCTGCTCCCAATCACAGGGAGCAAAGGGCTGAGAGAGTCAGAAACAAATCCATTGACATCAAACCCCCTCCCTGGAGCAGCCACACATGCCCCGGGGAGCCAGGGCTCCAACCCCGGCCCCTTAGCGCCGGGAACAGGCTGCTGGCACATGATCTACTGGAGCACTCCCTCAGCAAGCTGCAGTAGCAGGGCTCTTATCCTTCCTGTGGAGCCAGCCAAATGGCACGCTCACCTCCTGCCACTGACCATGCCGGAGGTCAGTGCCGACAGAAGCCGTGGGCCCTGTGATGCCCCCTACTGACACCAGCAAGTGCTGGATCAGGGCCCAGGTGCCCGCCGGGAAGCCACAGATGAGGCTGCAGTGGCGGCCTGCTGCACATGGCCGCTGCAGCAGCGGGAGGAAGGGAGGTTCCTCCAAGCGGGGGCGAGGGAGGGAGAACTGTCCCAGGCCAGGGCGGGGGAAGGGGGGCACAGCAAGGCCTGAGAGCGCAGTGCGTGCAGGGCCCAGGAGGCGTTACCTTGAACACTTCCACCTCCTCCAGCATCAGCTCCTCGGTCTCCAGGTCGTCCTTGGGGAGGACGATCACCTTCTGGACTGTGCCGCGATCTGCAAGGCACAGCCGGCACTCAGCGCCACGCGGGATGGACCCTTCCACCCTGCCACAGCCTGGGGCGCGGGGCCATGCCGATGGGGATGGCATGGGAAGGGAGAGGCCAACCTGCCATCATGGCTTTATAAACACGCCGAGGCTGGATCAGCACGAGGCTCTTAGCCAGCACAGGGCTCCGGGTCCTGGACTGAACCCTAGAGCCACAGCTTCATCTTCCCTGGGAGGATCCACCAGCCCTGGAGCTGCCCAGGGACACCGGCAGAACCGCGGTGCTCGGATCTCTCCAGCAGCCGCTGCGCCTGACTGGGGATCTCTGAGGCGAAGCCTCCACTGGAGTGCCAGGGGGAGGCGGGGGCCCTGCAGGCAGTACCAGCAGGAGGAACTCACAAAGCTGCCGGCGTCTGCTCTGACTTGGATGTGAGCCCCAGAGATGGGCCCCGCACACATGGGGAGCTGCAGAACGTGCTGCTCTAACTAACGCGTGCACATGGCACTGGCTGGCCCCTCACCCGCGGGCCGCCAGCGCTCCACAGCACATGCCGCTGACTGGGGGAGGGACAGCCCAGCTCCCGTCACTCAAACCAATTGCCTCTGGGGGGAGTGCAGCGGTGGATGAACAGAACATAGCTGCGCAATGCAGAGTGAGGCTGGTCTGGGACTCCAGTCCTGGGCCTGGGGAAAATTGGCTGGCAGGCAGGGCTGCCCAGGCAGCGAGGACCCCCGCGTCCTGCCGGGCACCCCACCCTCGGCAGTGCAGGGGCACAGGTGCGGGAGCTCCTCACTACCATCAAGTGCTGCCGGCGCAGTCATCTGCATCCAGGCACCAGCCCGATCCCCCCTCGCCATCGCACAGGCCTGCTGCAGGCCCTGCTGGCGACCCCCCAGACCCTTGGGGGAAGGAACAGCTGAGTTCTGGCAATTCGTTACACCGATGGTGGGGCAGGGAGGAAATTCCCTAGCGGGCGGGACAGGTGGTGGGGGAATTTGGCCAGGCTGCCATGTGCAGGGGCGACTGAGAGAACAGCTGGCCAGGAGGCAGCGCATCCGTTAGCTAACGGGATCTTTCTGGGTCATTAGCGTTCCCTGCCACCTACGTGGTGGCACTGGCTGGGCTCCCCAGGCTGGCTGGCAGCCAGGGGCTTGGCTCCCTGAGAGGGGCCGAGGCAGCGCCGGCCACTCTGCCACAACGAGACCACCAGTTAAACAAGCCTCTCTGCCCCCAGGCTGGCTCCCGGGGGCCTGGCACAGACCCTGCCCCCGCGGCCCCAGATGGCCCAGGCCCCACGTGGCCCAGCAAGCGCCAGGCTGCCTAGCACGGGGTGGCTGGGGTCTGCCCAGGGCGTCATCCTGGCACAATCCCTCCACGAGGGGTGGGGAACCGACAGCCAGCGCAGACCCTGCCCCGCCTGCAGCCCCGCTTGGTGCGGCCCAGTTCTGGCGGCTGAGTCCCTGCTGAGGGCACCACAGTCTCTGGGGACTGGGAGCTGAACCTGACCCCACGCCAGGAGCCTGGAGGGGCTGGACACTCACCTCCAGATCCCCACACCCTCCCCGGCTCTGTGCCATGCTGGAGTCACCACAGGGCACCCACTCCATTCATCCTGAACAGACAGCCTGGCCTCGATTGCTGCACCCCCGGAACGGGCTCTGGGGCAGCCCCTGGGTTTGGGGGACTCCAGATGGAATTCTCTGCCAGGCTCCTCTGTCAATGAGCTGGTCGCCAGGCACGTCTGACGGGGAGAGCGCGGAGCGCAGCCCTGGCAACGCTGACCTGGCGAGTCGGCCCAGAGCAGGGCTAAGCTCCCTGCCGTGCCCAGTGCCGGGCAGCATGCCCTCCCGCATGGCCCGTGTGGGTCCATGTTGTGTGTGTCTCCAGCGCACGTCTGCGGGTACCTGTGCCCAGGAAAAGCACCTCATAGCGCCCGTCGGCTGCGTCCACCTGGTCCACGGCCACGGTGGTGAACTTGTAGTGCACGTTGCTGCGCACTACCAGTGGCTGGCGGTGCACGGGGTACACGGCATGGTACATCAGCGGGTGCGAGCGCATGAAGTTGATCACCTCGTCTGGATAATCCTTGGTCGACTTCATGGAGGGGGTGAAGGTGCCTCCTGGGCACTGAAACACAGAGCGGGCAGGTAAGACACCAGCCCCACCCCACGGCCCGACCTCCCTCCTCCCAATCACGGCCCAGCTTCCCTCCTCCCAATCACGGCCCGGCCTCCCCCCGCTCCCCACCCGTGGCCTGGCTTCCCCCCACCCTACCCCATGGCACGGCCTCTGCTCTGTCCCCTGAGGCATGGTTCCTCCACCCCACCGCATGGCCCGCCTCCCAATGCACAGCCACCATCCCACCGCATGGCACGGCTCCCCCATGTCCCCAGGGCATTGTTCTGCCCACGTCTCCCTTCCTGAAGGCACCGGCACACCCATCCTGCAGCCAGCATCAGGTGCCACGAGACCCCGACCCACAGCCACCATCTCACTTGTGCCCCATTCGTGGGGAGCCTCTGACTCCTCCGTTCCCCACCGCGCTGCCCCTGTGCACTGCCCCTGCCTCTGCCCAAGCCGGGGGTTGTGGTATAGGGGGAGCCTCTCCCCTGGCAGAGCAGGCTGGGTGCCCCTGGTGCAGGGGCTGGCAGAGCCCTGGCACGAGGCCAGCATGGGATGGTGCTGGGCTGAGCACCCCACACACTGACACCCTCTCTCCACGCAGCAGGCGGCCAGGCAGCCAGAGGGCCAAACTGGCCCTCGCCCAGTTCCCATGGCCCCTCTTAGTCCCTGGCTTGGCCAGAGGGAGTCGCTCTAAACCCCGTCGTGGGGCAAGTCCCAGGAGTCCTGGGGGGCAACGTCAGAGTCTCTGCACAGGGGAGGTCCCTGCCCAGACACACTCATTGGTGGGCACTTTGTGATTGTGCCCCCCACCCCCCACCTCCAGCTCCCATCACTGCAGCCATACCCAGAGGACCCCCGCTCCCCTGCTGCCGGCCCTGCCGGGTGCTCTGGCAGGAGGTCCCAATCGTACTTACGGTGCCCGGGCGTGGATAGGGCATTTTGCCCGTGTATGGCATCCACTGGTAGTTGGGTCCCTCCTTGTGGGCGAAGGGCCCGTTGAAGACCATGCGGATGTCGGCCATGGAGTACACGCACACAGCGGAGCCTTTGAACACGGATCTGGGGGTGGAGGGGGGAGAATCACGTTATCCCCAGGGGGCACCTCTGTCAGACCCACCCTGAACCCATTCCCCGCCCTGACCTGCCTGGCAGGGACCCACCCAGTCAGACTGGGACAGCACCTCGAGCTCTCTGCTCATGTGGGATCCAGAAACGCTCATCCCCAACGATCCCAGCCTGGCACGGGGGTCTCAGGGCTCCACTGGCCGTGAAGGTATGGCACAGCGATGCCTGGACATGGCTGGGGAACGGCCCCACCCAGCTGCTTTGCCTGTGATCCTGGATCTCTGCAGAGGCAGATCCGGAGGGATCCAGGTCCTCAGCAGCTGCCCAGCAGGCCTGGCCTCTCCCGCTGGGACTGACTCAGTGATGCCAGCTGACACACAGCAAGGCTGCCCACGTGCTTAATGCACCGGCCTGGGCGCCAGGATGCCTGGGTTCCATGCCTGGCTCTGCAGGACTGCGCTGTGACCCTGAGCCAGTCACTACCCTCTCTGTGCTTCAGTTTCCCCATCTGTGAAA
This sequence comes from Terrapene triunguis, assembly GCF_002925995.2. Taxonomy (NCBI): domain Eukaryota; kingdom Metazoa; phylum Chordata; order Testudines; family Emydidae; genus Terrapene; species Terrapene triunguis. Next base: position 2,368,751 of record NW_020664586.1, on the reverse strand, counting down.
TAGTGCGTGCCTCCCTGCTGGGGGTGGGCGTGATGCTTTCCAGGGCTCTGGGTTATAACGAGTGAACCCCCAGTCAGGCTGGGATCCCCTCCTCTGCGGCAGTGCGAGACCCCCCCAGACACCCCTGCCCCCCTGCAGTGATCAGCTGGATGGGTGGGGCCGGCTTCTTTGGGAGGAAAGAGACCCCTTTGCGCCCACGAAGCCCCGGGGAGCATGGGGCTAGATAGGGAGCGCCAGCCCCAGACCCATGCCAAGATGGGTCAGAACCCAGTGTAGCCCAGGCCAGTGCCCAGCCCTGTGGGGTTCCGAACGTGGGGGAGGGGAGCCTAGAGGGAGCCCCACTCCTGGTCCTGGCGCTGGCAGGAAAGAGGGAATCTCAGGCCATGGAGCCCCTCCTGCCTGAGCTCAGACTGTGCGACGGGAGACCACACTGGAGGGGGCGCCAGGGGAAGTGGGGAATAGGGCCCAGCGGGGCACTGCTCTCACCTGGCGGGGGCTGACCCTGAACCCTCCCTGCCAGCGCCAGGACAGGCCTGAGTCAGAACCCCCTGTGCCCCGCGCTGGAACAGGTCTGACCCCGAACCCTCTCTGCTTGTGCTAGGACAGGCCTGACCCAGAACCCTCTGCCAGTGCCAGGATGGGCCTGACCAGCATGCCCTGCGCTAGGAGGGTCTTCCTCCCGAGTGTGATACCCCCCCATATCTACCCCGCTTCCCCAGCAGCCCCTGCATGTCGTCCCCAGGCCCTGCTGCAGTGCCTCTCCCCTCCACTCCCATGGAGACCCATCCCCGACCCCTCCTGGTGGGCTCACCCAGAGGCAGCGAACACGGCGTAGATGATGGGGTTCTTCACGTCCTGGGTCTGCTGGATGAACACGTCCTCTGAGGGGAGAAGAAAAAGCATCAACAGCCGGAGAGACGCCCCAGAGCTCTGCAGGGACCAGGGGACACAGGGCAGATGGAGGGAGAACAGGGGGCACTGCAGGGAGCGGGGCAGAAGCACTGGCTGTGGGGAGCTCCTGGCTACTCCAGCCTCAGCCTCTCCCATCAGGGGGTGCTGTGGGGAGCAGAGCAGGAGCGCTGGCTGTGGGGGTCTCCCGGCTACTCTAGCCTCTCCCATCAAGGGGCGCTGTGGGGACCAGGGCAGGAGTGCTGGCTGTGGGGGGCACACCCGGCTAAGCCGGGGGCACTGTTGCACAGGGGATGCTTCAGCTGCAAGGCGTGCACCAGTGGTGAAGATGCAGGCTGGGGAGAGTGCCCCTTAGGAACCAGGGGAGCCTCTGGGCACCATCTGGAATTGATCTAGGCAAGCAAAGTGCAGGGAACCAGGTGGCGATGGGACGGCGCGTCCTGCTCCCGGGTGCAGCCCATCCATCACATGCCACAGCAGGCGCTGACAAGCTATCGGGGGCTGCACTGCCTCCCAGCCTCTGGTGAGAGCAACTTCGCTGGACACCTCTGTGGAGGCTCCTGGTTGGGCAGGAAGGCCCCTGTGAGCTCCCCAGGAGGTGCTGGGGACCCAGATGTGGCGCTGCCCTGACGCAAGCGGTGCCCCTGCTCAGAGACGCTGTAGCCTGCAGTGACAGCTTGGGCAGCACAGAGGTTCTGCCCGCTACCACCTCTGGGATCTGTAGTCAGCTGTTGCCCCTCCCAGACACCTCATTGCCCGGCGCGCTCCATGGCAGCGCCCCAGTGCACCCTGCCCACCGGCCCTTACGGAGTTCATCAAAGTGCGTTTCGATCCCGTCAGGCCCCGGCACGGAGCAGATGAGCCGGGCTTTCAGGAACGTGCTCCATTTATTGACAAGGCAGCAGTGACCTCCATCGTCATTCTAAACCAGGGGGGAAAATACCATTTTCAGGCACCCGGGCAACCAGAACGTGAGCTAGGCTCGTCCTGCTAGCTTGGGCTTCCCAGCAGGGGGCACTGTGGGGAGGGGGCAGAGCGCTGGCTGTTGGGGGTTCCCAGCTACTCCAGCCCAGCCTCCCCCAGCAGGGGGTGCTGTGGGGAGTGGGACGGGGGGGCTGGCTGTGGGGGGCTCCCCGGTACTCCAGCCCCAGCCTCTCCCAGCAGGGAGCACTGTGGGGAGGGGGCAGGAGGGCTGGCTGTGCGGAGGCTCCCAGCTACTCTATTCAAATCCCAGCTTCTCCCTTCAGAAGCTCAGTCTGTAGGGGACACTGCTGGTATTCCAGTCCCAGCTGGGGGCACTGTAGAGAATGGAGCAGGAGCTCTGTCTGTGGGGAGAGCTCCCAGCCACTCCCAGCAGGGTGCGCCGTGGGGAGCCAGGTACATACCAAGCAGATGCGCCCGATGCGGGAGTAGACAGCAGGGCTCTGCGGGGCATCAGCTGATTTCTCTCGGAAGAAGAAGTAAAGCTTGTCGTCGTTCCTCTCGGCGCTGTCCGGGATGAGCTGGGCGTGAACAAACGCTGGGTCTGCAACCAGACATGCCAGCGCTGTGAGGCCATGTGCCAATGGGACAGGAGCCTGCCCTGCAATCTATTGAGAGGCTAGTACATGGCCCCATTGCCCCCCGGCTGGCAAAAGAACATGTGAATTTGTAAAGAAACACCCTTTGGCAATACCCACACACAGGGCAGTTAAAGTTGTGTGGCTCTGGAATGCTCAACAAGGCAACCTTAGTTTTTTCTTAACAGTTTTTAATGTAATATCCTAAGTTTTTAGCTAGCAATAAAGCCCGTAAAGTGGAACTAGTTAGCTAGAGAGCTCCCTGTCTTTGGGGGGAATGCACCCCCAGCATGAAGCCTCCAGGGCCTTCCCACAAGTCCCCCCAAAGGACAGACAAGTTCTCTGCAAGTGACCAGGAACGACTCCTCAGCACAAAGAACCATGGGATGTGCCACAGGCACACGGGTGAGTGAAGACACAGTAGCACAGCTTGGGCCTTGCAGTGGGGACGCTCACACCCAGACAAGGCTAACCTGGCTGCTCAGACCTAGCTGCCAAGCCCCCAGGCTAATTGCAGCGACAACGTATCCTGTGACCAATCCCTTGGAAGCCAGGGGGACTTTTGCCACTGACTCCGACGGGAGCAGTGACTGTGGTTAGGGTGACCGTGGTTAACCACCTGGCACAAGTGTTTCACTAAGGCCATAACGCAGACTGATGCCCATGTATTCTCACTGGCACGTCTCATACCATACATCAGTGGCCTACCCCCGCTTGTGTCAGTGCTCAAGGTGCTATACAAAAGTCCGATGATTTTTTTTCTTAATAATGAGAAAAGTGTATCCCCTTTTGGCCCCCAACTCTCCTTGGACTCCAAAATGGCTTGACAGTTTTTTGCTCAAACGTTTGGATATCAATTCACACGAAGGAGCCCATGCCTGGGAAATTTTAGCCCCAAAGTTCCAGCAATTTTCGAGCAACTGGAAGCAGGAGGTTAGAATGGAAACTGTCTGGCAGCTGGAAGTGGAGTGACCAGTGCTGTTCCTGCTAGAATATCTGTCCATCATCAATCAATATGCCTTCAAGCCTACAGTGACAGCTCTGCCTTCTCAATTGCAGCTACTGTGCCCAGAGGTATAATATGATCGCTCCAACTTCAGTTTACTCAGCTGTCACTGCTGCTTTGCCACAGGTGCAGGTGCTACTGGGAGAAGGCCAGGCATACCTCCCACCAGGAACCTCCCTCTGGTGCAGCGGGGAAGGGAGGGAGAGCAGGAGAGAGATGTTCTGGATTGGTTATTGCAGATGATGGGGCTGACACCCCATTCCCATCCAGACCCATCCACCTATTCCCATGCAGAACCATCTATCCCTCTATACAGACCCTTCCATCCATCCATCCAGACCCAGACCCAGACCCAGACCCAGACCTATCTACCTTTCTATGAGTTTTATTTGCTCTCTGTCCTTTGCTGTTTCTATTCCAGGACTTGGCTCTGCAATACTTGAGTTTTGGCACTTCCTCCAGACACCACATGGGCCTTCAAGGGACTCCCTGTTCCTTTGGTAAGACCCTTTCGTTGAGGCTCACATGCTGGGAGGGAATTCTTGTCCTTGCCTGATGAAATGGCCACCACTTCTTCTGGGTTTTACCAGCTTTGAAGGTGGCTGAGTACATAGTGCTGCTCACTGGTTGCCCACTTTCCAGGGATGGAGCCATGAGGGCTTGGCAGCTACTGGGTTGAATGGCCTGAATTTTGGTGAGTCTGGGTGCACATCTGCAAGTGTCTCGGATCATGCACCTGGGGAAGGTCTCTCCCTTTCAGATCGCTGCACCAGGGAAGGGCTGTCCTGGCAAAACAGGTCAGGGATGCTTCAGAGTTCCTCCTCAGCTCCAGCACTAGCCTGGTCCTTCAGTAAGAACTCCCTTCAGTAGGGCACTTCTTTGTCAGGGATGAAATTGTGACACCCGTCCTAGGCAATGGCTGGCCTTAGATGGCCATGTCCTGTCTGTAGCACTTCCCAGTCTGACATGTGTCCAGGTTCTCCTGCTCAATGAGGACAATGCCTTTGAGGGGAGAATGTAGCCAGTTGCCAATTGCTTTGCTTTGTGTTCTGGGATGATATCAACCTTCCGATTTGTTTTCCTCCTGGGTTGCCGTAACCCCCTGGTCAGCATGGGTCACAGGCCCCTCTCTGTGCCTGGTCCACACAGGAGGTGAGGCTCTCACAGCCCCAGCCTGGGCTCTAGCTCACAGTGTAGCAGCTCCTGGTTTGAGCTCTGGAGGTTCCCAGGCCAAGATGGTGGCTATCCCGTTCGCTCCTCTGGTATTTCTAGTGATCTCTTCTTATAGCTTCTCGAGCAGGGCACCCAAGGACTTAGAGCCTGGTTCTGGCCAGCACAGAGGGGAGCAGCGGTGGAATCTCTCTCTGCTCACAATGGACCAGTAGCTGCGCTCATCCATGTTCTGGAAAACTGCTGAGGGAAGGAGATGGGCCCAGCCTCAGAACTGCCCCCCGGCGCCAGCATCGCCGCGGCTCCACAGCAGGTCTCTGCGTGGGAGGCCCTCAGGATGTCTAGACCCATTGTGACCGGGGCCAGGAGGCCCGGCATTCCTGCTGGGGCCCTGACAGCAGTTTGCCATGGTGGGAGTGCCTCAGAAGCTTGCAAGGAGGCAGGCAGGCAGCGTCTCTGCGGTGTCCGCTGGAGATGGAGTGGGACGAGCGTGCATTGATGGGTCTTTGCAGAAGGATCTCTTACTGCTGGAAACACACCCAGAGCAGGGATTGCTGCCCACGAATGCCCCCAGCTGTGAGCGGGTTGGCGGTGGGAGCCCAGTGTCGCCGGATCTGCTGGCAGAGGCAGAACTGCTAGCAGGAACCAGAAGGGAGCAGATGTGCAGGCTCAGGCTCCAGGGCACCTGGAAGCAGCTCGCAGGGGTGGAAATGCCCTGGCGCCAGGCTCTGAAGGAAGAGAGTGGCAGCTCCCAGCACAGAGGCGGTGTGGGAGAAGGCACAAAGCTGAGGGGGGGTGAAGGGAAGTCGGGGGCTTGGAGGGAAGTCGAGGAAAGTTTGTCGTTCACATCACCCTGGTTAAAACGCACCTCGCCCACTACTGCCCATAGCCCCTAGGGCTGTGACTTCACCAGCTCTGCTTGGCGTATCACAGGCAAAGGGAAAACTGCACCCCCAGGCTGCCCCATGTACCTGGCACAGCCTTGCCAAGCTGGCATGAGGCCACAACTGCCTTCTACCGGGGCTAACCCATGGAGATTCTCCTGAAACACTGCAGCCGTAGCTAGAGTGCTCCACCAACTCCATGCAAGGGGGTGGGGATCTCCTGGGCGCTTGTGGGGTGTTGGCCCCACCCTGGATGCAGTGCTCATGCTACTTGAGCCCCAGAGAAGCCCCAGGAATGGCAGGCCAGAGGGCACCCAGGCACTGGGCTTTATATAGACTGCGAGGCCCTGGGCAGCATCCCACGTCCCGGAGATGCATGATGCCGCCCCATCGCCACCCGTGGCTCCCCCGGACTCACCGTTCAGCCAGCGGGAGTTGTACTGGTCAGTCCTCATGGCTGTTTGCTTGCCCATGGTGCGGAAGATGGCCGCGTCCGTGCCCATGAAGTCAATGTAGACGCCGGCATAGAGCTCCTCATCTGCAGGTGGGAAGCAGAGGTCAGCAGGGACTGGGATGTATAGGGGAGCAGTTCCTGAAGGGGGACCGTGGGGGGCCTGAGGACCCCCCAGCCCCTCCTCATGCAGACCCTTTGTCCTGCCCCCAAGCCCTGCCCAAAGAGGGAAGCTCGGGGAAGGGGCTGCTGATTGGCATGGGGGGGGGTGGCTGATGCCCTCTCCCTGACAGGATGTCCTGTGCTCCCTGGGGCAGCCCTGAGAGCAGTCCATCTCCCCTCTGGGGAGAGGGACCCCAGCTCCTTGTCAGCTCATAGACAGGTCTCCATCTGCTATGTGGTACCCAGTAGGCACTGGGATGGGGGCACTGTCCCAGGCCCGGCTGCTAGCCCCCTGCTTTGCAGCTGCTCCCCAGTGAACGAAGCAGTGCCGGGGCTAGTGTGTAAGGCAACACTCACGCCTGGAGAGGATCAGAGGCGGCCGAGGCCCCTCGAGGCCCAGGGTGGGATTAGCAGTAAGTGAGAGCTTTGGCCCACGCTCCTGGGGGAGCTCGGCACAGCTGTTGCCTATACAGGCCTGGGGACGGCAGGACATCGATACCATCCCGTGTTATTTCACTGCTCTGTCTCGCTCTCCTGCCCTTTGCAACCCCATCCCAGCCAGCCCCACCCCTCACCACCCCAGGGGCAAAGCACCACGGACACCAGGGATGCCATGCGCTGCACTGTGGCCTTGCACCTTCCAGGAGGGCGCCAGCAGTGCCCGGGGCTGCTCCTGATCAGTTGGGAGGGGGCGGGGGAGGTACAGGAAATGGGAGGTGAATGGGGAGACAGAAATAGGACAGGAAGTCGGGGTGGAGATGCTCCTAGCACATGGGGCTGACTCACCGTGGCCATTCCTACCCCAGGGTTGGATCTGACCTCGTCGAGGAAAGAGATGCCCTGGGGATTTTTCCATCATTTGTCGGTGGCCGTCAGAGCCTCTCTCACCCCATTTTCCACTCTGTTCTACCTAGGTTCGTCCCACACCCATCACCATGGCATCTGGGTGCCTCTTGCCAAGCCACAGCCCTCCAAGTCCTCACATCGGGCCAAAGTGCCCCGCTGCCTTCCCTCCCCCACACCAGGTCTGGGTTTGCTGGCCCCACAACTGCTGGGCCCTGGACTCGGATCTCTGCCTGGCTTCCTTGGGGGCAGCCACCTTCAGTGGAGCTGTAGAACACCGCCAGGCTAACGTCTCTGGGGAGGGGGGAGCAGCCACTCCGCAGCCACCTGCCCTGAAGTCCTAAACAGCTTCTCATCACCTCTCATTTTAACATTAGTCTCAAACCACCTAATATTTCCCTGGCACACAGCCAGCCCTGGCACTCAACCGAGATTGGTGCAGGTCCCTCCCCACTGCTCCGCTCCAATGCGGCTGGGCGGGAGAGCAGGGGTCTGTGGGCCACCCCCATGCAGTTGTGGTGCTGGCTAGTTCAAGGGGGTGGGGGACAGCCTAGGGAAGGCACAAAATGGGAGCTCATGGGGAGAGACTTCCCCAGCCTTGAGCAATGAAGAGTCATGGTGGAGCCTTGTGTCAGGCCAGCAGCATCTGTTTCAGGTGGGCGCCATTCCAGGTCCACACAAGAGGAACCATGTGTGCCGGGGCCGGGAAGAGAACAGCCAGCTCCCCAGGCCTCTGCTCCCTGGCTTGTCCCAGGCAAAGCCTGGACAGGAGTTCTGGAGCTCCCCCAGCCTGTGCACTCCCTGGCTTCAGCTCCCTGTAACCTGCAAGTGGCTGCTTCTCACTGGAGTGGCAAGTCCACGTGGGACGCGGTGCAGCAGTATCTGCACAAGGCGGGGCTCGCCAGCAGCTGAGAACAGGGCTGGCTCAGAGCAGGGTGCAGGCGTTCTATGGCTGTCGAGTTCTTCTGGGGGTTCCCTGGGCAACGAGAGTGGTCGCGTGGCACCAGTGGAGAGGGTGACCGAGGGTTCAATCGGTGGCGGTGCGGAGGATGGAGCAGCCCAACAGGACTGACACGTTATCTACAGTGGCTGCATCCTCCGTGAGCCAACCAGCCAGGCCCCTTCTGGCTCCGGGCTGGAGCTCATGAATTAAAGGCCACATGCCTGGGCACCTTCCCAGTTGCCTGGTCCCTTGGTGGAAGGCTCAGGCACCTTCCTGCCCTGGCTGAAGTGGTTCTGGCGAGGAGCCAAGCTTAGATTTTTGGGCTCTGGTGCCCCTTGGGCCTTGGCTACTCCACCTTCACCCCTGCAGACATCTCCCCGCTATGGAGACCAGGCAACAGCCCCGTCTGCATTTCCCCTTCGCTGCTCTGGCCCTTTCCTGGCCTTGTGCCTTGGCAATGGCTGGCACCGCCATACCCCCTTCGCCCCCTTGGTCTAGGTCCATCTATGGCTCTGGAATCAGTGCCGAGAACAAGCTGGGTGTCCCTCTGGAGCACCGCAGGGCCCAGCCAGAGCAGCCCCCATCCCCTTGGAAACCTTGCAGTGCTGCAGTTGCAAGAGAGAAGGACTCACTTATCAAGGCTGAGACGCTGTCCACCTTGGGGTCATAGGAGCACTTCCCTTTCCCTGATTCCAGCTTCTCTGGCTCCAGGTAGAAGATATAATCCTGGAACAGAGAGAGGAGGGAGCCCATTACACCTGCCCCTTCCATTTCTGTAGGACAGAGGAGCCCAAAGCGCTTTCATAACTCCACAGTGCTCACAAGCCTCACCTCACCCAGCAATGAAATGCAGCCCCCTCTTGGGGGGGGGGGGGAGCACAGCAGCTATTTAGCAGCCCACAGTCATGCTGCGCATACCGAACGACAGGCAATGACGGAGAATGCTGGGTCCATTGAAACTGCGGAGGCAAAGTTAGAGGCAGAACGGAATTACCCATTGCCGAGGCGGAATCTGAGCGGGACATGGGGGTTATCACTTCTCCTCTGGGGAATTATGTCATGGGATCATTATTGCTTCACAGCTCCGGCACCAAACTCCAGCTGGGGTGCATCCTGGAGGCAACCTGGAAGCACCAGCTGATGCAGAATGTGTTTGTACAGTGGAGTGGTGAGGGGCTGTTACTCCAATGCTGCTGCAAGTGCCCAGTTCCCTTCCCAGGTGGGCCTAGACAAAGCCCTCAATGGCACAAGCCCAAGGTTGCTCAGCGATCGCCCCATCACAGCACCTGTCCTTCTGTCACTACCATTAATCTCGCTGGAGTCAATGGCTGGGCATCTGTGGTGGTGGGGCCTCCGTCTGGCCCCACCTTTGTCCTGGCTTTCCATGCAGAGTAGCATTGCATGCAGATTTATTACAGTAGTAACAGCCACAAGCTGACAACTCTGCCATCTTGCCCGAGCAATGGCACCTCAGCCACGCCGGGGGCGCTGACCCAAAGCTAAGAGGGCCTAATCATTCATTTTTAATGGGCAATCTCCCATCCAAATATCAACTAGGCCAGGCCCTGCTTAGCGTTTGAGAGCAGAGACAGTCAGTACCTCTGTCATGTTATTACAGCTACAGAATGACTGATTTGCAGGAATGCTGCTGGTTGTCAGCCACAAGCCTTTTGATGGCAGCCTGGGTTAGAACAAAAACAGAAACAACCCCAGCTAGGGCCCGTCTGAGTGGCTGCTAAGGAAATGACATTCCAGTACAAGCAGCAATGAGTTTAAAGCCTCCACAGTCCTTCATCCTTTGCATGTGATACCACAATTATAGTCTACTAATTAAACTCCATTGAGTAGGAAGCTCAGGAAGTGGGGACGGCAAGCGTCTCTATGTAAATGTGTGCTGGAAGATCAAATGGTGAGATCAGGCTACACGTCCTACTCTCACACTACATCATACCACCAATACTGGGTGATTTCATTCCAGGAAGTTCCACCCACCAGTAGTGCAATCCAGGAAGTACTGCCCCTTAGGATGGCATTCCAGGCAGTGTGGCAATTTATTTACTTTGTACATTTGACCTTACTTGGGAAATAGTCCCTGGTTTCCCCATAAAGCAAGTCCCAAATCATCAAACCATCTCTGTTCAGCAAAGCACTTAAGCATGTGTTTAACTCAGGTGTTGCCAACTTTAAATGCTGAACATCCGTTATCTGACCTGCCAAAATCATGAGATTGGCTTAAAAATCATGAGATTTGGAAAAAACCCTAATAATAATTGTGGGGTTGTTTTTCTTTGATTTCTAGTTTCCAAGCTTTTGGGGCACACACGCGTCATGTTTTCAAGCTTTCCTCTGCAACCAGGAGGGCTAGAAACTGCCTTTGACTTTGAATGAAAGCAGAGACTCTCCTGCAATCTCTTGATGCCACCAGCTGAAGGTTTAAACAAATACTCCAGAAACTGCCGGACTCGCAATCAAACTGTGAGAGTCGGCAGCAGTATTAACCTTTAACCGTAAAGTTTAAGCATGTGCTTAAGTGCTTTGCTGAATGGGGCCCATATTTAATTAGGTCTGGTCTGTACTAGTGATTTCCCCCGAGTCCAGCCAGCCACCACTGTAGCTGCACCAGTACAACTCCTAGTGTACACAGGGCTAAATAGCTATTTGCACCGATTGAGTCCAACCCTGCTTGCCACTTGGGTTGGCTGCTTCTGTGCCAGCTGTGGTTTCCCTTGTGTACAGCAGAGGTCGCTACACCAGGGTGACATCCTCCATGCAGCCCAGGCGTTAGCCAGCTTCTCCCACAGTCCGAGTGACACCCCACAGTGACGGTAGAGAAAAGCATCACGAAGAGAGAAGGAAGAGAGAGGAGTGTAACACCACAGAACTGGCAGGGGCGGGGCCGGGAGCGACCTTGCACTCATGATTGAAACAGGCTAGATTTCAAATGGATGGTGGCCCTTTGAACTCACTTCAAGTTCCCAGACCATCTCCATGGCAGCCAGCCCACCACTGTCTGATTTGCTATCACACCTCATATTAGCCCTACACCAGCAATGGGCTTGCCTTGTTTGTGCCCCCCAGCGTGCTATCGCCACCTTATGTCCACAATAACTTTTGGCAGGGATATTCAATCTTCTACATAGGGCATGAGCCAATCGCTGGCTACTAGAGACCTACGTGAGGAGAAGATTACCCCACATCGACCACTGCAGGGCTTTTACACCTTCCCCTGCAGCAGCTGGCACCAGCGTCAGTCAGAGACGGGACACTGGGCTGGATGGACCTCAGTTCTGATTCAGCCTGGCAATGTCCATGTTCCCATGTATCGGGGCAGTCCAAGGTGTCTCATCCCTGGCTAGTGATATTTTGTATGGCAGCATGGTAGAAACCATCCATGAATGAAAAGTCATACCAGCCCAACTGCCCCAAGCCAGCCTGCTTTCGTGCCACTCCTGCACTTGTGAGTAGAGAGCCATGGGTATCAGTTTCGAGGAAAAGTCACACACCCATTCCTATAACCTGAGAAGGTGTCTTCTGCTTTTTTGTCTGAAATCCAAGAGCCAGTCCTGCTTAAAACTGGTTGAAAAACCAGTGGAGTGAAAACTGCTGAAGTTGTTTTCATTTTGAATGGTTTGAAATTGACCCATTTTTTTCTTTCTTTGCAAATTGTTTTTTTTAAAATAGAAACCCTTATCCAAATGGTCATTGCAATTTTTCATTGCCTGAAAGTTGGGAAACAAAATTGTGATCGACACTTTGATCACCTTTCTGATAAAAAAAATATTTGCTGGAAACCAAAAATAATGCTGGTGGTAGTGTGTGACCAAAAGAAAAAAGGGGCATTTATGAAAAAATGCTACTTTTCAATGGAAAAACTTTCCATTGGAACATTTCAACCATATCTAGTCCAGATGTTCTGCTCGCATCTAAGCTGTTGGTAACATAATTGCTGTTGATTGTTGGAATGTTCCGCGAATATTTGTCTACCAAGGGGATGAAAAGGAGGGTCGGTTATGGGCTTTGGCGCATGGTGACTGTTTTGGAAGTGGCCAGATTTGAAGGGCTGGAAGTGAAAGACACAGGGTTCAAATAGCTAACTGCTGAGCTCATCCCTGTCTCAGAGAGTCACACAAATGAGCTGTGCTCGTTGTCTTAAAGATGGATTGGATCAGACAGAATTAATCTCCCTCCCTTGACCCCTCTTTTACCTGAGGACTTGCTCATGTCAGCTCCTTTCAGTGGAATGGGCTGAGTCAGGGCAGGAGGTGGTGTTATAACACGGAGCCATACAGGGGCATTAAGGTTCGGATGAATGGATGGGATGAAAAAGAGCATTTAGTGCGGTGACAATGGGTAACGGAAACAACTAGCTTCACTGGGAGCATGCACATCAATGTGACTGAGGTAAAACTGGGTATGTACGACCCCCCACCCTGGTGTATATCCAACCATCCCAATCCAACAGCTATTGCCACACCCGCACTGAGTACAAACACGCAGCACCCCATCTGCATATGCAGCACTATGGCGCTTTCTCCTAGCATGAAGGGCAGCTGCAATTCAGTGATGCAGGTGAGCTGCACTAAGTGTTACTGGAAACCGACCCAGCGCTGGGCAACTCATTTATTGTGGATAATTCATCCAGCAAATTTAACACCTTTGATCTTTGATCTTCCCAATTGAGTTCCTATTTGCAATGGTGAGACCAATCATTTGGGCCAGACACTTTCAGACAATGGCTTCACGAAAACTTCACCGCCACTGTTTCTCAAGTGTGTGATTGGTCCCCTAAGCCACGTGGAATTTTTTCTGCTCCCTGATTGGACGCCTTAACCTTTTTAAGCAGGAGACCACGTGATGAAGAGCGTGATAAAGGGCACCATCCCCCGAATAGTCACACCAAGTAAAACCTACTCGTGAATAACCAACAGTTAAAAAAAACAGATATCCTGGCTTCAAACTCAGAGCCTCCTGGGCTTGGAGCCTTTGGCATCCATGCCTCCAAGCACATCAGCGGGGGCTAGAAAACTGCCAGATGATGCAAGCTGAGTTCCTCCCATAAATCTCTGACTCCAGGTACTGGCACTTTAAGAACACCCCCTTCCGAAATCTCATGAGAATTGAGCCATTTGGAATCCCAAGGCCCATTGGCAACGCTGGTTTGCGGGCTTCGCCTGATGCTAGTGGGGAATGTGGTAACATGAGATATCCAGGGGCCAGCCCAATGATAGAGTCTCTCTGCTCATGGCCACTGGAGTGGGTTCTCCCGGCTTAGTCGTGGGCGTGCTGGGGCTGCTACAAACTGGCATAGATTAAAGCTCTGGGCTGCCCAAGAGCTCGTGGGCACAGCTCAGTGGCCCCCTGCCCCAGTTCGGTGCTGAGTGGAGCTTGACCAGAGGCTCCTGTCTCTTCCTCAGGACGTTGTCTCTCTGCCTCGCAACTCCTCATCCTCTTGCTGGGGGGGGTCCAGTCCAGGAGGGCCCCAGTGACCCTCCCCGCGAGACGTCCGCCTCTCTGCCCAGGGAAGGGGCACTGTGGCTTTTCCTCCATTCTCTGATGATGGTGACGCAGGCACAGCAGCGGGTGTGTGGCGAGATGTCAAAGGGAGCTCTTCCTTTCTGGCCCGAGAGGGCTGGCACAGAGGGGGCACCTCCTGGGGACTGTTGTCTGCCTGTCACGGGGGCTCCTGCCTCTAGCCCAGCCCAGGCTGCCCCTGGCCCAGCGGGGAGCACGCTGTTGTCCTGATGGGGATACACGGCTCCTCTCTGGCAGGGTGCAGCGATGCTGATGGGACTGGGGCTGAGGCAGGCAGGCGCCGGAGGAGAGTCATGTGCCATGGGGGGCCTCATGCAGTCACGCGCCAGGCCCCGAATCCCGGCAGAGAAGCCAGCTCCCACATGGGAGCCAGGGAGGAGAGCTGGACTGCAGCCGGGCTGGGGGAGGAGATACGCATGGGGGAGGCGGGGGGACAGTGAGGGGCTGAGAAGACCCAGGAATGGGGGAGCTGCCACCCCCACCCTGCCCTGGGATGGCAGAGGGAGAGCAGGACACCAGGCTCCACCCCAGGAGGCAGCCCTGGGAGGCAGGTGCCCAGGTCTGTGACACCCGCCCCCCCCCATGGCTGCTTTAGGGAACTGTCCCCATGTCAGTGTCTTGACCCCTTGCTGGGTTGCAGAAGGTGCCTCCTGCCCCCTGCCAGGCAGCTGCTATGCTTGGACCCCGCTGGAGGGTGGAGGAGGCGGCTGGTCTGAAACCTGCACAGGGACTGGCATCTACAACCCTTGGGGTTCGGTCCCAGCTGAGAGACGCCAGCCAAGCGTGGGCAGTTGGGGTGCTCTGAGCCCAGGAGGAGCATGTGTGTGTGAGGGGCACTGCTGGATCTCGCCAGGCCCTGCCCATCAGTGCTGTGGTGGGCTTCGGTCTCTAGGCTCTCAGCGAATAACCTCCCTGATGCAAACTGCCCCGTGGAGAAGGTGCTGGGGCATGGGATGTCCCCGTGGCCTGGCAGGGCCCACTGTTGGCTGCTTCTGGCGGGGACGTAAGGACCAGACCTGGGTTCCTGAGCCCCTGGAATGTGCTCTGGGGGCAGCCTGGGGGGATGGGTGGGAAGGACCGGACTTGGATTCCTGAGCTGCTGGAACAGGCTCTGGGGGGTGGGTGGGTGAGAAGGACCGGATCTGGATTCCTGAGCCCCTGGAATGGACTCTGGGGGCAGCCGGAGTCAGGAAGCAGAGCAGATGCCCTCGAACAGGAGCCTTGAGGGTGGTGCCCACGGCACAGGAGGAGTATCACACAGGGAAAATCAAAGCTTGGAAGAAGCTGAACTTCCCCCTGGGACCATGAGCTCCTGATTCCTCCCAGCACCCCGAGCTGCTTATGGAGCCAGCGATGCGAACCCAGGCTAACCCTGCCTCCATGCAGTGAGCCGGCCCGGCTGCTAGCCTGGCGGGAAGACGATCTTGTCAAAGAGACACTGTCAGGAGCAGGGCCTCAGAGCCGTACATCCCATTCCCCTGCCCGATCTGGCCCGTTCCCAATTAAACAACACAATCCATCTCCAGCTGGAGCGTTGGTGGGTGGTGGGCACTGCTGTGCTTAAAGAGCCAGCCGGGGGAGTGCCTGCATGTGTTTTGGTAGGTCCTACCAACAATCAGGCCCAACGTCCACCGTTCCCCAACCCCTGCGAGTGGCCGGTGCTCTAAAAGGAACCCGGAGCCAGTGGCTCCGTTCCCGGCACGGGGCCCCTGACAGTGTCCCTCCTCCCCACAGCATCTGGAGCAAGGCCTGGGGAAGCAAGGCGTTAGTCTGAGAGGAGATGCGAGGACTGGCTGCTCTGTGCTGGGTGGTGGCACAGACAGCTCAGCCATTGCAAGGGGCATGCCCAGCCGGGGGTTAGCGGTTAGGTGCATGCCATGGGGGAGGAAGGTTAGGGATCCCAGGCATGCCCTGGGAGGGGAGCCGGCTCCTGCCCTTGGGGGGGGTCTGAGCGCGAGTCCCACCTTGCGTTCTGCTGGTGTCGGGCTGTGGGAGGAGTCAGCGGCTCGGCTTCCCCGTCCTCCCGGCTGGACGCTTTGGGTCAGCACAAAGGCCTGAGGAGAAGGAGCAGTGCAGAGAGTTAGAGCTGGCGGGGCCAGAGGCCACCCGGGGGGTGGGTAGGGATGGGCACTAGGGCAGTGGGAGGGGGTCATGCCCACCTGGAAGGGCAAGAAACTCCCCCCACCCCCAGCCAGCGCACCTGCCCCAGCTCCTAGAGCGCCCCCATGGCAGAGCCAGCACTCTTGAGCCCAGGGCATTGTGAGTGTGCCCAGGCTATTGTGCGGGCCGCATGTGATTGTGCCCACCATGTGCTAGCGTGGCAACATGCTTGTGATGGCATGTGCGGGCATGGCGTGTGCCAGCATACTTGGCACGTGTGTGTGTGGCACACACTGGATGGGCCTCCTGCTGCCCTGTACTGACACTGACAGCAGATGTGGAACTTTGTGACAAGCCCCCCCACACCGCCGGTGATCACACACACACCCCGGGGACAGGGGGAGGAACCAAGACCCTCAGTTAAACCTCAGGGAATCCTGGCTCCCGCAGGGCTGGGTCCTGGCCTGTCTCTGGGACTGCATGTGACCAAATGCCACATGGCTGGCTCAGACCTGCTGCACAGTACGCATAACCGTGCCCTTTGCTCTGCCTGCCGCATCCTTGTGACACCCAGACTGAGAACCCCAGGCTGCCGAGAGGCCAGGACAGCAGCAAATTCCCTGATGTGGCCTGTGGTTCGAGGAGCCTCAGGGCTTCCCAGTCCTTATAATAATAATAATATATGGAGATATACCTATCTCATAGAACTGGAAGGGACCCTGAAAGATCAAGTCCAGCCCCCTGCCTTCACTAGCAGGACCAAGTGACCTTATCCCACACTCAGCCAGGCTTGCCCAGAGGTGCCCATGGGCGCTATACAGGAGGTGCCACCCTGGCTGACAGGGCACATCTGACCTCTGAGGAGGGCACCTGTCTCAGCTGGGAATAGTATGGAGCCCACAGTTCTGTAGCACGGCTGGGAAATCCCTTCCTGACCCCTGCTCATGCCCTGAAGCATGAGGATGATGAGGAACGCCAGGATTACCCCAATCCCACAAAGCTGCTGCGTGGGGCCAGCTCCTCCTTCTCTAGTCACCTTATGCACAGCTTCACTGTCTGGCTTCTCTCCAACGGACTGCGGTGCTGCGCTACTGGGAGGTACCAGCCCACCTGGACCCCAGGACTGGTGGGTAGAGCCCATGGCAAACAAGAGGCCCCACCCCCTCCAGCGACAGCCACAGCCTATTTGAAACCTGGGAGGTGGTGGGCGGAGCCTCTCAGAAAGAAAAGCCCACTCCCACAGCATGGGCAAGGGTGGGATTAGATTTCCCTCCACCCCCCGGGCTGGGGGTGAGCCCCTCCTGCCTTGGCCTCTCGGAGGAGACTGACAGCAAGGGCCCGAGGTCGATTAGGGCCCCTGATGCTCACGGCGATTAGGGGATGCAGCCCCAGGGGAAACGCACTGAGATCCACATGAGCCCCTAAACAGCCCTAAGGAGGGGACAGCACAGACTCTGCTCATCAGGGATCACAGCTGGATTGGAATGGATGACATGGATGTGGGGGAGCCCCTCTGTACCAGCCCCCATCCTCTAAGGCAGACAGCCAATAGAAACCCCCACATGACAGCCAATAGAAAACCAGGAAGGGGTGCATCCATTTCTTGCACAGAGTGCGCAAAAACGCATGCCTGTTCAGCTTTGAGTGATGAACCCAAATCACACAGTCAGAACAAGGCAGGTGTTAGCCAGGCACAGTCCATGACACAGCGGGTGTCACCGGGTAACGCTGTTCCCCAGACTTACAAGTTGGCCAGCTGGAAGAAATGCTGGGGTGTCTGGGTGCTGTGATGCATGTTCTGTAGGTGGGGGCTGTGGCAAGAAGCAGGGCAGTTTGCTCGCCGCTCCACCCTCTCTAACTAGAGTCAAGTCCAGAGGGCGAGTTGCTGCTGAAGAATTGAGTGCGTGGGCGAGATTCTTGGACGGTTTGGGCCCACCTCAGTTCCGGGCCCGGTGTATACACTGCAAATCTCCCCACACTCGGCGTCGCTGCTTTCTCCTCCACTGGCAGGCTGGCCCGCAGGCCCCGAGCTCTGCTGCTGCTCGGCAGAGGGGCAGCTGTATTAATGAAGCCATTCGCAGACACAGGCGGGCTTAGTAATGGGACCGAGGCGCTGACCCGTGCATGGGATTAGCTCTCCAGTAACACAGGACTGGCAACCCCAACCAGCTGCGATGCGAAAACCAAGATTCCCCATTCCACACCTCACTGTATGCACATGATAGAATAACCTAGTGCCGAGTGCTACCAGAGCTCCGGTGGAGCCGAGCTGAGGAGCAGCACACAATTACTTCATTTTTCACTGTTTTATGTGTATCCCCACCCTTGACTCCGGGGGCATGAGCCCGTCTTAGACACAAATACAAAGAATTCCCTAGTGTAATCTAAAGTGAAATGTACCAAACCCTCTCTCTCATTTACCCCTCCCTCCCCACGGCTACCTGAGCATCTGCTATGCAAAAATTTCTGCATTCCCCATGTGCCCCATGCCGCCAAAACTCATCAGCCTCCAAAGGGAAAGAGACATTCCAGCCCCTGGGTGGGACCACTCACCGCCCCCAAGCTAGGACACCGAGCAGCGCCAATGACTCTGCAGGCAGCCAGGCCCAAAGTGGAGATTCTCCCACCTCAAAGCTCCCACCTGTGCAAAGCTCCCGGCAGATCTTCAGCGAGAGCCAGGGGCTTGGCACATCTCAGCACAGTGCAGGGGCCTCCGACTGCTTTCAAGATGGAGCCCTTCCCTGCCCAAGGATCCTGTCCGAAGGGGATTCACAGCCCAGTAGCTGAAAATTCCCCCTGGCAAGGAAATCCATGTAAAGTGAACCCCCAGACGCAGTTCAGAGACACAGGGATGGCCAGACGGCTGCTGTATTCCATGAGTGCCCCCTTTTGAGCTGGCTACAATGGCCCCAGGTTCCAGACTGCAGCTGCCTGACCTTGTGCCGGAGACCTTGGCCAGGCCTCTTATGGGCCTCTCGCAGGGTCCATTGGGCTGAGAGCGACTGCAAGCCACAGGCTGAGCCAGGGCGACGGCCTCTTGGAGTAAATACTGCACCGCCCAGGGAGCCCTGCCAGGACATGCCATGCCTAGGCCAGCTCCCTGGGGCTGAGGGGATGCCAACCCTCTGGCTCAGCGTGCATGGCCGAGCAGTGCCCCCCTCACTCGGTGCCTCACCTGTGCTTTGCGCCCCCTGTTGACAAAGGTGCAGATGGGGTTGTAGGCGCCAGTGCCACAGACGTACAGGTGGGTCCGGTTCCAGGGCTGGATCAGGCGGATGAAGTTGCCACATTCGCCCTGCAAAGCAGGAGGAGAATGAGAGGCGGGGCGGGGGCAGCATGCGCAGGATCCTCGGCACCCCCATGCCCACCCCAGCCCTGCTCGCACGGTGCATGCTCAGGCCTCAGATGTCAGGGCCGCTGGGGACTGGCGTGTAGCCAGGAAGGTGTCCTGGTGTGAGAGGGGTGGTGTAGCCTGATGCCAAGCCTGGGGCTCCTCTGAGCAGATGGATTCAAATAGCCCAGGGATGGTGGGGGTCAGTAGGTACTGTCAGGACCGACACCGCTGCGTGGCCTGGAGCTGATCCAACCCCAAGGACTCAGTGAAGGAACTTTCTCCCCACACGGAGTCCCACTGGGAGCGGCTAGGGCTGGTGTAGCCATAAGCTCCCCCCAAGCCAGTGCTCCCTGCCCTGCTCCAGGGCGCAGGCAAGCAGGCACCCCACCCCCTCTGCTCTGGGGCACAGGCCAGTGGGCGCACCACCCCTTTCTGCTCCAGGGCTGTTCTCACTGGGGCTGCATTCCGGGGCCAGTCAGGATGTGTTACCAATGGGTGAGACGCAGCAGTACAGCAATTACGGCTGGGTGTCCTGCTGGGCCTGGCTCGTTAGTTAAGGACCCAGGGTCAGGGCCAGGCATCCTGTTTGCAGCTCCTGTTTCCTCCGCGCTGGGGGAGGGGAGTCTGGGAGTGCAGCAGGGGAAGCCGGCGAAGGAGTCGTCGGCAAGCTGGGGGGCCGAGCGGGGGCTCAGACATGTTTGTCCCCGGGGGGCTGAGCCCTGCGGCAGGAGCGACAGCAGCTGAGTGACAAGTGGAGGACTCGGGGTCAGGCGGCTGCCAGGCATGCAGGGCTTGGCTCCAGTGGAAGCAGCTCAGTGACCGCCAACCCCTCGCTTCCTCGGAGCCATGCACACTCGCTTGATGGCCTGACAGGAACCGCGGGGCGCGTGGGCTGGGGATTTCGGGTGGTGCCCGGCTGGTACCAGCAGGAGCCCGGCCTGAGCCTGGGTGTGCCCCAAGCAGCAGTGACCATACGGCACGCAGGATGTGTACCGCCGGGCGTGGCGAGGAGCAGCAGTGCTGGCTGCCCAGCTACCCCTCCTGGCCCTATACTCCTGACAGAGGGGCCACAGGCCAAACCTGCGTGGGCAGGGGCAGTCAGTGCTGCTCATCACCGCTGCCTTGGGGCTGGCTCCTGCACCAGGCCTTCCCCCCGGGCGCCCCACTTCCACTGCAGGGACGGGGAGTGACGCTGTACCTGGGAGGGCCAGGCTGGCAGGCAGGGGCTGAGCCTAGCATGGGCTCAGGGGGCGAGGTGCTGGGAGCAGCGGTGCAAGGGGAATGGCTCCACAGGTGCGTCCCATGGGCAAGATTTCTGAGGAGGTGCCTCTGCCCCCAGGCCCACATTCTCTCCAGCTCGGGCCCTGAGACATCCATTGGAACGGGAGGACGTCCCCAGCTCTCAGCGCCCTGCCATGGCCACTCAGCCTCCCAGCACAACAAGGACCGAACTCAGATCCTCCTGCAGGTTGAATGATGGAATGACAGAGCAACCAGGTGGAGATTCCCTGTTGTCATTACAGCCCGTAGTCCGTCAGCTGACTCAACGAGTGTGGATCGCAAAGAGCCAACCCTGAAGGAGTGCCCGGGCCAGCTCTCCATGCCCGCAGGTGTCTTTGCCCAGCCCCCAGCCGCGTGCCCCCAGAAGGACTCACGTCGTTGTTCTTCCCCGACAAGATGCACTCGTCGATCCGCTGCTGGGATGCGGGCCAGTGAATCTGACAAAACAACAGATGCCAGGTCGTCACCTGGGGTTTTCCACTGGGTCTGAATTTAGATCTGGCTGAACCCACGCAGCCGAGGCCTGGGCCCCTCAGAGAGCTCCGTGCCAGGGCCTGCTACCGGCTTCCCGGCGGGAACAGCCAACAGCTCGGCCAGCACACGGGGATCGAACCAGGACCCTGCATCTCACTGTGTTCCAGGGGCTGGGAGAAGCTGCCCTGGGCTGACAGACGAGGAGGTTGAATTCCCTTCTCCCCAATGGTGGCTCCACTTCTGGCCCACAGAGAAGGCATCTCCTCCAGTGGCGGATTTAGAGTTAGTGGGGCCCTGTGTGCAGCTTCGTTTTCACACACCCCCTCGGGACTCAGCCAAGAAAAAAAACATTCTCTCTTATCCCCCCAGCCTTCCCGTTTTTCATTCATCCTCCTTCTATAAATAATGGTAAGTACATGAAAATAAAGTGAGGTACCTTGATTGGGGCAGAGGGTTGGGGTGCAGGAGGGAGTGCAGGCTCTGGGAGGAAGTTTGGGTGCGGGCTCTGGGCTGGGGCAGGGGGTTTGGGTGCAGGAGGGGGATGGGGGCAGGTGCATACCTTGGATGGCGCGGCTCCCAAAGCAACCGGCGCACACACCCCTCTGGCAGTGGCTCCTAGGCGGCGGGGGGACCAGGGGGTCTCCGGACGCCTCTGCCTGCAGGCACCGCCCCCATAGCTCCCATTGGCCGGGGACTGCGGCCAATGGGAGCAGCAGAGTCAGTGCTCAGGGCGGCGGCAGCACTTGGGAACACCTCGCCACCCCAGGGGCCGCAGGGACATGCCAGCTGCTTCCGGGAGCAAAGCGGCACAGAGGGAGGGAGGCAAAGCGGGCAGGGAGCTACCTTAGCCCTGCTGCGCTGCTGCTGGCATGTCTCTGCACACCCCCTGTGGGGAGGGGAGCAGCGGGTCTCCGTGTGCTGCCTGGGGTGGGGGCAGTGCATGGAGCTGCCTTCCCCCAGCCAGGGGCACGCAGCAGCCAGCCACTTCCGGGAGCGGTGTGGGGCCACCGGCCATGGCATGCAGGCAGCCTGCCTGCCTGAGCCCTGGTGCGCCGCTGGCTGGGACTCAGGGGCAGGTTGTCAGATATTTCCTGCATTTTGGGGTTGTTGGTTTGTTTCATGGTAAATCTGCTCCTGGTCTCCTCCCCTGCAGCTCAGGCGCCAGATGGGGGAGGCGGCCCAGAGGTAGATAAAGGACCCAAGAGGGGCTGGCACCCTTCCCGCTCAGCATATCCTGCCCCTTAGCCCCTCCCCAGCCTCGGGGATGGACCCACGATCTGCTGCTGCTGCTCCATGCCTCCCTGTTGGCCAGGCCCCAGGGCCACAGACTGGGGCAAGCTCCTCCAGAGAGGGCCCAGCTGAGCCCAGTCTGGTGGCCAGCAGGGCACTTGTGAGGAACCTGGGAATGCTCTGGGGGTGGCTTTGCCACGTGACATCCCCCATGCAGTACTAAGAGCTGAGAAGAGAGGAGGCAGGGACTGGGCAAGCTCATCCTCCCTTCCCCCACAGCTCCATCACCACAAGGCCATTAGGGTTACCAGGAGTCCGGTTTTCGACTGGAAAACCCAGTCGAAAAGGGACCCTGGTGACTCCAGTAAGCGGTGCAGCAGGTCTAAGGCAGGCTCCCTGCCTACCCTGGCTCTGCGTGTCTCCCAGCAGCGGTTGGCATGTCCCTGCAGCCCCTAGGCACAGGAGCAATCAGGGAAGCTCCACGTTCTGCCCCGTCCCCAACCCCTGTGCACCACGCAGAGCTGCCTGGCCATGCCTCCGCCTAGCATCCAGACATGCCGGCCACTTTCAGGAGCCACGCGGAGCCAGGGCGGGCAGAAAGGGAGCCTGCTTTAGCCCCGCTGTGCCACCAACCGGGAGCCGCCTGAGGTAAGCGCCGCCTGGACGGAGCAATCCCCATCCTGCAACCCAATCGCTACACCTGGTCCTTCCCGCACCCAAACTCGCTCCCAGACTCCATACCCCCACCTGCACCCCAACCCCCTGCCCCAGGTTGGAACCTCCTCCCACACCCAAACTCCCTCCCACAACCCCCACCCCACACCTCCTCCTGCACCCCAACCCCCTACCCCAGCCCTGAGCCCCTTCCCATACCCTGCCTCAGCCCAGTGAAAGTGAGTGAGGGTGGGGGAGAGCGAGCGATGGGGGGGGAGGAGGGGACTGGAGTGAGTGGGGGCAGGGCCTCAGAGAAGGGGTGGAGCAGGGGTGGGGCCTTGGGGAAGGGGCAGGGGCAAGGGTGTTCTGTTTTGTGCAATTAGAAAGTTGGCAACCCTAATGGCCGTACGTGGGCGTGCTGGGGGTGACACTGGTGCTGGTCAGTGGTGCCTGGCTGGCAGCTCAGTGAGAGCATCCCCCTGGGGGCCTCATCAGTTTGGAAGTTTTCCTGCCCATCTCCCACTGCTGACACCGTGCCACTGAGAGCAGCCACACTGGAGTGCTCAGGCTGCCTGCGGAGGCTGGTGTTTTTACTGGGTGGCCCAGCTACTCTCAGAGCAGGATTAGCCAGTGCAGGAGCACAGGCACCGGAGCCCCGTCTGCTCTAGTGCTTCCACTCTTGCTAGCGCCAATGGAGAATCTTCAGAGAGCTCCCTGCAGAGCCAGCCCATGGGGCATGTCTCCATTTAACCCTCGGCCTCTCTGCTGAGACATCAGAAAGAGCACTGGGTCAGGGGGCTTTAGGGAGACCCCGACTGAGACAGAAGCCCATTTCTCTGTCCCCAAAGAGACGGGAAGGGCCGTAGGATTGAGCTGGTCATCACTGGGGTGGGCCAGCTTTGAACCCCAACCTAGAGAAATTTGTACCTTATTCCTAGCGTGTTTCTCTGGCTTCAGCTCCCAGCCATTGGGCAGGTTCTGCCTTTGTCCACTAGGTCCAAGACCCTAGCTATCGGATCTGTCCTCCCCACCCAGGCTCCCATCTCCGAGGATCAATCTTCTCTGGGATCAATTAAACAGCTGGAGCTTCCTAAGTCAGTCAGCAAAGAGCCCCGACTGGCTCTCGGCTTCCCAGCCTGCCAAGGTCCTGGGGGAAGTGCACACTTGAACTGGACAGTCCCCAGCAAGGGTCATGTCCCGGGACCTTTGTCTCCCCCTGGCAATGACTCAATATGAGGTTGAACCAGGCAAAGCAGGGGATGGATGGTGGCTACCAACTCATTTCACTCCAGCCCAGGGGCCTAGCATTCTTCCCCCTCCTGCCCCACTTCTCCAGCCCCTCATCCCTCGTGGGCCCCCCAGGCAGGGGCAGGTCGGAAGGGCCCTTACGATGAGGGGCTCTCGGTTGATGTCGTGCAAGTCCAGCGAGAGGATGTAGTCCTTGCTGCCCACGTACATGCGGTCATGGTCCTCGTCCTTCAGCAGGATGCGGTAGTCCGTGGAGTTGAGCAGGAAGTTGAAGAAGTGAGCAGTGCTGGTGGCCTTCAGCTCTGTGGGCAAACACAGATAGGGGGTCAGGCTCCTCCCGGCGGGGCTCTGAGTGCAGTGGCATCCAAGAGAGCAATGACCCCTCGCCTCGGAATTAGTCAGCCCGCAAGACAGGGCTGTGATGCCCACCACAGCCTCAACAGCCACAAGGTTCAAACTCCCACAGCTTTGGGGTGCAATAGGACTGCCAGGCTCTGAGAGCCCGACCCACACGCCAGGGCCCTGCCAGGCTCTGAGCGCCCGACCCACACGCCAGGGCCCTGCCAGCCTCTGAGTGCTCAAACCACACACCAGGGCCATCCCAGCCTCTATGCGCCCAACCCACACGCCAGGGCCTCCCAGCCTCTGAGTTCCCAACCCACACCCCTGGACCCCCAGCCTCTGAGCCCCCGAACCACAGGCCAGGACCCTCCAGCATTCCCTCCTCACTCCTGGACTGATCTTCCACCGATCAACCCATGGGCATAAAGCAGCCCTTCTACTCAAGCCCGGGCACCCTTAGGCCAGGCAAGGAGAGGGTTGGCAGGGGGTTACAATGACCCAGGCCCGGGTATCATTGGGCTGGGCAGGGACGGGGCTGGCAGGGGATTACAATGACCCAGGCCAGGGTACCCCTGGGCCGGGCAGGG
>NW_020664586.1:2341824-2344032 GCF_002925995.2 Terrapene triunguis | reverse complement strand
AGGGGATTACAATGACCCAGGCCAGGGTACCCCTGGGCCGGGCAGGGACAGGGCTGGCAGGGGATTACAATGACCCAGGCCTTGGCACCATGTGGCCTGTGTTTAACGTGCTCCGCAGACTGACCATCCTTAACCTCAGGCCGGCCACCGTTCTATGGGACAGATCTGGGCAGCCCAACCCCGTCCTTGCCCCGTCCCTCTTTGCACCTCCACCCGCCCTTCCCCCACCTCTGTTCGCTCTCCTAAAGGCTAACACTGGACATGCCGATGGCGCCTTTCACATCAAGAGATCCCAGCCCACAGCCCTTTCAGTCATGTCTATAGACACCCAGGTCGTGTCATCAAACACTGAAAGGCAACCACCTCTGGGGTGGGACGTGTCTACAAGCCCACACAACACTGCCCAGGGAGCGAACAATCCTGTATCCCAATGAAATTATACAGGAATTTTAGCCTCCCTGGGGCATTGGGGTCAGCACTAGTCAGAGGGGAGCACTAGTCAGAATATTATCATCCATCCACCCACCCCCTCCCATTTCCTGCAGCACAGTGCCCTTTAGCACTGGGGTATTGGGGCTAGCACCGGCTCGGAGGGCACCCCCTACTGAGCCACCCGCCCCGCTCCCTGCGGCACAGTGCCCCCTAGTGCTGCACTGGGGCACATACTAGCTCAGAGGGGAGAGCGTCCCCTACTGAGTCACCATCACCTTTTCCTTTAGCCCCTGAGGTTTCTGTGGAGACCACAGTGCCCTTCCAAACACGCTCCCCTAAGGACGCCCGGATCACACGGGACCTGACAGATGGCTGGGTGCCGCCTGGCACAGTGGGACAACCCCTTCACATGCTGTCACGGCGCAGGGCACTGGGGAACCCACACGGCACAGCCCCTGAGATAGCCAGGGCTTGTTCACCGCCCTGCGGCATCACTCAGTGCTGTGCGCCTCAGGATAAGCAGAGCTGCTTGGGCTTGAGAGATTCATGGCTCAGCCAGTGGGCAGCTAAACGCCAGTGACCTGCCAACTTATCACTCCCTATCCCCGCCAGCAGCCAGCCATCTCTGCAACCCACACCCAGGAAGTCCCCTTGGCAGAAAGGGCAGTGCCCTGCTTAGGCTGGGGCCCCGGAAGCCAGAGGGCCCTGCCCCGCCCCATGGCATTGGATCCTGCAGACGTTGTGAGGGCAGCTCACACCCACTGATCCCAGAGCGGGCAGGGGCAGGCAGAGCCATGGCCCTGGGGGGTGCAGAGGGCAATGTGGATTGCAGGGGCCGGGATCTCCAGCAGGGCCCATCTGGGTGTCCTTTCCCTGGCAGTGACTGGCACCCAGGCAGCGGAGCCAGGTTGTGCAGCGAGGGGTGGGCGGCCGAGGCCCTTGCACCCGGCCCTGAGGCATTTCCTACAAATCCCTTTGGGAGTCCAGCCGTACTGGAGATCTCAGCATGACAGACTGGCAGCAGCTGGGCGTAGGGCCTAGCACAGGTGCCCGCTGAGCTGTGCCAGGACGTGGGCATGCAATGGGCATCTATGCCCACACCTGCCAGTCAGTGAAGGGGGGCTGCAGGGAAAGGGGATTCTGTGCCTCCTGAGAAGCTGGGTCGTAAGGCAGAGCGGACCGAGCATCAGGGTCTATGCCCAGCGGTGCCAGGCACCATCAGCAATTGCCTTCCCCCTCTGTGCCGCCTCCCAGTCTGTGGGTATTTAAGACTGGCAGCCTGTGGGGGCAGGGACTCTCTCGCCTGTGTACGTGCAGTGCCCGGCGCAATGAGGCCCTGGGCTCAGAATAAGGCTCCGGCCCCTCGCACCAAAAAGTCAAGCAGTCAAATACTCTGGCCGGCCCCATGGCAATGTAGAATATTATCATCCATCCACCCACCCCTCATGCATGCATCCATCCATCCATCCCTGTACATACACACCCATCCATTCATCCCCATACACATCCATCCATCCCTCCCTGTACATACACACCCATCCATCCATCCCTGTACACATCCATCCATCCCTCCCTCCCTGTATATACACACTCATCCATCCATCCCTGTACACATCCATCCATCCGTCCCTCCCTATATATAAACACTCATCCAGCCATCCATCTATCCATCCATCCATCCCCGTACACATCCATCCATTCCTCCCTCCCTGTAAATACACACCCATCCATCCATCCATCCGTCCCTCCCTGTACATACACACCCATCCATCCATC
>NW_020664586.1:2341215-2341814 GCF_002925995.2 Terrapene triunguis | reverse complement strand
TCCATCCATCCGTCCCTCCCTGTACATACACACCCATCCATCCATCCATCCCCGTACACATCCATCCATCCATCCGTCCCTCCCTCTACATACACACCCATCCATCCACCCCCATACACACCCATCCATCCCTGTAGATACACACCCATCCATCCATCCCTGTACACATCCCTCCCTCCCTCTCTCTACATACACACCCATCCATCCATCCCCAAACACATCCATCCCTCCTTCCCTGTACATACACACCCATCCATCCATCCCCGTACACATCCCTCCCTCCCTCCCTCCCTGTACATACACACCCATCCATCCATTCCTCCCTCCCTGTACATACACACTCATCCATCCATCCCTGTACATACGCACCCATCCATCCCTCCCTCCCTGTATATATACACCCATCCATCCCTGTACATACACACCCATCCATCCATCAGTGATGGCAGAGCCTGGTTGGGACAGTGGGGCAGGGCTGGGAGGCACAGTGGGGCAGGGATGGGTGGCACAGTGAGGAAGAGCTGGATGTCGTAGGGCTGGGAGGCACAGGGCTGGATGGCACAGTGGGGAAGAGCTGGATGTCGTAGGGCTGGGTGGCA
>NW_020664586.1:2340978-2341205 GCF_002925995.2 Terrapene triunguis | reverse complement strand
TGGATGGCACAGTGGGGAAGAGCTGGATGTCGTAGGGCTGGGTGGCATAGGGGGGCAGGGCTGGGTGGCACAGAGCTGGTTGGGACAGTGGGGCAGGGCTGGGTGGCACAGTGGGGCAGGGATGGGTGGCACAGTGGGGCAGAGCTGGGTGGCACAGTAAGGCAGGGCTGGATGTTGTAAGGCTGGGTGGCACAGGGAGGCAGGACTGGGTGGCACAGAGCTGGGTG
>NW_020664586.1:2310792-2340968 GCF_002925995.2 Terrapene triunguis | reverse complement strand
ATGTTGTAGGGCTGGGTGGCACAGGGAGGCAGGACTGGGTGGCACAGTGGGGAAGAGCTGGGTGGCACAGGGAGGCAGGGCTGGGTGGCACAGAGAGAACTCATTGAAGAACCCCAGCTCAGGACACTGTCTGCAGCAGGTGCCCCCGCACGGGGTACAGGAGTGGGGAGGAGGGAAAGTTGGGAGCCCCTGGTTTGCCTCTGAACAACCCCTCCCCCATGCCCCAGCACTGCCAAGGACACAGCTATTTTTGCCACGCTAATAGCCAAGCTGCTCGTACTGGGGGGCGGGAGGGGGGAGGTTGCACAACACCTGCCTCGCTCCTACCCAGGCTATTGGTGCAGGATTCTCCCAAAAGGCAGATCTGTGCCCACTTTCCAGGTCAGATCAGCCCCAAGGCCACCTCTGGCTGGGCTCCCATGCCAGGCAGGCCCAGCCGGCCCCAAGTGCACATAGGCCACAGCAGGACTCGGCCATCTGCCGGGAGCTGCCCCAACCACCCTGCAAGGGAAACAAGCCCCACAGCCTGGCACCAGGGTTACACCCACTGCCCAGGCACCAGAGCACCCACCTGCCCGCTCCCTGTGGTCACTAGGGCTGCAAACCTTCATCCCACCGCAGCCACCTCCGCTCACCCTGGATGAGCAGCACAGAGCCCCCTGCCCCCTCCCACTCCACAGAGGCATTAAACCCCCTACAGGGCGCAGTGTGATGGGCTCCTTAACGACGCCTGCACCCTGGAGCCACGTGTCACCCCCAAGCCCTACCGGCACCAGCTCCCACAGACACCATGATCACCACGTGCTGCCCTGCCCCAGATGGAGCCAGCACAGATGTTAACAGGGGATTCGCCCTCCCCTGCCTCCTGACTGTCACGGCACTCCTCAGAGAGCCCCGTTCACCAGCAATGCCAGCCACAAAACGCCCAGTGGGCCGCACCCCATGCATCTTGCCAAGGCGTACTCATACATCAGCCAGAAGATCAACCCCCGGGCCTGCCGGGGCAGCAACCATGGCTCCGTGTCAATGGGCACTGGCCAGGACTGAGCCGAACTTCTCGCTCCAGGGGCTGAGCGCCACGCATGAGTGCCAGTCCCACCCGGCTGGCTGCTGGGGATGGGCAATGCTAAACACAGCAGTGATGCTACCGCCCCAGCCGATCAGCGCCTGGGAGACCCCCTCGCTGGGCACTGGCTGACTGTACTCAGGATGGGGGGTCCCTGAGAAGAGCCCCCCACAGCCATCCCACAAGCTGTGTGGCATGAATCGCTCCAATGCCTGAGCTGGCAAAGCCCATCCATCCTGCCATCCTCACTTCCTCGCCATAGTTTAGAAGCTTCCCAGGTGCACAACTCTGTACTTCCCCCCACCTGAGCGGGGCCTTTTGGGACGAATGCCAGGAATGCAGTGGCCCGGAAGGAAGAACTGGGTCCAAACCGCACACGAGGGACCAGATCTGACCGAGAGCTCAGCATGCTGGGTGCACCCTGAGAACTTGCTGTGACGAAGTGGGACTGTTCTTAATGTTTTCCTCAGTTTCCCCTATGCAGTTCTTAAGTATCTAGGTGGTGGGATAAGGGTGTATAGTTGCTGCAGAGCAAAGGGCCAGTGTACATAAATGTCCAACACTGTCTCCTAGTAACTGATGGCCTGGGCCCCTCCTCTGCAAAGGTGCCAACTGAAGGTGTTGGAGACAAAGGGATCAGGTGACCTCCTGGCCTGGGAAAGAGACAAAGCCCAGAGAAGGAGGGGCTGGACGGGGGTTGGAGTTTGGAGCTAGCTGGGGACTGGAAGGGAGGGCAGACGGGGGTCTGCCTCGCTGGGCCCCAGAATGGACCCGGCGGAAGGGTCCCGTTTGCAGGACCTACAAGCTCTGTTTTAGACCGTGTTCCTGTCATCTAATAAACCTCTGTTTTACTGGCTGGCCGAGAGTCACGTCTGACTGCGAAGTGGGGGGTGCAGAACCCTTTGGCTTCCCCAGGACCCCGCCTGGGCGGACTCGCTGTGGGAAGCGCACAGAGGGGCATATGCTGAATGCTCCCAGGAGAGACCCAGGAGGTGAAGCCGTGTGAGCATCTTGCCCTGAAGACAGTCTGCTCCGAGGGAGAGGAGGCTCCCCAAAGTCCTGACTGGCTTTGTGGGGAGCAGTTCCAGAGCATCGCCCGGGGACTCCGTGACACTTGCCCTGAAGTGCCTTGGCAGGAGCTGCTGGGTGTGGAGCGTGTGGGGAAATCTGGCCCTTACTCAGGTGCCTCATAGGTGGAGAGCTCTTCCTAAAGCCAGGCCACACCTGAGATCTCCTGCCCTCAACGGAGTGACACCAAAGATGGCTCCAACCCTTGGCCATTTAGGCTGAATGCTGCTTGCTAGTCTTTCTTTCTTTCTTTCTTTCTTTCTTTCTTTCCCTCCTTCCCTCCCTCCCTCTCTGGAGACAGGATTCCCCCAGGGACCCAGGAATGACCCTCATGCCCTTTTATCTCTGATCAGCACCAGCACACTGAAATCACAGGCTCTTGAGACTGAAGAACTCTCTTGATCCACCTTGTGCTGAGCTGTGCGGAGGGACCTGGAACTGATCCAGGGGAAGGAAAGCCCACAAGGACGAGAAGAGAGCGAGTGGTTGAACGGACAAAGAGCCGACCTGGGTAGGTCTGTAATGTCCCCATGGGGTAGGTTTGTCTCTCACTATGGGAGCTTCTCTTGGCATCTAATGGGCCCCGCATGCAATGTTGTGAGCTGGTGAACCAGGGGCGCGGGCACTTTATATTCTAGGAAGGAAATATTCCCCCTTGGGAAGTTATTTTTAGCCCGAGTGTGGGAGAAACGACTGAGAGTATAATGAGGGTCATGAATATTCACGTGCTAAATGAGGCAGACAGATGGAAGTCAGGAGCGCTACAGATGCTTTGGGCAAGAGCCAGGTTTTCGTAAGCACACAGTGTCACTAGCACTACAGTGGGACTCAGTCTGGTTACATTATCCGTCCCTCTGTCCAACCCTCCCTCTGTCCATCTGTCCATCCATCCATCCGTTTGTCCCTCCCTCCCTCCGTCCATCCATCCCTCCATCCATCTGTCCATCCATCCATTCCTCCCTCCCTCCATCCGTCCATCCATCCAGTCAGCCAGCCGTCCATCCACAGGTCCATTTATCCTCCCGTCCATCCTTCAGACTTCCCTATCTTCTCTCCCTTCCAGCCAGCCAGCCAACCCCTCCTGCCATGGCACACCCAGGAGGGAGCAGCAAGGAAAGGCAGAGTCCCAGGCCAGATTACATCCATGGGCCAAAAGCAACATCAACGGGCTAGAAAAGACCTGCATGCAGGGTGTGCTTAGAGGGGCACTGCAATGATGCCACCTGGATTGTTGGCCGGGGACGCGGAGTGATGCCACCTCTCAGGGAATGTCCCGGGATAGGAGCCGGGCAGTGTGGGCAGCCTGCAGCTGGCTCATCAGTACAAGGCGTTTGCTTCCATTCACCAAGGGCACCCAAAGCTCCACAGGAGATGGGGGATTCCTCCCAGCAGTGCCCCATCAGCACTAACCAGGACGTCAGTGGCGTGAGCTCCCTCTCTCCAGCCCCAGCCTTGCCCAGCAGGGAGTGCTGTGGGGAGGGGGAAGGAGTGCTGGCTGTGGGGGAGCTCTTGGCTACTCCAGCCCCAGCCTCTCCCAGCAGGGGGTGCTGTGGGTAGGGGGCAGGAGCTGGCTGTGGGGGGAGCTCCCAGCTACTTTAATTCTTTCTGGCAGTGCCCCTCCAGTGCCAGCCGGGATTTAGGCACGCAAGGTCCCTCACAGCCATACCCTGGCAGTGCCCATGGCATGATGGGCAGAGTCAGTGTTGGACACCCAACCGGTGTCACAGGGACACTTGTGCTTCGTTCTGCTCCCCCACTGCTTGGTTCTACCACGTCCCAGCCCTGACAGCCCCCCACAAACCCAGCTCCGCCCATACCCCAAAATAGCATGGGGGCTGGACATCGGTTCCCTTTATGCACTGATCAGCGTGCATCTTCTGCAAGGTCTTAGCAACCCAGCTCCTGGGACTGTTCTGGGATGGCGTACAGCACTGCCAGGCACCCGCTCGGCTCCCATCCCAGCCAGCTCTCTGCGTCGCTCACTGAAATCTGAAATCCCCCAGGTGCCCGCACTGGCCTCACACAAGTGGGGAGGGAGTCCCAAGAGTTTTGATTCAATCCCCTGCCTCTTCCCTGCAAACACTGAATGCAGCAGCACACTTGCAGGCCTGCGACCAGCAGTGCCCTTTGGATTTCTCCTCTGCATCACTGCAATACCAGCTCTGTCGGGTACGGCTGAAATAACAAGTCCTATCAAGGTCATCCAAAGATGTCACGTGCAAGAGATGCCTCCAAAGTCTCTCCAGAAAGGGAAACTTTCTTTTGACAGACTTCTTCTCTACTCCAGTCCCAGCCTCTCCCGGCAGGGGGTGCTGTAGGGAGGGGGCAGGAGGACTGGCTGTGAGGGGAGCTCCCAATTACTCCTGCCCCAGCCTCTCCCAGCAGGGGGCGCTGTGGGGAGCAGGGCAGGAGATCCTTTAAGTGGTTGATGAATGCACCGACTATACCTAAATGGCTACACAGGCTGCGGTAGGGCTATTTTCCAGGCCCCACCGGGCAGGGATCCAGCACGTGTCCACAGCCTCTCCGTCCTGGGTTATTACGATGGCAAAGCACTTGGAGATTTCAGCGATTCCCCCTGCTTCCAGGGCTCATGAGAGCCCCACAGCGCCTGGGAGAGCCTGCGGGGGAAGCCAGGTGCTGATAACAAGCTACATTTCCCTCCCCTCCCCACAGCCAGACAACCCATGCCGGGCAAAGGCTCCCCAGGAGAATCAGTCTCCAGTGCAGTCCCCTGGCTGAGCAAATGGAAGTGTGGTCTGTGGGCAGATGGGCTGGCACAAGCTACCCAGGCAGGGTGTCCACGGGTGTCTCAGCTACACTCCCACTGGGGGGAGCGTTAGACAACTCATCCATGCCCCCCCAATGCCCCACCTTTCCTGGCACCCTGCCACCAGGGTTTGTCCTCTTCGATTTCCTAGGGGGCTACCTCCAAGCCGGACCGAAAGTCCATTGGGGCCTTTCCATGGAGAGCAACGAGCTCCGGACCAACCCTAAGGCCATTCACCCCAGCCCACTCGGGAAATCCAGGCCGGGCCTGTGCCAATGGATGTTAGACACAGACCGGGGGGGGAGGGGCAGGCGAGGGGCGGGAAGTCAAGGAAGGGATGTGGGAGAGATTTGGGGAGGGTCTGGTGGGGTGGCAGGGAGGTGGAGAGCAAAGGTTGGGGGAGCTGGAGGGGACAGTCCGTGGGCATGAGTCCCTGGGGGTGGGAGGAATAGATTCCTGCCCCGTCTAATGGGGGGCGGGGCAAAGGGGGCAGGAGGAGTTGGGAGGGGTGGAGGAGTTGGGTGGGAGAGTTGGGGAGCTGGGGCAAATAGGGAGGGGGCAGAGGGGAGTTGTGAAGGGGCGGGGGGCTGGGGGAAATTGGGAAGGGGAAGCGGGGAGTTGGGAGCGGGCTGGGGAGCTGGGGAGAGTTGGGAGGAGTAGGGGGCAGGAAGGAGTTGGGAAGGGGAAGGGAGGGCTGGGGGGAGTAGGGATGGGGCAGGGGGGAGTTGGGAGAGGGCAGTGGGTCTGAAGGGAGTAGGGAGGCGGCAGGGGGAAGTTGGGAGGGGTAGGGGACTGGGGGAGTTGAGGTGTGTAGCAGAAACTGAGGAGAGCGACAAATCTGTACTGGGGGCTCTCCTCACCAGACCTCAGTCCATCTCCATTCCTGGCCCAGCCCCAGCCCCAGCCCCCAGGTCCAGCTGCGCCTTGGGGGCCCCGTGCTATGACCCTGGCTCTCCGGAGGGGCGCCCCCCGCTCACCCTGGTGCCCTCGTGCACTAATTGGGAGCTGCCTGCACGGCTGCCACAGCAGGCAATGCCTGGGGGGAAGAGTGCAAGGGGGGACGTTGCAGAGGGCTGGCACCCTGCCCGCTGCAACATCCCAGCGTGTCCCTTGCTGGGAGCAGATGCCTTTGTCCTCACTCTTCCCAAACAAACATCTGGCATGGGAGCTGGTGGGTGGCTCCCACATCTGGTTCCCAGCTGGGCTGAGCGATCGCCCAAGTAGGAGACGCGGGAAGGGGGGCCGGCAGCCTTGGCCAGCTCTGTTTATGTTGCACGGTGCTTGCTGCTTCAACATCCTCCCTAGCTGCTGCTACCCCACAGGCGAACGGGGGCCCGGCTGCCCCCCACACGCTCCTGCCACGCCCCCTGCTCCCGGCCCTGTCCGCGTTCGCCATTGTCCTAGCTGTGCCCTCCGCCACAGCCCCAGGGCTCTCAGCTCCACGGTGCACCTGGGATATCCAGAACCTGGCATGGCAGCACCAGACTGGGGCTCACTCGGGCCCTCAACTTCCCCCCGCCACCTCCATGTGGTGCCCAGCCCTGGATTCATACAGCACAGGCAGTGCCCGCTGGCAGAGCCGCTCCCCAGAATTCGGTGCAGATGAGGCTCATGGCACAGGCTTGGAAGGGGGCCCTGAGCAGTGACATCCCATGAGGATCCAGAGACCCACCGGGGCCAGGCGGCAGGGCAGAGCAGAGCCTTCAGCACAAATAACATCCCTTGGACCTAGGGACCAGGATGGTTCAACACACATCGCAGCCTCTCGGGGCCACTCTGCCCGCACCCCATCTCCAGCCAGCCTCTCACCTGCCCAGCCTGTGTGTGCGTGTGTGTCCCAGCCTCAGTGCACATGCGTGTGTGCAAGTGTTCCCATCCTATGCGTGTGTGTGCATGTTCCCAGCCTCAGTGTGCGTGTCTGTGCATGCGTTCCCACCCTGTGTGCGTGTGCATGTTCCCAGCCTCAGTGTGCGTGTGTCTGTGTGTGCGTTCCCACCCTGTGTGCGCGTGCATGTTCCCAGCCTCAGTGTGCGTGTGTCTGTGCGTGCGTTCCCACCCTGTGTGCGCGTGCATGTTCCCAGCCTCAGTGTGGGTGTGTCTGTGTGTGCGTTCCCACCCCGTGTGTGCGCGTGCATGTTCCCAGCCTCAGTGTGCATGTGTCTGTGTGTGCGTTCCCACCCTGTGTGTGTGCGTGCATGTTCCCAGCCTCAGTGTGGGTGTGTCTGTGCGTGGTTCCCACCCTCTGTGTGTGTGTTTCCAGCCTCTGTGTGCATGTTCCCAGTGCGTGCGTGTTCCCAGTCTGTGTGTATGTGTCCATGCACGCACCACTACCACGTCTCTTAAAAGTACAGTGCACTAGTGACGTAGGAGTTGGGACATATTTTCTGGTACCATGCCTCCATCTCCCCCTCTGCCAGCCCCAGTACCCCGCACCCTTCCATAGCCCAGACAACACAGACTGTACAAGACTGTAGTAAGGTCGGCCTATAAAAGACACTCTCGGCTTAGCCGTCCCGAGACGGGGTGTGGGGCCCAGCTCCGTAGCTGGGCATAACAGACCAGACACCCTCTGTTTTGAGATCTTCTGCCCTAGGGTGTGTCTGAAATCTGCTCTTGTGATATAGTGTTTGAGAGCAGGGTCACTGTGCTCCAGTT
The DNA here is from genome assembly GCF_002925995.2 of Terrapene triunguis. Taxonomy (NCBI): domain Eukaryota; kingdom Metazoa; phylum Chordata; order Testudines; family Emydidae; genus Terrapene; species Terrapene triunguis. The sequence continues at coordinate 2,333,409 of NW_020664586.1, read as the reverse complement.
GTGTGTGTGTGTGCATGCACACACATGCACCTACGTGAACACTCACACATGCAAATGCATGCACACACATATGCACATGTTCACACATGCATACACACACACGCACGTGGGAAGTCGAAACAGCCCAGGGACATGTCTATTTTGCTCTTCCCCCAGCCGCAGGAAAGGAAGCAAAGCAATTCTCCGGTGTGCTCCCAAATGACAGTGGTTAGGGAAGTGGGTGACGCCTCAATCAGTCGCTCACCGCCGTCCTTGGCTCCCAGCGGGCATGCCCTCTGCCCTGTCCTAGTGCACTGTCCCTTCTGTGACTGCCAAGTCCAGGCTAAGCCATGGGGAGCCCTGGACCCCCAGTCTGGGAGCTGAAGAGCCAGAGGGAACCACAGGCTCTGTCTGTGTCCCACAGCTGTGAAACAAATTCTGCTTTTCCCCTCTACAGCCTGGCCCTGGCCCTTCTCTGCCACATGGGGTAGAGCAGGACCTGACCCATGCTGCCACCCAGCTCCTGCTGGGGCCACTGAACGTACTAAGGCCAGGTCTGCAAAGGAGCTGCTTCCTAGGGCAGCTAGGCACCAGAATATCTTTGAAGGTCTGACTGTAGGACTGGGTACTAAGGTGAAGAACGAGCAGCTTTGCTGAGTCCAGCTTGTTGTGCTCTGTGCAGCCAGCTCCGCTCTCCCAGCTACCACACCTCAGCGCCCCCCAGCCCCCAACCAGGTTGGGAATTCCGCCAATGGCACCTGGCGGGGCTGATCCTCGGGCAGTACAGGCAACAGGGCGCAGCTTACCAATTAACCCTTTCCGCAGCATTTCTGACATAGGGCAAAACCCCCACCGGGTCTGCAAAGTGCGATTCTCACACTAGGGCGGCCTGGGGAAGTGCTGAGGGGAAGCCGTGTGTGTGTGTGTGTGTGAGTGTAGGAACAGTTTGTGTGTGTGCAGGAACAGTGTGTATGTGTAGGAACAGAGTGTGCATGTGTAGGAAGTGTGTTTTTGTGTGTGCAGGAACAGTGTGTGTGTGTTTGTGTGTCAAACAGAAAAGGACCTTCCAAGAGGTGATTTAACCCCGCCGCCCCGGGGCAGGGACTGCTCTTCTCTGTGTCTGTCCAGCTCCAGGCACAGCGGGGTCCCGGACTGAGACCAGGCTGGTGCGACCAGCGTGCACATAAACAATAATCAAAGCTACAAGGAAATACTTGAGTGTCCATTTGACTCCATGAATGTCCATTTGACACCCTCCCTGGAACCATCCCTTAGCTCTAGCCGAGAACCAATTAGAGTGAATTAGCCTGTTCCGCCTCATTGGGGTAGCCCTGGCGATACTCTCCCCAGGCGCGGGGCCTGACAGCTCAAATGAGGGGCACTGTGCCTTTCAATTAGCAAAGCCATCAGGAAAGTAACAGGCGAGGGGGGCTGCCCCTATCACTGTGCTAATGGCCTGGGCAAAGGCTGCAGCAGGTTTTCATTAACTCGGGCGTCCCAGCTGGGTGATGCGTGTGAACAGGGCACAGGCAGGCAGGACGGGCGTTGTGCCGGCAGACGAGAGGCACAGCTCGCCCTAGGGAGAAGAGCAGCTCTGGAGACCTGGGTGAGGAATGTGTGGAGATGTCCCACCTGCAATCATGTCTGGGGTTAGCAGCAGGCAGAGACAGAAGCCGCACCAAGCCTTCCAGGCTGGCCGGTGCTTTCAGCTCGCAGTGGGTTTGCAGACCCATGACAGGCTCCTGGGGATAATCCACGTGTGGGTGGGATGGATCTGTGCGGGCTCATGGGTGGGATCTGGGGCTCCTGGCCGACGGGGGAGACGCACGAGTATTCGTGACCCTTTTTCCGTGAGCGCTCGCCCATGCAAATTTTCCCACACCAACGTCAGAGGGGTGCAAAATGCCCCTCGCCAGTGCAGTTTGTGCTGTCCGCACCTCTGAGCTCCCGCTCTTCCTCCCTCTCTGCTTCCCCTTCCACGATCCTGATTAGGGATCTCCCCTCACACCAGAGCTGGCAGCAATTACTTTGTTAGCACGTTCGTTCGACAGACAGCAACTTTCCGAGCTTTCGACAACAAAACCAAACAGGAACAGGACAAATTGTGCGTGTGTGTCACTGCAAGGCACTCACGCACCCAGTGCGTCGCTGCCAATGCGAGCCATGGGGCCTGTGAGCCCGACCCGCTGCCTCTGCCAGTCCCTGGCTCACTCGGCCAAGCGGGATGGTCAGAGTCCTGCACACACCTGCCACCAGAGCTATAGTCCCGGCCCAGACCCCCTTGCTCCCTCCCTGTCCTGGGACAGGTGCTGACCTGCCAGTGACCCCCACGGCACCCAGGTTCCTTAGTCTCTCCCCTGCAGACCCGGCATCACTGGGCCCATGCCGCAGCAGAGTACCAGGCTGGGGACTGGGCTGGGCTCAGAGCTCACGGCACGCCTCGCTAACAGGCTTGTCTGACCCACGCAGGTGCCGGCGCTGCTCATGCCCAGGCTGGAGTCTGGTTTCCTGGGCGAGCCTGCAATGCCGTCTGCATTCGCAGCACCGCACACGCAGTCTGCAACCTTCCACTGGGGGCGCCTTCGCCAGGAGCCTGGGGTTAGCACTGCCCCTCAACCGGCCACATGCTGCCCCGCAGGGCCAGCCCTGGGCATGCCGCCCCCACCCGGGACTGGGATAAAAACATGCTGCCTGTTGATCCCAAGGCAAAAGCCTCAGAGCCAGCATGGGGACCGTGAAGCCAGGCCCCTTCCTCACATACCCCAGGGCAGTGCAGGGCTATTGGCCCTGTCTGGAGGAAGCTGCGCCCCAGCCAGTTGAGGTGACCCCTTCAAGGTCGCACAGAATCAACGGACATCCCTCAGCACCCACAAACACGCCATCTGGACACAGCGCCTGCTCCCTGGGCCGTCGGCCTGCACAGCCCCCTCTCCAGCTGCCCACGGGACTCGTGCCAACCACAGAGCCACAAAGGCTGTGCTCCCTGGGGCACCTGTTCCCTCCGATTGGCCTGGGGAAGGGCTGCAGGGCTGCAGCCCCTCCAGTGTCCTATCAGGGGCCAACCACAGGTGGCTGGGGCTAGCGTAGGTCCAGCTGGTGGCACCCAGGCTGGGGCTGGCTGTCGGGGTGGGCGTGAAGCAGCTCAGGGATGTACCTGCTTGGCCGGCCCCAGGCTGACCCCCTCATCACCACCCACGGTGCTAATTCCCCACTGATGCTCCAGCTACTGCTGGCCTCTCCACCAATCCCCTGGAGAGCCCCTCACCGCCTTCTCAGGCCTGCTCCTGTTGCTCTTCCTGCAGCCAGGACAGGAAGAGGTTCTGAATCCAGAGACTCCCCCCAGTTCCTGTGACCCCCTCCCCGCAGGACAGGTGCAGGAGACGGGGAGGAGACGCCTGGGGGAGCCGGCAGTGACAGCTCCACCTCCGCTCTCCCAGAAGCCCCTGTCCATGCCCAAGTGCCAGGGTTCAAAATGGCTCCCCCTGAGGCCTCCAGACAGTGGTTCCTGAGGAGCCACACAGCTCGGAGGGGTTGAGGTCTCCCCATTACGCCCCTCCCAGTTTGGGAGGCTGATGCAGCTCTCCTGCTCCTCCGACAGGCCTGCCCAGCTCTCTCTGGGGCCCAAATTCTACCCTCCTTGCTCTCTGGCTGCGCTGTGCAGGGGCAGCAACCTGTTCTCGACACTCCCTGCTGAACTCAGCCTTTGTGGGGGCTGGGAGGGAAATCTCCAGCTCTTGTTGTCTAGTTCCCTGTCCTTAAAGCTAGGCCTGTGGGGCCGGAAGCTAACGCTGCCACGGGAGGGGCTTAAAGAGCCCCCACCTGGTGCTCCAATGGACCTGACACCCAGGGAGACGGGGGGGGGAATACAGAGGGGGTGCCGAGCAGGTTCTGAGGGTGTGAGTGCGCATGGTCCGGTCTGGTTTGGACCCAAAGGGGTACACACGTATCCCAGCAACCCGTTTTGGGACACAAAGGCAAGGAGAGAATCGAATACAGCTGCAATTGTGGGGGAATTTCAGGAGTCAGAGTGTGGTTACCAGGAAAGCCAGTGGCGCTAAAGTGCCAGGCAGTTTGTAATTAACAATCATTATTTCTTGTGCCTATTCTCGGAGTGCCTAGCAGACCAGGCACGCCCCAGGAGGCTGGGGGCTGCACACACTCAGACCCCTGCCCCAACTCAAACGGCTCATCTGTAAGATGCCACCAGCCCCGATGCCAGTGGGCGACAGGGGGCAGCACACCCCCTACTGAACTGCCAACATCACTTCCTGCAGCCCCTGGGTTTCCTTGGGCATCTCCCAGCCCAGCCTGGACACTGCTCAGCATCTGAGTGCAGCCCAGCCTTCTTCCTCCAGCAAAGGGCAGGCAGGATTGGGTGGGTGACGTGATCCCCAGCGGTGCAGGGAGCCCAGGGACCATAGTCTGCCCAAAGCAGGGAGTGGCAGATTTTTGCCTCCTTGGTTGACATGCGTGCCCAAGTGAGTCATCGTGAGCTGGAAAATGGGTAGGAAGAGTCAGGGGAGCAGTCAGCCACTTCCCTTTCTGATTCGGGCAAAGTCATCAGCCGTTTCCTTTCTGGGCCGTGCCACAGTCACCTCCGCTGCAGGAAACACAAGCACAGGATGTGAGCTCACCAGGCCCCTTTGGCCGTGACGGTTGGCTGCCGTTTGCTTTCCCAAGGTCTCAGGCGGGCGAGCACCTTTTCTGACCTCCGGCAGGCCGGCTCGTGGGGCTGGTGTGCTCCCCAGGGGACCCGCAGATGCGTGTCTGGATAATTGATGAACTCAAGTTGGGTTTATTCAATACAGCTGGCCAAGGAAACCCAACCTGTGACAGCAAACAAAAGCACAGCAAAGACAGGGTTTGTTTATGGCCCTCGGATCTGTTTTCAATAAGCTACAGCCCTGGGGTGATGGATTGTTTGCGGGTGGCAGGTTTGTTGACATTGTTTTGGAGCTCACGGGATCCTTGCTGGGAGGGCAGGGAAATGCAGGGGGCCCAAGACAGCTGCGCTCGGGCTCTGGAAGGTGCTGTTCACCGCTGCCTGGAGAGGGGGATCCAGCAGGAGGGGGCCACCAGAGTACAGGGCCCCACTACAGGAGTCTGGACTCCAACCAGAGGTGTTTTAATATCCTTGGCCTGGGCCTGGCTCCCTGGTACTTCGCCTTGGGGGGCAGGAGTGTGAGGAACACCAGGGTTTGCATCTGCCCCTCCTCACGCCCAGCACGGGTGATCCTCTCTGTCCACAGCGTGCCCTCTGTGTGTGGGGCTGGCGGGGCAGGGCCAGCTGTGTGTGTGCCAGCCCTGCCTGTCGGGGATCTCTCAGCCCCGAGTGGTGCTCTGATTTGCTGCTCAGGCGGAGCCCTGCCAGGGAACGTTTCTCCTCCGTAGCCTCGCCTGTGCAGATGGGCATCCAGCAGCCCAATGAAGGCTGGGCTATACCCCTCCGGCAGGGGCGCCCTGGGGCCGGTTTCATGTGGGCACAAACACCCACCTATGGACTGCCGTGAGGCACCAGGGCTGTAAGAGTGGGGGGCTCAGTCCTCCCCCCGCAGACTCTGGCTCCCCCAGTGCCAGGCTCCCTATCCCAACTGGGGGAGCCCTGAATGGCCCTGGGACACAGACCCGCTCTGGGTGCCAAAGCAGCGGTGTGTGGAACGTCCCACCCACTGTGCACCACAGCATCCCAAATACAAACTGGGCTGCTCTCTCCACTGGGGACGGAAACGCCCGTCCATGTTCGGCCTGGCCCCGGGGTAGCCACGGAGCCTGGTAACGGAGGAAATGCTGTAGGTACAGCTGGGCCCACCACATCCCTGCAGAACACGATGGCAGTCGAGAGGCGTCCCCTGGCTTGGGCCAGTAGAGGTGGGGCTGCTCTGGGATGGTGTGACGTTATTGATATAATCTGGGACCATATAGATCATTGTTGCAACCAAGGTCCTGTAGTGGCACCCAAATCTTGTATAAAGGGGGTCAAATGGGGTGTCTAAGACAAGGTTATGAATTACTGGTTATAATTATGCTGTCTATATGTGTGTATCAGTTTTATAGTTGAAGTTATGAATATTGGCTCTATACTGTCTGTATTGCAAACTTATGCTATGCTTCTGGGTGACATCCCAGACAAGCTGGGATTAGCTCTGCCTAGCCTGCTTGATGGCCCATTAAGGACCATCAGCTATACAATGGACTCATTGAGAGAAGGCAAATATGCCTCCAGACTCAGCAAAGTATGCAGGGACTGGCCCATGTGACTCCAGGCTCCATTTTGCTGTAATTTTCCACAGTAAGAACAAAGAGGTGTTCTTACACCTGGAAAAGACTATATAAGGCTGATGCCTCATCTCCATCTGGTCTTCAATCCTGCTTCATACCTCTGGAGGAACTTTGCTACAAGCTGAAGCTTTGAACAAAGGACTGAGGACCCATCCCAGCGGGGGATGTATTCCAGAGACTTGATTTGAACCTGCAGTTTATTCTATCGCTGCTGCAAGCCTGAACCAAGAACTTTGCCATTACTGTATGTAATTGATTCCATTTAACCAATTCTAACTCTCATCTCTATCTTTTTCCTTTTATGGATAAACCTTTAGATTTTAGATTCTAAAGGATTGGCAACAGCGTGATTTGTGGGTAAGATCTGATTTGTATATTGACCTGGGTCTGGGGCTTGGTCCTTTGGGATCAGGAGAACCTTTTTCTTTTACTGGGGTATTGGTTTTCATAACCATTTGTCCCCATAACGAGTGGCTCTGGTGGTAATACTGGGAAACTGGAGTGTCTAAGGAGATTGCTTGTAAGACTTGCGGTTAGCCAGTGGGGTGAGACCGAAGTCCTCCTAGTCTGGCTGGTTTGGTTTGCCTTAGAGGTGGAAAAAACCCCAGCCTTGGGCTGTAACTGCCCTGTTTGAGCAATTTGTCCTGAGTTGGCACTCTCAGTTGGGTTCCGCCAGAACCGCATTGTCACAGATGGACAAGGCCGAAATCCCCTCTTGTCCCAGGCGCGGCTGGGCCACTCTCTCCCATGTCCTGCAGGGCAGGAAAGGGAACCGGGGCCACCCTGCCCAAGGTCTCTCCTCAAGAGCTAAATTTAGCCTCCTGGCCCTGCGGTGAGCGAAAATGGGGATGCTGCTGGCGGAGCGTTTCCTGCAGCCTTGGCCAGATAGGCGGGTGGGATCTGGACGGACTCTGCCGCAGCTTCTCATGCTGCTTTGCTTTTCAGAGAGAAGAGATGCTGGCCACTGGGTAAATTCCAGAGCGCTGAACCTGGCCCTGCAGACTTGCGTCCACACCAGCCAGCAAACCCCAGTACTGGGGGAGTCCAGCCTGGGTCCCTAGCAGGGAGCCGCAGACGCCCTGGCGCTGCATCAAAAGGCCGTGCCGCCGCACAGCGCTACAGTGCAAACACCCCCACGGCTTTCCATGGACCCACGGGCTCCTCTGCTTTCCTCCACCCACTGCCCTGCTTGGAGGACGATGGGTGTCAGCAGCTCGGCTGCATCTGCTCTCTGCTCGTGGGTACCATGCCGCAGCATAGGGCAGACGCGTCCGATGCTTGGGGGAGGCTACACAGAGCTAGCGGAGCCTCCATCCAAGCTGGGGGAGCTGCATGCAGCCTCCTGAAGGGCCATGGGCTAGTCCAGGCTAACACCCATTCTTGAACTCAGAGGGAAACTGAGGCCCTGTGAGACTGAAGGTCTGCCTGCAATGGGCCCTGGAGGTGTGGCTGCAGCCCATGTAGAAACAATAGCAGTGAAGCCACTGAAGCCGGGCGGGAGGCCCCTGGTGTGTGTGCCCAGGGCCCTGGGTGAGGGAGGCTAGCCTGTGCTGCCATGCCTTCGCTGCTGTCATGCGAGCTCACTCGGGCATGGCTACATGGGCTGCAGTCACAGCCCCCGATTGCAGCGCAGATAAACCCTCACTCTCACTGGGCCAGGGCCGGCTTTAGGAAGTGCGGGGCCCAATTCGAACAGTTTCGACGGGGCCCCGGCAGGGATGACTAAAAAAAAAAAACACGTAAAAAAACACGTGGGGCTTGTACTCACCGGGCGGTGCTCCTAGTCTTCGGCGGTGGGTCCTTCACTCGCTCCGGGTCTTTGGCGGCACTGAAGGACCTGCTGCCGAAGTGCTGCCGAAGTGCTGCCGAAGACCCGGAGTGAGTGAAGGACCCGCCGCCGAAGTGCCGCCAAAGACCCAGAGCGCCGCCGGGTGAGTAAAAATTAAAAAGGAGCCTCTAGCCAGGGAAGGGATTCTCGACCACTTGCCCCCACCCCGGCAGCCCTGCCACTGGGCGCGGGGCCCTCTTAGGCGCGGGGCCCGATTCGGGGGAATTGGTGGAATTGGCCTAAAGCCGGCCCTGCACTGGGCCTCCATTTTCCTTGGTGCAATGGGGATAAGGGCATGGTGCTGTGAGGACACAACCTCCAGGGCCACCCCAGAGCCTAGACTGACCAGCCAGCCCTGAGCTGGCCTGTTCTCTGCTGCCACTGCTCAGTTCTGCCAGCTGGCACCTCTCGCCCTGCCTGCAGATGCAGGACATGCCAGGACCCTATTCTTGGTAGGCCGCGTGCTCCCCCGCAGTTCCGCAGCCAAGCGCTGCTGCTGCTGCTTGACTGTGGGTGCCCTCCGATGCACAGCCCGTCCATGTGACAGTTCCATCCCCGGCATCACAGCCTGCATTCGGAGCCAAGGGCCGAGAGTCAGCGAGGGGCAACTCAGCAACTCTCGGGGGGGGGGGGGGGGAACAGGGCACAGTTACCCCCTGCGAGGAGGGAGAGGGCCAGGGAGGCTGGGATTTGAGAAGAGAACAAGTGGGCGAATGGCTGTGTGGGCAGGGACAGGTGAGGACAGGAGGGGCCGTGGTGAGCGGATAGGGGGGTCTGAGGTCAGGCAGGCTGGGGTAGATCCGGGGAAGGGTGTACGGGTGTGTGTGTGAGGTCAGCCAGGTTGGATAGATTGGGGAGGGACGTACCAGGGGTCAGGCAGGCTGGGATAGATTGGGGGAGGGGTATGTGACGGAGTAGGGAGTACTAACCTGTTAATGTTCATGGGAGTTTTACTAGTTTACTGTCTTCTACTAAGACGGGGCGTACCTCCGTTTCCCTTGAGTACTGCACCAATACTAGATGGTGATGGGCAATAAGGGGGTGACTTCACTGAGGGATGATACTTGACAGCCAACACTTAAACCAGGGGTCTCAAACTCCCGGCCCGCGGGCCATCTGCAGCCTGAGAAATTCCCCACAGCGGCCCGCAGAGGAGAGACGGGAGGAGAGACACAGACAGATGCTGCCGGCAATGTCTGCTGTAGGCTCTGCCCCCTATAGCTCCCATTGGCTGGGAAAGAGGGACAGAGATATCATCATTAGTTGCCGGGCAGAGTCAGCCATGGAGACAGGATTACTTTTTTCGACAATGAATATAAAAAAGTCAAAATACTGAACACAACTATCTGATGCACACCTTGCTGCAATCCTGAAGGTTTCAACTGCTCAGTCACGGAGGCCAAACATCAACAAATTGACAGAACTGAAGCGTTGCCAGGTGTCTGGCAAACACTAAAAACTCTCTGGCAGGCAAAGAATTGTATAAAGTTGTATGACAGCTTTATTATTTCTAAGAAATTCAAAATAAAAAATACAATATAAACGTTTTCTTTTCTGAATACTATCTACAGTGACATTATTGGCCCGCAGGGAGGATTTGAGGACTGACACTGGCCCTAAGGCAAATTGAGTTTGAGACCCCTGACTTAAACAATGGTGGCTGCCCTTCATAATCTGAGCCCAGGAGGGGGTTGGGGTAACATGACACCTTCTGCCCGGGGCACTGGACAAAGGCTGGAGGAGGGGCGAGGGGTCCTGTTTTCTGTACATACAAGTTCTGTTTTAGACTGTGTTCCTGTCGTCTAATAAATCTTCTGTTTTATAGGCTGGCTGAGCGTTACGGTGAATTGCAGGAAGTGGGGGTGCAGGGCTCTGACTCCCCCATACTCCATGACAACTGCTGGCAGCAGTGGGACGTACTGCACACTGTGGATGGCACTTCCTGCAGTAAGTGACTGGGGAGCAGTAAAACGAAGGGGGATTAATGAGAATCAAGCATGCTGAAGGCTCAGAGAGGAGCGGTTTCAGGAGGCGGAGGAGCTACACTTAACCCCTGGGAGTGTGGGACCAGTGAGAAGGACTGTTGCAGTAACGGGGTCCCCCTGGGGACTGCGGTGAGTGATTTCAGGGGTGGAGGAGTCTGCGGCTTGACACTGGGAGAGAGGTGGTGACCTGGAGAAGGGTTGGCATAGTAGAGGTTCTTCCTGGAAACTGTGCGGAGCTGAGAGCACACAGGCCTGCAAGTCCACAACAACTTGGGAACAGTGGGGAGATGTATAGCCATCTCCTTAAGACGGACCTTGTAGAGCTGTGCAAGGAGAGGGGGCTTCGCAGAGGGAAGGCCACCAAAGCACAGGTGGTTGCCCAGCTGGAGGAGAAGGATCGCTCGGAGGAGCTGATCGCTGTCCCTGAGGGAAGCAGCCTGGCAGATGCAGTGCCAGCACCGGTGTCTGTCCCGACTAGGACTGGTCAGACTGCTGCCGAGGGCACTCCGAGGCCCCTCCTACCTATGGCGAGGGGAAGGGCTAGAAGCAGCCAGGTGAACCCCAGGGACACTGTGACCCGCGCGGCCAGCAGGGGATCCTCACGGCCAAGCTCCCCGCTGGAGCTGAGGCGGCTGGAATGGGAAAGAAGGAGCTGGAGGATCGGGAGAAACAGCGGGAGCATGAACTGGAGTTGGCAAAGTTTAGGAGCAGAGGTGTGGTGAGTGAGGGGGGATCCAGGACTACATGGAACTTTGATAAGCGCATCGTGTCCCAGTTTAAGGAAGGGGAGGACATAGATGAATTCCTGATGGCCTTTGAGAAGACCTGTAAGCTGCACAGAGTTGACCCTGCAGACAGGCTCCGGTTTCTCACCCCCTTACTGGACCCCAAAGCCGTAGGGATGTACAACCGAATGGAAGGGGTGGAGGCGGGGGACTATGAACTGTTCAAAAAGGCCCTCTTACGCGAGTTTGGGATGACTCCCAAGGTGTACCGGAAAAAGTTCCGGAGTCAGTGTAAAACCCCTGAGGAACTGATCCTCCGAATGGAGGGGTATGTCCACAAGTGGTCAGATGGGGTCCAGACTAAGGAGGACATGGTTAAACTGGTTGTACTGGGGCACCTGTATGAACATTGCCCATCTGACCTGAGGATATGCTTGGTAGACAAAAAGCCAGAGGACCTGCAGAGCGCAGGGCAGCTGGCCAACGTGTTTCTGGACAGCCAGTCAGGGGTGGAACGGAGGAGTCCCAAAAGAATAAGTCCACCACGGTGCAGAGAGAGAGTCAACCTGGGACCCCCCCAAAGGGGGAATGTGGAGAACCTCCTCTCCAGGGGAACAACTGGCACCAGGACCAACCAACCGGCTCGAGGGGACCAACGGAATGTGAATTGTTATTATTGTGGGCAAGGAGGCCACATATGGACCCAGTGCCCCAAGCTCAAGGACAGACTGAGCAAATCGAACCCTCACAGGATTAACTGTGTAGGGACCCAGAAGGAGGAGGGGCAGGCTTCCCAGACTGGCAGCTTACCAACTGCTCAGGAGGGAGGATTCTCCCAGACCAGCTCCTCTGGGGGACTTGATGCTCCGGACTCAAGGTTCTCCGTTTACAGGGTGGGCGCGGGGCTGTCCCTGCAGAGCAAGAGCATTGTTCCCCTGCAGGTGGATGGGAGGAAGGTCAATGGATACTGGGACACTGGCACTGAGGTGACGCTGGCCCGGCCCGAGGTGGTGGCTCCAGATTCGGTGGTGCCCAATACCTACCTGACCCTGACAGGCGTGAGCGGGACCCCATTCAAGGTGCCTGTGGAGAGGGTACATCTGAAATGGGGGGCCAAGGAGGGCCCCAAGGACGTGGGGGTGCACCATCATTTGCCCACTGAGGTGTTGAGGGGGGGATGGCCTAGAGGTTGGCCAAGCAACCCCCAGAATGCCCTAGTCATGACCCGTAGCCAGAGCCGGCGAGGGGCACTACACCCTGACATCGGGGAGGGTACCTCACCGGAGGTGCAGGACCCTACCCTGGTGGGGAGGGAGTGCCCAGGGACAAGGCTCAGAGGGGCTGTGGCTTCAGACCCAGCCGGCGAGAGGAAGGAGGCCCCCAACCCTTCCCCAGCCGCTGAGTTCCAGGTCGAGTTGCAGAAAGATCCCTCCTTGCAGAAGCTAAGGGACCTGTCTGGCCGCAGTGCAGCACAGACCATGGGGAAAGGCTGCCAGGAGAGGTTCCTGTGGGAGAAGGGATTCCTGTACTGAGAATGGGCTCCCCCAGGGGAAGTGGAGTCATGGGGGATCTGGAGGCAGCTGGTGGTCCCCCAGAAGTATCGCCGCAAGCTACTGTACCTGGCCTATGACATCCCTCTCTCAGGACACCGGGGAATCCAGCGTACCTACAGAACTTTTACTGGCCCGGAGTCTTTAATACTGTCCAACAGTATTGCAGATCCTGTGACCCGTCAGAGGGTGAGAAAGGCCCAGGACAAGGGGAAAGCGGCTTTGAGACCTTTGCCCATTATAGAGGAGCCTTTTCAAAAGGTGACTGTGAACATAGTGGGGCCTCTCAGCAAGACGACCCGGTCGGGGAAGAAATACATTCTGGTGGCGGTAGATTTCGCTACCCATTACCCCAAGGCAGTGGCCTTGTCTTCTCTCGAAGCAGACACAGTGGCAGATGCGCTGCTGACCATTTTCAGCCGAGGAGGGTTCCCCAAGGAAGTCTTGACAGACCAGGGATCCAACTTCATGTCAGCCCTGCTCCGGTGCTTGTGGGAGAAAAGTGGGGTCCGGCACATCCGGGCCTCAGCATATCACCCCCAGGCTGGTGGAGAGGTTCAATGGAACTCTAAAGATGATGCTGAAAATCTTTATGAACCAGCACCTGCAGGATTGGGACAAGTATTTACCTCACCTGCTGTTCGCGTACAGGGAAGTGCCCCAGGAGTCTACCAGGTTTTCACCTTTTGAACTGTTATACAGAAGAAGGATAAGGAGGCCCCTGGACCTGATGAGATATGAATGGGAGGGGAAGGCCACTCCCGATGGAGAATCAGTGGTGGAGTATGTCTTGACCTTCCGAGAAAGACTTGCTGAGCTCCTGGGCTTGGCCAAGGAGAATCTGGCCAGAGCCCAGAGGAAGCAGAAGGTCTGGTATGACTGCACGGCGTGGGCCTGCGCCTACACCACCGGGGACCAAGTGATGGTCCTCATCCCTGTGAGAAATAACAAACTACAAGCCGCTTGGGAAGGCCCTTTCAAGGTTTTCAAGCAACTAAATGAGGTAAACTATGTGGTGGAACTGTCTAACTGGGCACATTGCCACCGGGTGTACCATGTTAATATGATGAAGCTATATTATGACAAGGGGAATGTGGTGTTGGCCATGTGTAGTCATTGGGAGGAGCAGGGAGATGACCCTTTAGTAGATCTATTCTCTGAGACAGGAGCTGGCTCCTCCCTGAAAACAATTTCCCTCTCTGATCAGCTAACACCTGCCCAGCAAGCTGAGATCAGAGGGGTGCTGCATTTGTACTGACAGCTGTTTTCCAACCAGCCTGGACTCACTAATCTGACTGTCCACCAGGTGGAGACAGGATCTCATCCTCCTATAAGATGCTCCCCCTTCTGAGTCACAGGGAAAACTGCTCAGGACCTGGAAAGAGAGGTCAGTGCCATGCTGGCTTTGGGGGGTGATTCAGCCACCTTCCAGCCCTTGGGCCTTTCCTGTGGTGTTGGTCCACAAAAAGGAGGGGTCGATCTGGTTGTGTGTGGACTATCGGAAACGTAATGCCATCACCGTGTCTGATGCCTACCCCAGGCCTGACGAGCTCCTAGACAAGCTGGGAGGAGCTCGCTACCTTACCACTATGGATCTTACAAAGGGCTACTGGCAAGTGCCGCTGAATGCAGATGCCAGGCTGAAATCTGCCTTTATCACCCTTCTGGGGCTCTATGAGTTCCTGGCCCTGCATTTCGGCCTGAAGGGGGCGCCTGCTACCTTCCAGCACCTGGTGGATCAGCTACTGAGGAGGATGGAGAGTTTTGCCGTGGCGTACATTGATGATATCTGTCTTTAGCCAGACCTGGGAGGACCATGTGTCCCAGGTTTAACAAGTGCTGGACTGACTCCAGGAGGCTGGGCTGGCTATAAAAGCTGAGAAGTGCAAGGTGGGGATGGCCGAAGTATCTTACCTGGGCCACCGGGTGGGGAGCGGTTGCCTAAAGCCAGAACCAGCCAAGGTGGAGGTGATCAGAGGCTGGCCTGCTCCCCAACCAAAAAGCAGGTCCAGGCCTTTATTGGGATGGCGGGGCACTATCGAAGATTCGTGCCCCACTTTAGCTCCATAGCCGCCCCCATCACTGAGCTAAGCAAGAAGGGAAAGCCAGACAAGGTGGTCTGGACTAAGCAGTGCCAGAAGCCTCTCTGTGCGCTGAAGGAGGCTCTGGTCAGTGGCTCAGTTCTGGTAAACCTAGACTTTGACAAGCCCTTTATGGTGTTCACCGATGCCTCAGACACAGGGCTGGATGAGGTGTTCATGCAGGTTGATGAAAAGGGGAAGAGATATCCCATTATGTACTTGAGCAAGAAGTTGTTATCTTGGGAGCAAAACTACGCGGCCATAGAGAAGGAATGCCTGGCTATGGTATGGGCCCTTAAGAAACTACAGCCATATCTATTTGAGCGACACTTCACTGTGTACACTGACCACTCTCCCGACCTGGCTACACCAGATGAAAGGAGCCAATGCCAAGCTCTTGAGGTGGAGCCTGCTCCTCCAGGATTACGATATGGAGGTGGTCCATGTGAAGGGGAGTGCCAACGTGATAGCTGATGCATTGTCCCAGAGAGGGGGGCCTGAACTTCCCCAGGTCACTGGTTAGGGTGACCCCGCTCAGTTCACTCTCTAAGGGGGAAAAGATGTGATAGAGTAGGGAGTACTAACCTGGTAATGTTGCATGGGAGTTTTACTAGTTTACTGTCTTCTGCTAACATGGAGCGTGCCTCCGTTTCCCTGGAGCAGCTGGCTGAGCCAAAACGCTCACCCTGGAACCAGCATCTGTGGGGCCGGAACAGTGTCTTGCCAGGGGGATGGCAATGGAGCCAAGGGAGAGAGAGGTTGGAGGGGTGTGGGGTGCTGCACCCTCTTGGATAAATCAGTAAAAGCACTGGCCATGTATTCTGCATCTGATCGCATGCCCAGCCCCTCGGTCTATATTTCCACTCTGATCCGAGCCACCTTGCATCTGGCTTGCTGCCCCAAGGGGCTCACCCTGCACCAGCCTGTGCCAATGGAGCCAGCGCAGTCCCACCGCGTAGGGCCAGGGCTCGCCACATGAGCAGTGCGGCCCCTGCGGTAGGTACATCAACATCCCTCATTCAGGGATCCCTTCCTCCAGCTCCTAACGACAGCTTGAGCTAGAACATGGGTTTTAAAAAGACCCCCAGGCTTGATTTAAAGACTCAGAGGGAGAACCCACCATACCCCTGGCTTGGGCATTCCCAGGGATAATTACCCTCACTGTTACAAATGTGTGCCTTATTTCTGATCTGAAGTTGTCTAGCTTCAGCTGCCAGACGTTGGATCCTGTTATGCCTTTGCCTACTAGATTACGGCGCCACCTAATATCATGTAGGTTTTTGTAGACCATGCTCAAGTCACCTCTTGGATAAACTACCCAGATTGAGCTCTTTAAGTGTCTCACTCTTAGGCAGGTCTCCCAGCCCTCCAATCATTCTCGTGGCTCTTCTCTGACCCCTTCCCAATTCTTCAACGTCCTTTTCCAAGCGTGGGCCCGGACCTGGACACAGTACCCACTAATGCCATGTACAGAGGTAACACCACCTCCCGACTTCTGCTTGATGTTCTGTGGCTTACACAGCCAAGGACTGTGTTTGCCTCTGAGCTACAGCATCCTGCTGGGAGCTCATGTTCAATTGTTTCCTGAGCGTGCCCCCTAAGTCCTTTGCAGTGTCACTGTGGTCCAGAGCACAGTCCCCCATCTTGTAAGTGCAACCTGCATTATTTGGTCCTAGATGCATGGGCTTGCATTTGACACACTCAAAGCCCTGTTGTTCGACTGAGTCCACCTGACCAAGCGACCTGGATTGCTCTGTCTAGCTGACCTGTTGCCCCTGTCATTATTTACCGCTCCACCAATGTTTGATTCACCTGCGATGATTTTATATTGTCTTCTACGTCACTGATAAAGACATTGACTAGCCCCGGGCTGAGAATACAATGTTTGTGGGGGGCAACATGGAGACAAGGAGCGAGCAGCTGCTCCAGGGATACCTGGGTTCCTTCTCAGGTTGGATGGGCTGCAGCAGCTGCATGGAGCCCAGGGCCAACCTGCTCGCACTGCATCCAGCCCATCCTCCAATGAATGCCTCACTTTACATCTCCCTAGAAAAAATGTGCTGTGGAGCACCAAGCCCTACTGACAGTGAGACAGATGCCACCAGATACAACAGCCCATCACCACCCGCGTATGCCAGCGGCATCCCACAATGCACCGCCAGAAAAATCCCAGGAGACAGTAGACCGTTGCACCATGGGAAGTCTGCCCAGAATGCTGGGGGCTTATTAGGAAAATGCGCACCCTGGTGTGAAAGCAGCGCTTCAGAATGGAAGCAGCATGCAGGCACCATTTCTGAACAGTTATAGCTAATTAATTCAAGTGGAAAAACATAGTCTGAAATATCTTTTAAGTGGGGAGCAGGCCCCACAAAACCTCTGTCCAAAGAACACGCCTGGGGTCGGGACTCCAAAGAAAATTACCGAGGTACTGTGAAAATGACCGTCATCAAAAGAGCAAATTGCTAGACTGCTGAATAAGCCCTATCGCAAGCTGGTTAGTGATACCAGCCTGGCCACTAAATAAATAAATACATTTAGGCTCACCAACAGCAATTCCGGGCCCCAGGGCAGAACAGTCAATGGGTGGGTTGCTGGGGCGGGGAGCCACTGCCGCTGCACATCATGCAGGGCGGGCTGGAGCTGGGCCCCACGCTGCTGCTGGCCCGGCATGGCGTCGCCACATGGGTGCGGAGCTGGACCACGTGCGGCAGCTGGTGCACGCACGCACATGCTGTGCCCGCACAGATGCGGTCTGCCAGACATTTGGGTGGTGCTGCGCCTGCGCTGGCTGGTGCCCAGAGAGCTGCTGCCAGCTCTTCCAGGGCTTCCACATGCCCGCCCGGCTGCCTTCACCACCGCCGGTACTACCCCGCACGCACCTAGGAGCCCTGCGGCCTGCCCAGGCAATTTAAAAAGGCCCAGGGTTCCTGACCACCACTGCAGCTACCATGGCAGTGGCCCCTGGGCAATTGCTTCCTTTGCCGCACCCTCCGCCCCCTGTCGGCAGGCCTGAGCTACACAGACACATGGTAACAGAGCTCCCACCCCAATGAGTTTACAATCAAAATAAACAAATGCGGGGAGTGGAAATGGAGAGGTGAAAGGACTTGGCCAAGATCACAGCGGTATTGTGGATAGACCTGCACATAGCAAAGCAGCCCCCAACCGCACAGCCAGAGAACAAGCCCTGTGACTGGCAAAGAAAGAAGGGAAATGGTTTATCCAGTAATTCTCAAACTTTTGTACAGGTGACCCCTTTCACATAGCAAACCTCTGAGTGCAACCCACCTTATAAACTAAAAACACTTTTTAATATATTTAACACCATTATAAATGCTGGAGGAAAAGCAGGGTTTGGGGGGAGGCTGACAGCTCACGACCCCCCATGTAATAACCTCGCGACCCCCTGAGGGGTCCCGACCCCCAGTTTGAGAACCCTCTGGTTTATACAAACAGCCAAAAATCATGGGGGAAAATGCAGGAGCTCTCCAGCTGAAATCTCCAAGAGTCACTTGAGGCTGACTTAGGCCTGGTCTACACTAGGACTTTAATTCGGATTTAGCTGCGTTAATCCGAATTAACCCTTCACCCGTCCACACTACAGAGCCAGTTAATTCGAATTAAAGGGCACTTAAAATCGATTTCTGTACTCCACCTCGACGAGCGGAGTAACGCCTAAATCGATTTTGTTAATTCGAATTAGGGTTAGTGTGGCCGCACACCACCGAATTACTGTGTTTAAGTTAATGGGGTAGTGTGGCCGCACACCACCGAATTAATGTGGTTAAAAAACGAATTAAGGTGCTTAGTGTGGCCGCGCACAATCGAATTTATACAACCTGTTTCCCAAATTCGAATTATCTAAATTCGGATTAATCCTGTAGTGTAGACATACCCTTTTCCTGTGCTCCCTGCAGTGCCCCAAATCAATAGGAATCAGATCAGAGCCCGGGAAGGGAAAGTTAGCACATACCAAAGGTGCAACTTCTTCTGCCAGCCAAGCTGAGAAGAAGCTAAACCCAGAAAAAGGCATCTGATCCCAGATCTGTGAAACCTGGAGAAAACAGGTCCGCGATCTAGTCAATCCAACCCCAATGACGTGCTAGAGAACAAAATGGCATCGTGGAAGAGCCAGTTACACCTGAAAATGCCAAAATTACTACCAGAAATCTCACTTTGGTGAGTTTTATGGCCCAGACAATAGATTAAGCAAGGTGCTGAAACACAGCAAGAAGCCTTGTTAAAGTTGTTTCACTAACTCTCCAATTTTGAGACTTCCTAGAGATGCTGCCAGATGGCCGCATTACCCCAATCCACCCAAACACCGGCAGAGGCATCTGTTAACGTCAGCAAACTGTACTGCAGCATACTCAATAAAAGACAAACATAATACCCGATAGGTAACTCCATTATATGGGGAAGACAAATTGGATTCCAACGAGACAAGCAAACCACTACACACATCTCTGACCACACAGATGTTCATTAACAAACAAGAGACAAACAAACCAGGCAGTGGGAGATACTTGTCTGCTTTTATAGACTTTTAGAAGACTCCTTAAATTGCTACAGAATGGGATCAATGGAAAAGCTTACGACATCATTAAAAACCATCAATCCACCAACCATCAACCACAGGATAAAAAGAAACACTGAGCAAGCAGAGCCCTTCAAGCAAGGCAGGGGACTTAAACAGGGAAGGTAGCCACAGCTTGATGCTTTTCAAGGAGTCCATCAATCACCCACCACCTCCACTGGAGGTGTCCCCAAAGCCAGCCGCCTGCTACAACTCAGAGGTACGTCTACTGTAAGTTGATGATCTGATCATATGAGTGTTGCCCCTTCTCCTGACACCAGCTGACATCCTGTTCTGTTGCCCCTC
Source organism: Terrapene triunguis (assembly GCF_002925995.2). Taxonomy (NCBI): domain Eukaryota; kingdom Metazoa; phylum Chordata; order Testudines; family Emydidae; genus Terrapene; species Terrapene triunguis. The sequence continues at coordinate 2,314,100 of NW_020664586.1, read as the reverse complement.
TGCTGAGCAGGGCCCTGCAGGTTGTCTTCCCAGGGGAAGAGAAGTTAATGATTAGTCTGGGTGAATACTAAATGTAAGAGGTTTTGTTTACACAGATACACCAGGTGTGGAACAGCAGTAGTCAAACAGCAGCCAGTGCAATGCTGTCTCAGGGATATCAGCCCAACCCAAATTCCTGGCCTCAAGAATTGCCTATTCGGAGCAAACTCTTCTGCCAAAGATGCCTCTACACAAAACCTGGCATAATCCCAAACTAACCACATGGCAGAATGTCTTCCCAAGAGTTACAACTTGCTCGCACGCTAGGAGAAAGAACTGGAGGACTATGTGTAATGACACTACCTGGTGGCATCTGGCTGGTCGACACACTCTGACCGCTCAGCATGTTCCCACTGATCAGCGCTCCTGGACCAGCCAACCAGTGCTCTTTATCCATGAGAGCCCTGCAGCCAATCAGCATTGGCCAGCCATCAACACCTTCTAGCCAATCAGCATCTCCCAACCCCCTTTGCTGGCCCCAGTGCTGCAAGGGCCATGCCCCCGAGCATGGGGCCCAGGCAGCGATCTCTGCTGGTGGGGCAAGGGGTCACTGTTTTTGCCATGACCCATTTACTCTTTAGTGCCAGTGTTGAGGCCTCCAGGTCAAATGGGACTCCCCGGGGATGTGCCTCGGTGGGCACTACCTGCCCTGCATATGCCCAGAGCCGGCTGATCACACGGGATCATAGAATCATAGAATATCAGGGTTGGAAGGGACCTCAGGAGGTCATCTAGTCCAACCCCCTGCTCAAAGCAGGACCAATCCCCAGACACATTTTTACCCCAGTTCCCTAAATGGCCCCTCAAGGACTGAGCTCACAACCCTGGGTTTAACAGGCCAATGCTCAAACCACTGAGCTATCCCTCCTGCCCCTCGGATCCCACTCCGGACACAACAGTCACCCTGGAACCATGCTGCACCAGCCCCGGCACACCGGTGTGTGACTAGCCGGATGGTGCCAGCTCTGCTCATGGAAGGCCAGTGCCCACCTACCACAGCAGACCTTCCTCTTCCTCCTCCCTTGGGAACCCCGGATCTCGCCTCTTTGCAGGAGCCTTCGCTCATAGGCGCCTGTGCGGCCTATCACTAGGGTAGATAGATAGATAGATAGATAGATAGATAGATAGATAGTGTGTATGTGGATAGAGAGACAGACAGACAGACAAACTACATCTCTCCACCCATCTCTCTAAGCTGTTCTATGAGGCTGGGCTCCCCCTGGTCCCCACAACCAGCAAACTCCCCTGGTTTACCGTGCCCCAGATGGGAAGCAGCCTCCCCTCTCCTATGGATCTCGAATGCACCCCAGGGCCATGGGCACACCATACCCGTCGGGGTCTGTGCTGGACTCTCTCAGAGAAGGTCCGTGCTGGGAATCATCTGATCTAGCCGCCCGCTCTCCCTGGGCCTTGCTGTGAATCAGAGGTTTGTCTCTAAGGGCTTTCCTGGGTTCTGTTCAGTGTATCCCCGCAAACAGAATGGGACAGGCTGGGTACAAAGGGCTCTGTGGGGCTCTGGACCCCGCTGCTTAGCCCATTCAGAAGCTAAGCTCTCCATTCACCCTCCCGCCCCTTCAGTCAAACATCGGCTGCCGAGACAAAACAGCCCCACGGCTGAGTGCTCAGCAGTGGGCGGACACACCCACTCAGTAAGGCGCCCACAAAGGGGTCCGTGGTCCTGATGGACACTCGTCACTCCCCTGTCTGCTCGCCTGACACCCGGTGACAGCTCAGCAATTGCTGATCTGAGCTCTGTAAAGGTGATGGACAGGCAGCTGCACCCACACACTGACCTCTGACCCCCCCAACCCTAAATCCCCAGGAACCGCTGACAAGCGTAACTAAGGTGGGCAGGCCCCTTGCTGCTTAATCCCTGCCTTTCAGCTAGCCCTATGGGAAGGGGGGCTCGGGGCCTGGGTCACCCACAGCAGAGATCTCAGCAGCTTGTCACAGATTTTAAACGCACTCAGGTCAGGCCATGCCCGGCCAGCTCCCACCAGGGGACAGACCAGATCCCTTCCTTCATGGAGTCTGAAAAAGATCTGGAGTGGGGTGGGGTGGGAGGGCTAATCGGCTAAACAGGAGCTTCCAGTGCCACACTCAGATGCATAAACAGGGGACTCTCCAGTAGGAGAAGGGAGGTGGTTTTACCTCTGTTTTGGCCCTGGTGTAACAGCTGCTGGAACCCTGGTCCAGTTCTGGTGCTCCCAGTTCAAGAAGGATGGTGATGAATTGGAGAGGGTTCAGAGAAGAGCCACGAGGATGATTAAAGGATTAGAAAACCTGCCTTATAGTGGTAGATTCAAGGAGCTTGATCTATTTAGGTTAACAAAGAGAAGGTGTAGGGGTGACTTGAGCTCAGTTTATAAGTCAACGTGGGGAACTGATATTTAATTGAGCGGAGGAAGGTCTACACGATCCATGGCTGGAAGTTGAAGCTAGACACATTCATACTGGGAATGAGGTGTATATTTTTAGCAGGGAGGGTAACTAACCACTGGGACCATTTACCAATAGGCAGGGTGGGTTCTCCATCACTGGCAATGTTTAAATCCAGACTGGCTGGCTGGCTAACAGATCTGCTCCAGGAATGATTGTGGAGACATTCTCTGGTCTGGTCAGCCAGGTCAGGCTAGATGGTCCCAGCTGTGGACTCTGGGAATCTAACGGGCTCCCCGAGAGTGGGCTCACACCAGGGGCTGGGCTGCCTTCCAGCAGTGCCCCCTACTTGCAAGGCAGTGTTTTGCCAGGCACACCAGCCTGGGGCTCACCGGGAAGGTCGGAGGGTCAAGTCCCAGTCCAGGGCTGGGTTTGTGGCAAGGTGCTGGGAGCGCAGGGGGTGCGGCACTGGTGGCCGGGCAGGGCAATTCTATTCTGCGGTCCCGGGGGCTGTTGTGGATACCAAAAGCGTGGCCAGGCCTGGCTCAGGGCTCCTGTTTAGGGTTACCATTCGTCCGGATTCCCCCGGACATGTCCGGCTTTTTAAGCTAAAAATAGCGTCCGGGGGGAATTTGTAAATGTCCGGACTTCCCCCCCATGCAGAGCACGCTGCTGTCGCCGACGGTGTCACTTACATGGGGCTCCGACACTCAGCCACAGAGAGCACGTCCTCCTCCTCCTCCTCCCTCCCTCCCTCCCTGCATGGCAGATCGGCTCCGGGAGTCAGGAGCTCCTCCCCCACTGTTGCCCAGCGTGCGGGACGAGCAGCTCAGGCAGTTCCTGAGCAAGCTCACGGAGACATTAGGTGAAGAAAGGCCAACAACAAGGGG
>NW_020664586.1:2307399-2310392 GCF_002925995.2 Terrapene triunguis | reverse complement strand
GAGGGGTTTAGATGGGTCGGGAGTTCTGGGGGGGGGCTGTCAGGGGGTGGGGAGTGGTTGGATGGGGCGTGGGAGTCCCAGGGGTCTGTCTGGGGGTGGGGGGGTGGATAAGGGTTGGAGCAGTCAGGGTACAGGTAGGGGGTAGAGTTCTAGGGGGCCAGTTAGGATGGGGGGAGGGTCTCAGGAGGGGGCAGTCAGGTGACAAGAGGCAGGGAGGCTTAGGTAGGGGGTGGAGTCCTGGGGGGCAGTTAGGGGCAGGGGTCCCAGGAGGGGGCAGTCAGGGGACAAGGAACGGGGGGAGGGTTGGGGGTTCTGAGGGGGGGAAGTGGGAGGGGCAGGGGAGGGGCTAGGGCAGGATGGGGCGGGGCTCCTCTCGTCCTCTTTTTTGCTTGCTGGATTATGGTAACCCTACTCCTGTTGGAGTGCTGAGCCTGAGGGGAGCAGGCATGAGATGCCTCTCTGACGAGCTGCCCAGGCACTCAGCCCTGGAAGGCAGACTCAGCATGGGGCGGATGAGTGGGGAGTGAAGGGGGGGTCGGATATAACCCAACCAAGATCTTGTGGCAATTCCGCGAGGGAGCTGAGGAGAACCCCGGTGTCTGAGTCAGGACGCTGCCTCTTCAAGGTGTGTGTGTGTAGGGGTGGGGGGCACTGCTGCTTGGTGCCTCGCTAAATCATTGCCTTGAAATGCTGTCCAACAGGCAGGAAGACCCCGTGCCCACTGACCTGCCGGACAGACTCACCACCGGGCTACGAAGCTGGGCGGGTGCTTGGAGTGTGGGTCTGGTCTACGGTGTGAGTGGCTGGGGGGCCCCGGGAACACGTGCTGGGGTCTGGGCAGGGTCGGTGCTACCATTAAGGCGAACTAGGCGGTTGCCTGGGGCGCCAAGATTTGGGGGCACCAAAAAGCGGTGCCCCCAATTTTTTTTTTTTACAGCGTTCCTCCCCGAGCGCGCAGTCACCGCTCCACTTCTCCCGCCTCCCAGGCTTGCAGCGCCAATCAGCTGTTTGGTGCCGCAAGCCTGGGAGGGGAGGAGAATTAGAGTGGGGGCGGCGTGCTCGGAGAGGAGGCGGAGCAGAGGTGAGCTGGAGTGGGGAGCTGCCGCAGGGCTGGGGGGGGCGGGGCGCAAGGTGGAAGTTTTGCCTAGGGCGCGAAACTTCCTTGCACCGGCCCTGGATCTGGGATCTGACCTATCAGGCTGTGTGTGCAGGTCACAGGGTTGCCCGTCTGGGGTGCACTGAGGAAGCAGTGCAGATAGAATCATAGAATCATAGAATATCAGGGTTGGAACGGACCTCAGGAGGTCATCTAGTCCAACCCCCTGCTCAAAGCAGGACCAATTCCCAACTAAATCATCCCAGCCAGGGCTTTGTCAAGCCGGGCCTTAAAAACCTCCAAGGAAGGAGATTCCACCACTTCCCTAGGTAAAGCATTCCAGTGCTTCACCACCCTCCTAATGAAATAGTGTTTCCTAATATCCAACCTAGACCTCCCCCACTGCAACATGAGACCATTGCTCCTTGTTCTGTCATCTGCCACCACTGAGAACAGCCGAGCTCCATCCTCTTTGGAACCCCCCCTCAGGTAGTTGAAAGCAGCTATCAAATCCCCCCTCATTCTTCTCTTCTGGAGACTAAACAATCCCAGTTCCCTCAGCCTCTCCTCATAAGTCATGTGCTCCAGACCCCTAATCATTTTTGTTGCCCTCCGCTGGACTCTTTCCAATATTTCCACATCCTTCTTGTAGTGTGGGGCCCAAAACTGGACACAGTACTCCAGATGAGGCCTCACCAATGTCACATAAAGGGGAATGATCACGTCCCTCGATCTGCTGGCAATGCCCCTACTTATACAGCCCAAAATGCCATTAGCCTTCTTGGCAACAAGAGCACACTGTTGACTCATATCCAGCTTCTCGTCCACTGTGACCCCTAGGTCCTTTTCTGCAGAACTGCTACCTAGCCATTTGGTCCCTAGTCTGTAGCAGTGCATAGGATTCTTCCGTCCTAAGTGCAGGACTCTGCACTTGTCCTTGTTGAACCTCATCAGGTTTCTTTTGGCCCAATCCTCCAATTTGTCTAGGTCCCTCTGTATCTGATCCCTACCCTCCAGCGTATCTACCACGCCTCCCAGTTTAGTGTCATCTGCAAACTTGCTGAGAGTGCAGTTCACACCATCCTCCAGATCATTAATAAAGATATTAAACAAAACCGGCTCCAGGACTGACCCTTGGGGCACTCCGCTTGAAACCGGCTGCCAACTAGACATGGAGCCATTGATCACTACCCGTTGAGCCCGACGATCTAGCCAGCTTTCTATCCACCTTACAGTCCATTCATCCAGCCCATACTTCTTTAACTTGGCGGCAAGAATACTGTGGGAGACCGTATCAAAAGCTTTGCTAAAGTCAAGGAATAACACATGCACTGCTTTCCCCTCATCCACAGAGCCAGTTATCTCATCATAGAAGGCAATTAGGTTAGTCAGGTACGACTTCCCCTTGGTGAATCCATGCTGACTGTTCCTGATCACTTTCCTCTCCTCTAAGTGTTTCTTAATTGATTCCTTGAGGACCTGCTTCATGATTTTTCCAGGGACTGAGGTGAGGCTGACTGGCCTGTAGTTCCCCGGATCCTCCTTCTTCCCTTTTTTAAAGATGGGCACTACATTAGCCTTTTCCCAGTCACCCGGGACCTCTCCCGATCGCCATGAGTTTTCAAAGATGATGGCCAATGGGTAGATAATAGGTGTGTGATCCCCAAGGCATATCTGGGCTCTGGGGGGCAGGCTGGGAGTGTCCTGGGAGTATGTGGGGGGTCCCCAGGGTATGTCTGGGCTCGGGGGGGAAGGCTATATGAGTCCTGGGGGGTGTGGGGGAGTCCTAGGGGGTTTCTGGGCTCTGGGGGACAGGCTTTGTGACTCCTGAGGGGACATGTGGGCCCCGTGTGTGTCTGAGCTTGGGGGGCAGGCTGTGAGAGTCCTGAGGGGACAT
>NW_020664586.1:2247392-2307389 GCF_002925995.2 Terrapene triunguis | reverse complement strand
GAGTCCTGAGGGGACATGGGGGGCCCTGGGTGTGTCTGGGCTCGGGGGGGCAGGCTGTGGGAAGTGGGGGGCCCCAGGGTCTGTCTGGGCTCAGGGGGGTAGGATAGGGGGTATGGGAGGCCCTCGCGTGTCTGGGCTCAGGGGGAAGGCTGTGGGGGGTATAGTGGGCCCCTGGGATGTGTCTGGGCTCAGGGGGCAGGCTGCTCTGGCAGAGGAGGCCTCTCTCACCCCTTGCTATGGAATGCCCCATGTTTAGTTTTCAGCACATGCCATTTCCCATATGACAGTGGCCAGGCTCAGCCCCCCAGGGTGGCCCAGGCACTGAATGCCCAGCTGAGCACAGAGCAGCCCCCAGGCACTGAGCCTGTCAGCCCTTCGCCTGTGTCACAGAGCCAGACTCCTGCCATTCCATCTTAGTCCTGCCCTTCTCCACCCCCGCAAAGCACCCACCCCCGGCTCCACAACCCAACATCCCGTGGTAGGGCCAACTCCCCGACAGGGGGGAATCACCAGCGCCCCATTGGAGTTAGGGCGACCAGACAGCAAATGTGAAAAATAGGGACGGGGGTGGGGGGTAATAGGAGCCTATATAAGAAAAAGACCCCAAAATTGGGACTGTCCCAATAAAATCAGGACATCTGGTCACCCTAATTGGAGTCAATGGGGCCAGGCCCCCCACTGGGGTAAACCAGTGTCACCCTACTGTAGCCAATGGAGCCGTGCCAATTTACACCAGCTGAGGAGCTGGACCTTGGATTTTAAGATCATACAACGATTTTGAGACATTGTGGGCCAAATTTAACGGGGACATAAATCCAGTATAACTCCCTTGCCCCAGGGGATTGATAGGGCACGGCTGAGAGCAGAGTTTGCTGAGCCATTGTCCTGTCTGTCCGGACATGCTCCCGAGCAGAGACGGCATTTTCCCAGCCTGGGAAAGTCGGTGTCCCTGGTGTGGTTCCGCTCCCGGAGCTTGGGAAATGCCGCGGCCCTGGCCACGGGATGGAGGCAGCGCTGCTGGGGTCTCCCCAGCACCCATGTAACCAAACGAAACACAGGCGTGCCAAAGAAAACAGCTAATTAGTGGAGTCGCTTTCCTGACAACAGATCTTCTCTTGCATCCCAGAGCCCTGCCTTGCACCAAGGGAGACCAACAAAGCAGCCCATTTCCATGGCTGGCCAGCAGCCTAATCCCCTTTTAATTGGCTGCCACCAGAGGAAAATCCCGGAACTCCCAAATGTCTTCTGCCCGGCTAGCCAATTAGCCAGCGGCGCGGAGGCCTGGGCCAGGCTCCTTGCGGACGGGAAGAGCACATGGGGGACAATGCGTGCTGTCAGGCTGCTGGGCAGATGCCCTCCCTGAGTCCCTAGGATCAAGCAGTGAATGGTGTCGCCTCAACTTGCAAGAGTGGCCTCTGATTTAGGGGGCCTCCGTGTTGGGCTGCTTGCCATTAGAGCTCCACTTCCCCCCATTCAAACAATAGGACATCCCAAATGTCAAGCGGTGTTGGGATTTTATTTCCCCTCTTGCAAAATCTGGGGCTGAGAAGGCTCCAGCTCCTGAAGTCCCAACATTATGGGGGAATTACCACTTTCAGGGGGAAAAAACCCTAGGAAGTTTCTAGCCCTTCTGGTTGCGGCGTGAAAACATGAGCCCTCAATTCTCAGAAACCAGCAAGAAACAAGAAGAACCCAACATTGTTTTTTTTTTTTTTTTTTTTAAATCTCATGATTTTAAAGCCAATCTCAGGATTTTGGAGTGGGGGAGGGGCTGGCTCAGGGTTTTGAACTCTTGGGATTGGCCACGCTGCTTTGCTTCTTTGGCTGCACTGTGAAGGGCATTCCAGCCTGGCTTTGTTGCAGCCACAGATCACAGCCTTCCAGCCTCAGCAACTTCTTCCTCTTTGGGACAAGATCCATTCTCTCCCATCCCACCAAACCAACATCCCGTGGCATGTGGACACGGAAGTCCCCTGGCTGGATCAGACCATTGGCCCATCTAATCCATGATCCTGCCTCCAGTTCCACCAGACAACGCAGTGACCCATCCAAGCCCGTGTCCTTCCCCTGCAGCAGACCCTTTGTCCAGTATCCTGCCTCATACACTAGATCAGACCACTGGTCTAGCCATTCCAGAGCCTGGTAGGAGCCAATACCTGGAACCCACCTCACCCTGCCCAGGCGGCAGCTCGCCCTGTGTGCCACACTGAACATGGGCAGTGGGGGAATCCAGGAGACTATTTTCCTCCCTCAGGCATGAGCTTTAATTACCCATGGCATCATCTCTTGAACAGCTACAAATGACGCTGGTGATCGTGAAATTATTCAGACCTTTAAAGAACCTATCTCCCAGCCCCCTGGACTCAATGCACCCTCCTGGCAGTGAATTGTGCTGACTGATGAGATGCTCCATCAAGCAGAATTCCCCTGGATTTGTTCTACATTTCCAGACTGGTCACTTCACCCAGCCACTCCCCGCTGGGAGGCAGCAAAGAAAGAACTTGCCCATCAGTTTTCACTCCGCCCTCAGTCCAGTCCTGTCTAAGCCTTCTCCTGGCTGGGCAAAGCAACCTAGTTCTTGCCAGTTTTTGGCAGAGAGAAGCTTCCTCATACCCACAGCCATCTCCACTGTTGTTCTCTGGGGCATTCCAATCATGCCAGTTTCCTTCCTTCGGGCAGCTCACCCAGACTGGACCACCCCCCCTTTCCAGCCATGTTTGAGATGATGCCACGGTGGGTAGGATGGTCAGAAAATGGACGCCTACGCGCAGATAGTCATTTTCCACCTGAAAACAGGCATTTCCTGGAGAGCTATTTGCACGGCCCACTCACAACTGCTCCAAGTCCTTGAGCCTCAATCTTCTGGCCCTATCAATAGCATGTTCTGTGTTATTTTCTATCCTTTTCTATCCCCCCCTCTTTTTTTTTAATACCTCCCAAGCAGCTTACTCACGTTGGAGGCCAGATCCGCCGTTGGTGTAAAGCCACTGAGGATCTGGCTCTCTAATCACATATAAAAGCCCCGTCCAGGTGGAGAGAGAAGAACCCATCCCCGAGGCAGGCCAGACGTGTAAGAAAGCAACTTGCATGTGGTTTCGTGGATAGCCAAGGTGGCTTTGCCCCACCGTTAGCCACAGGCTGTTTGGTTCCTTGATCTTGCATATTCCAGTGCTGGGTTAGCCACCAGCCTGCCTACTGACTGTAAAGGTTTCGTGAATGTGAGGGATCCCAGAAATTCACACTGGAAGGGCACCACTGGATACTCTCCCGTTTTCAAACTTTCAAGCGTCTAATTCAGGATCGGGATAATAGTGACCAATCACCAAACAGGAAAAGAGAAGTTCTACCGACTCAGCAGGCAAACACCCCACAGGCTGGAATGTGTTTGCAGGGTCTGTTTGCAGGTATGATGGCAGAGACCAGGATTGGTTTGGGGACAAAGAACCATGCTCCCAGGGAACCCAGAATCACTGACTGCCCGGGGCAATTCGACTGGCTCCTACTCTCCCATAAGGCTTTTCCACTGGCTGCCCACCTCCCTTGGTGCTTACACAAGGCCCCTGCTGGGAGCTGGCATAGCCGGCATCAAGGGTTAATTCCGGTTGGGGTGTGAGGTGGCTCTTTCCCCAGGTGCGCCATTAACGCATCCACTGCGCCCGCAAAACCAATTACATATGCTCTCACCCAATTAGTTTCTAATTACGGCCTTGTAGTGCATTCAACATAATTAACATGTAAATTACACGGCATGTTTATATTCAATAACCACTTCCCAGTGTTCCTGGCTGCAGGGACGGCGCTGCCTTTCGGGAGGGGGCTTTGCTTTATTTTAATCTGGGTGACTGAATTTAATTTAAATGCCAACAGAGTAGCCAATACCGTATTTCCCTAGCTATAAGGCGCACACCATAATAACTGCTGGTACGCAGGGATCATTCACACCCTGAATGCGTCTCTCAGCAGGACTCACACACAGACACACACACACACACACACACACACACACACACACGTATACGTGCACACACACATTCAGAGGCCCTGTGTGCACACGCACAAGGAAGGCAGAGTGAGAAAGGGGAAGGCACAGCCAGAAAAGGCAGAGAGCAATCTGCTTCCAAGCAAAGGGAGCAGAGCAATGTGTGGAGGTGAGAGGAGACGGGGTGGGGGAAAGAGACAAAGGAATGAAGAAGAGAGCTAGGAGGCAGGCAAGGAGCGAGGGATGGGAAAAGAGCCAGCCAGAGGGGAGGAGAGGAAAGAGAAGGGGAAAGCAGGAAAGAGCACAAGCCTGCACAGACAGAATGGGAAAGCGCTCACTGAAAGGGCTGATCCTGCCTCTGCAAAGGTTGATTGCAAAACATCTCGAGCAGGACAGTGCCGGGTCTGGGCCAGGATGCTGTGTGAGCCTCAGTTACACCACTCAGGCAGTGTCATTTACATTGAGAGCAGTGTAGAGCGGCTGAGGTGTAACTAAAAATCATGCCTCGGGTCTGTATTGGGCCAGATTCCTAGAGTGCAGGACGTTCATTGGTAGCCATGTCCTTAGAGGGGAGGCCATAGCCTGGGAGATCTTGGCTGTGGCTTGGCAGGGAGGTTATGTCCTCAGCAGGGAGGTCCTGGCCCCGATGTTAGCATTAACCTAGGGCTGTCTTGCTCAGGCGAGCTCGTCTGCACCTGCACTGGGAATTGCACAGGCTCATTTCCTGCACGGCAGGTTTGACTGAGCTCCGGTTCGTAGCCCGGGGCAGAGCTCGGTGCTCTTAGTGGGAACTGGGCGTGGGTGGAACTGGCCCCAAGGGCAGGGAGCTCCATGTCTTAACCCTCCCCAGACCCCTGGCTCTCACTCAGAGGTCGTGGACAGCTGGAGGCATGGCACATGGCTCCCACAGAAAATGTCCCTGGAGAAGGGAGGGCATGGGGGTAGGGGGGGCACCAGCAGAGAACACCCAGCGCTCAGAGCTCACTGAAAGGGGGTTGAAATCCTGCTTGGAATGAGGGTCTCCCCCAGGCCTACCCCACCTCCTCCCCTCAGAGATGGGATCTGCCCCCTAATCGCTCAGATGCACAGTTGGTGAACTTGAACACAGGGACCGTCTGTCTCTGCTGCAAACCAAGCTGAGATTTCAGCTGAGTGGGTGCTTTCTAATGAACCCGGCTGGCTCTCCGGCAGCCTGGGAGATGAGCGGGGAGGGTGCCCAGCTGAGCTGGGGAGGGTTTGGAAGCAGGAACGGGACAGCTGAAGGCCCAGGCTGCAAAGCCCAGTTCCTGCTGCCAGTGTCTGCTCCCTGTTCCCATGCAGCCATCCATTCCCCTGGCCCCAGCTGGCTTCTCAGAAGAGCCTCCGGCTCCCAGCCTGCGTGTGGACACACGGCATGGGCTCTGATCCATACCCAACAGCACAATGGCAGGGTGCAGAGCATGTGTGCGCCCCGCTGGCCCGGGAAGGATGAGCCCCCTCGGAGCCAGAGCCACAGAGGTTAGGAGTGTTACAACCCTGGGCAATGGAGAGGAGCTGGCTCTGTAGCTCAAATGGTAGCAGCTCAGGCTCTTAGCCCTGTGGGTCCTTGGTTCAATTCCTTAGAGCATCAGCTGAGATAAAAGCGGTCACCCCTGCCCCACTGAATAGCACCCCTATGGGATGTGATACTGGTATTGCAGCACCCCTAGACATGAACTGAATCACATACTGTCCTGCTAGCTGCCCATAGTCCCAGGGAGGGCCCTGGGTATGGGGTAGAAGCTGTAGCCAGACACACGTTAACTCCCCCTCCATGCCCATGCTCAGAGACAAGGCTCCTACAGTAGATTTTGACGCCTGGTTCAAGCCCCCAGGGCTCTTTCACAGCCATGATACCCCCTCCAGCTGTGGAGCTCTGAGGGAAGGGAGGGAGAAATGCACTCTGAACCCACTGCCCCTTTGCACAGAGGGGGATAATGGCAAGAATCTGCAGTGAGCCCCTGAGAGAGAGAATGGCCTGCTCATCCCTAAAGGGCATCAGAGACACAGGGCTCCCAGCTGCTGCAAGCATAGCACCACTGCTGGAACCAGGTTTACCACCTGTGCCCAGCCACAGCCTCACTGCTCAATGGGGGGCACATGCTCTCTGACCCATGATCCATAACACTGCAACACAGGCCCTGTGCTAACACCTCCTTGGTGCTGCAGGGAGAGCCACTCCCACAGCAGCCAGCTCTGGGAAGGGGACATGCTGCTCAGCCATGCAGCAACCTGCTCCGGTCCAGCCTCCACAGCTGGGAAACACTGGGCTCAGCCATTAAATACATCCGGACACCAGACCCGTAACCTGGGGCTAACGTGGCTGTGCAGCCATCCCTGGGCCTAGTTATTTACAGGCATCATCCCTCGGCCACCTGCTGCCAGACCTGGAGCCTCACAGGATGCAGGCTCCCCACTGTGCAGTCAGCATTCAACAGATGGGGAAACTGAGGCCCGGGGAGGGGACATAACAGAGGCAGGGTAGCATCAGAACCCAGCCCTTGTGGCTTAGCCATGTGCCCATCCTGTTTCCCCTGCCTCTCGCTGGACGGGGCCAGCAGCCACAGGAAGGCCGATCCACGGGAGGCAGAGCCTTGCTGTGGTGATCAAAAGGCAGCCAGTGTGGGGGTCTCCTAGGATGTGGGATTCAGGGCTCAGTGGGGCACAAACACAGGTGCAGAGGGAATTCACACATGGTTGAACATCCAACCCCGCTCAGCAAACACACCGTCCCCTGTGGGCCCCCTGGGATAAAAGGTACATTCCCCCTCCCACCCCCTCCCTGTCATCAGAGGGCATGGGGCTTTCAGAGCTGACTGGGTAGCTGACAGCCAGCCTGCCCCATGCTGACTCTGCAATGCTGAACCAAGGCATCAAGGGGGAGGGGCGGACCTGGAATGCGCCCAGCCGTTCCAGGAACGCCCCCCTGCCCCGCTTCAGAGCCCGTCGCCTTTTCCTGCTGACTCGACACTTTGCCACGAGCCAGAGTGTCAGATCAGCAGCAGGGCTAGCTGGGAAATGGGCACACGGGACTGTCACCAATCGCAACTGGACCCTGCGCCTCGCGCTACTCAAGCCTCAGCTCCGGGAGGCAGGTGATGACAGACCCGCAGCTTGCATTTAACCACCACCATGTCTAGCTCCCGGGGCTGCATTGGAAAGGTGCCCCAGTGCCCCCAGGAGGAGAACAACAATCCCACCCATACTCCCTTTTACAGCGCGCCATGTCGGGGGGCCCGGCTCTGGAGCTGGGGACTGTTTGGGCCGGCGACGCTGGGGGTGTGCGGCTGGGTTTCTTTACATAGCTCCAAATGGTTCCCAACGGCTTGAGGACGGGCAGTTTGTCTGAGCCTCTGATCGCACTCACACTGTCTTTGCTTTACCCCAGTGGCGCTGGTCTCAGCTCGTGGGAGGGGCAGGGCCCCCAACAAACCCACTGCAGCCCTCTCCATGCTGCCCTTGAGCCGCTTTCAGCTGCCCTGTGTGTGCACGGCGGCTAGGGGAGCCCAGCAGTCTAGCAGCACCCAGCCATGCCTCTGCGGCACAGTTCAGAAAATTGTCATCGCACTGTCTGAGCTGCTTTTAAAGGGGGTCACGTCGCTGAGCTACAGGCATGTCTAATAATAAAGAGTTAGACCCAATGGAAGTTAGGAACATTGATAATTACATTGTGGGTCTGGGCTTTACCCTCATACGGAGCTTTCCACCCCTTAGGCACACAGCACTTTACAAGAGAGTAACAAGAGTCTTCGCTATTGTACATCTGGGGAAACTGAGGCACATCGCCCAGCAGCTCAGGAACACAGCCCAGGCCTCCAGTCTCCCACTGGGGCCCAGGGCCAGACTGACAAAGATATTTAGGGGCCTAAAGACACAGATACACAGCCTGTAGGATTTCCAAAAAGTGCCTAACTCTCACTGACTCCACTTGGAGTTAGGCACCTACCCTGCTTCTGAAATTTTAGGCACTTCACAGGTGCCTAGCAGTCGCTTGAGGCACCTAAATCCCTTTGGAGCGCTGGTTCTCCTTGACATCGGAGCTCCCCAGGTTGGATGGTGGCTCTGGGAGTTTGCCGGCTGGGCTGCTGACGAGGTGGAGGCTGCTGCCGTGGGATCGTCCCCTTGTGTGCTGAAATGGTTTGTTGTCATTGGACTGATCAGAAAGCGGCGCGGGCTGCATTCTAACCCGTGGCACTGCTGATTTGTTTGAGCATCGCTCCCCCTTGATGGGTTATTTATGATGTAATTAAGCTAATTACATGTAATGTGAGCGGCTCTGTGGCCCTGAGCCAAGCGTTTTTCCTATTTAACCACTTCACAGGTGGGAGGGAACTGAGGAACGCCGACGATGCCTTGCAGATGAAACAACTGGCTTCTTTGATGCTCTGCTGAGCATTTGTACTACTGGTGCTCGCTTGCTTTGATTGCGAGCCGCTCCCACCTCCCAGAGGGCTGCTCTGCCCTGCGTGATCACCTAACACCTGCCTCAAAACTCGCACAGTGCCTCCAAGGGGGAATCAGGGCTGGAGAAGGGCAGGGAGGGGGAAGAGTGGAGCTACCAGGAGGGGGTGCTCTCGACTGCCCAGAATGAAAATACAGGGCCCCAAAAGCAGGTCCTGTGACGCTCCCCTTCCTACCGAATACCGGGGGAGGCCTCAACTGTAAAGCCTCTCATGGAACTGGCCCATAGCACCTGGAAGACCATGTGACTGTGCATGACAGTGACATCCCAGAAGCAGAGAGGCTGGGGCCAGGGCCCCACCAGTCTCATGGGGGCAGGAGGCAGAGGCCTTGGGAGCGGCCCACAGTCATCTTGGAAGGGGTTAGATACAGCTACGGGGTGCCAGTCTGCCCCCCACCCCAACAGCAAGCCGAGAAGCCTCCTGCGGCTGGACAGGAAGGGTAGCCGCCCACTGTCCAAGCAAGGGAGGCACTCAGATCCCTGGAGGGAAAGGAAGGAAGGAAGACAGGCACGGAGAGCAAAAGAGGAGGGGAGGGAAAGAGACCAAGCCAGCGGACTAGCAAGGGAGCCCCCCCGATCCCGGCCTGTCCAGAGGAAAATAAGGGCCAGGGCATGAGGAATAACAAAGCCAGGGAAGCAGCACTTGTGGGGCCCTCTGCTCCCGCATGGGGCTTCTAGAGCTTGCTGCTTGGGAAGCACTTTGGGAACCCGGGCGAGTTTTCACGGTGTGTGTGTGTGTGTGTGGGGGGGGGGGGGGGGGGGCTCTCCTTGAAGCCAGCTGAGCCCCGGTAGCACCAAACGGCAGCTTGGGAAGAGCACCTCCCGCCCCCCATCTCGACCCTATTATCCTGTCTAACAGAAACAAACTCTCCACAGCTAATTGAGATCAATAAATCACGCCTTCACGGGGAGCATTTTCCACTGGTTCCCAGTGGCCCAGCCCCCTCTCTGCCCCAGATTTGCCTCTCCCCCTCGCAGGGAAGGGGCCAGGTGCTCAGACAGCGGCAGCATCCTCTCCCCACCCTTGGGACTGGAGAAAGATGGTCCTGCCTTGGGATTTGGCTGGGATCCTGGGAGGCGAGACCTGGGCCACTTGTTAATTAACCTGTGCTCCACTGACCAGGGGGTTGGCACCTCCGGGCCACCAGGTGTTCGGGCATCTCAACTGCTCAAGGGCCAAATTCTGCTCCCCCAGTGCTGGTGTAAATGCAGAGAAACAGCCGTGGCAACAGGAGGAATTTTCCCCACCATGGCCATGCAGCCCACAACTTCTCACCCATGGGGCTAGGGATGGCGGGAACATTTCACTGCCGGGCCCAGCCCTAGACTGGCCTCTAGCTGCAGTGCCCAAGAACACTCCTGCCGGTGTGTTGGGGAAGCACTCAAGAGGCAAGAGGAAACAAAGGGGGTGGTAAGGGGGCAGCCCACTATGATGAGGGTGAGGCCTCAAGTGGCGTTTCCAGGGGTGGGACAGCGCAGCTTCCCCTCAGCAGATCCAGGGGACTGCATAGCTCTGTGCAGGACACAGAACCTGCAGGCCTGGAAGAGACCCACGCTCCTGCTCCTGACAGGGTCAGGCACTGCAGCTGCTAATGCATATAAATCTCAAATCCTCCCCTCCTCCCAGGCTAGTTCCCTCAACAGTTATCCTACAGCAGGGCGTTCCACAGGTTAACATCCGCAGGGGATGCGCCAATGGCACCTAGACTCACATCGCCAGGACTAACCGAGTGCTGAGCGCCTGCCCTCATGGCCACACCGAACAAACTGGCTAGGAGTCAGCCAGCGTTGCTGAAGTAGCACTAATGGACTTTGGCCGCAGGCCGCTTTGTGGTTACCTATTTGAACAGATCCTCTCTGCTTAAACATTTACAAGCTACTTCACTGCCCAGTTTGGTTTGGTTTTGAAAGGCTGCTGCCACGAATATTAATTTTTCATTGCTATGTGGGTCAAAATCCTGGCCTCCATGGCAAAACTCCCATCAGGGCCGGCGCTTCCACTAGGCGACCCTAGGTGGTCGCCTAGGGTGGC
Organism: Terrapene triunguis; assembly: GCF_002925995.2. Lineage (NCBI taxonomy): Eukaryota > Metazoa > Chordata > Testudines > Emydidae > Terrapene > Terrapene triunguis. The sequence goes on along the minus strand of NW_020664586.1, from coordinate 2,296,898 downwards.
AGGATTTGGGGGGTGGCATTTTGCTGCCCTCGGCGGAAATTCGGCAGTGGGGGGTCCTTCCGCTCCGGGTCTTCGGCGGAAATTCGGCGGTGGGTCCTTCACTCGCTCCGGGACCCGCCGCCGAAGTGCCCCAAAGACGCAGAGCGGAAGGACCCCCCACCACCGAATGCTCAGAGGAGGAGCGCTGCCACCTAGGGTGGCAAAAACCCTGGCGCCGCTCCTGACTCCCATCACCTTCATCCGGGGCCAGATTCCACCCACAGGTTCCACGTCCAGAAGGGCCTATTGGGATCAACAAGTCTGACCTTCCACCCCCAGCGATTCCTGTGTCGAGCCCCGTAACGGGTGGCCAAGCTAGCACGGAGCTTTTGGAAAGACCCATGCTTGATTTAGAGTGCAAGAGACGGAGAAACACGTGCACCCGGAGGAACCACTGCTCAACTCTAGACACCCATTCAGACTGTATCCATTGATGGGCTCTAGAAGAAACACTGCCCAAACAGTAAAACAATGGGGATGTTACTGTGGTGAATGAAAGGGCTAACTTTAGAGGCTGGAGTCTCCCCAGGATTTAGGCACACCCCCTAGCCTTGGTGAATCCAGCTACCCCTCCAGCAAGCTGCACAACGTTGGCAGGGCCGGCTCTGGCTTTTTTGCCGCCCCAGGCAAAAAAGCCTTCTGCTGCCCCCCCCCCTCCCGGCAGGGGAGGGCGGTGAGCCCCGCCGGGGAGAGCGGAGCCCCAGCGGCCAGAGCGCCGGGGGGAGGGCGGCGAGCCCGGCCGGGGTTCCGCTCTCCGCGGCGGCCAGAGGCAGCACCGGGGGGAGGGCGGCGAGCCCGGCCGGGGCTCCGCTCTCCCCGGCGGCCAGAGGCAGCGCCGGGGGGAGGGCGGCGAGCCCAGTCGCGGCCCCGCTCTCAGGCCGGAGCGCCGCGCCGCCCCCCTCCAGGTGCCGCCCCAAGCACCAGCTTGGTGGGCTGGTGCCTGGAGCCAGCCCTGAACATTGGGCCCAAAGGCTAATTCATCTGCAAAGCATGCTATGACCTATTCCTCCCTTTAAAACTATTCCCCTTGTCAATTAGGGAACGGAAACACATGCACGTGACCTAGCTGATCAGCCGTGCAACGTGCCTAAAAGTCCAAAGAAACAACCCATAAACTTATTAGGAAAAGATTGTGGTACATTTCCATACTTTGATTAGTCTGTGAGAAGTCTTATTGATGGAGCAAGTTCACTGGAGAAAGGGTATGAGGATCAGGCCCTGGTGAAGAGCTACGAGTAAGTCTGTTTATCCAAGTCATCATTTTGGGATAAAACCCACTTAAAAAAAATAAATTAAAAAATCAGTCTATCACCCCAGTCAGCGTGTGACTGAGCAACACTCCACAAACTGGTTTACACATCTGGCTCTGTCCATGTCCAACCTAGTGGGGTTTGGAAGAGAAACTTTGGTTTTTCAAGCATATAATTTCAGACTGTAGAACATCCTTTATCCAAACAAGACACACCAGCAAACGCTTTAGAAGATTTGTAGATCTAGTCAGCAGCATGAGGATTGTGGTGTGGTGTTTTTATACTGTGCGTGACAGCTAGTTCCAATGGAAAACAAACTTAGTAATATCAGCTGTTGTGTGCCAGGATTCTTTTTTAAGCTAAAATTCAGACTTTTGCCATGAAATGCAGCCAGCCCTTGCAAAGAGGGAGCGGATTTAAAGAGAAGCAGGTTGGTGCGATGAACGGCGTTCACAACAGGCATTTCCAGGAGCAGAGAGTTCCAATGGCCCCCAAACACTGACAAGAATACTTGGCTAACCTGCCTGGGACTGATACGACTACAGCTACACTACCTGCAGAGTGAACCTGAACACTTTCAAGCCAGCTTCCACCCTGGGATATTAAACTATTGTAGAGGATGCCAGAAGGAAAGCATCAGGAATAGTTTTGGAGAACTCCTGGCACAGCGGACTCAAAGGAATGAAAAGAGTTAAAGAGAGCAGCGAAGGGAAGATAAAGGGGAGACACAAGAACCCCCAAAGGAAGTTCACTGCTTTAGGAAGGGCTGAGGTAGTGACCAAAGTTGTCCCTTTGGAAGCAAGCACATAGAGCAATGCAAGCCATGAGTGGTAAGCAGCAGGAGTTGCTCAGAAACAAACCAAGCCAAACTAACTTCATTTATTTGGTTGATAGAATAACAGGCTTAGTAGATAAAGGGAGGAGAAGGGACTTACTATATCTTGACTTTAGTGAGGCATTTAGCAGACTGGCAACAAGATTACAGAGTCTTTCAGCTCCAGATCACCAATTTCAGTCCAAGCCAGGTCAGCGGGGAGTGGCTGGCTGGGCTCATTACAGGCCAGGCGAGCAGGATGCACCCCCAGCCCAACCCCTGGGGCGGGTGGCAGGACAGACTCTTGGAGAGTCACCCCCTACCCTCATGGTTAGGATTAGGGGACATTGGTTAGCACCGCCTGTGCTGCACGTGTTCTGGGGACAGGTCTTAGTTTCCAGGGCTGTTGGTCCTTTCTCCAGCGCTCGAATTCACTTCTGATTTCAAGATAAGGTCATTTTCTACTACGTCTTACAGGCGTGTTCAGAAAAGAGCCCTGGTAAGCTGTGCAGGGCTTTTCCACAGCAACCTGTTCTCAGGCAAATGTCCCTGTAGGCTGACGGTTCTTTGTTCCCAGCCCAGAAATGGACATGGCCACGGGAAATCCCTTGTGAGTGTTGAGGAGGCACATGGGATGGAGACTAGGCCTGGATGCAGTCCCTCAGCAAGGACCTGCTGGAGCTGCATTCTTATGCACACAAAGAGCATAAAACTAGTTACAATTACTTGCCGGTCCTGGAGTCCGTCCTCCGTGGTACAGGAGCCAGTTGTCCAGCCCCCGTAATGGTACAGGCGTTTAAAAACACTGAAGCAGACCTTGAGGTTCCTTGGACTGCAGGAAGGTCATGGCTGTGGCTGAGAGCAGGCCACGGCTCACTGTGCTCTGGGTGTGTGGGCTGCTGTTCTCCAACGCCCCGCAGCGGCGCCCGGCTCCCCAGGTGTGACTGGATACTCTAAGTTGGCAGGCCTTGACTCTACGGTCTCTCTACAGACCTTGGCCAGCGATCCCCGCCCCAGATTTCCCAGGCCTTGCCATGTTTATTTGACTATGCAGTCATGAGGCAATCCCTAGCAATGCAGCTGCAGCAGCTCCAGCTGTGGCTTAAGGAATCTCCTTCCACACACAGTCCCAAATTCCCCGCTCCTTGATGCAGCTCCATTCTGCTAATCGCTAGGTCAGCGTGTTGTGTGTAAAGCAGGCAAAGGTGTCCCTGGCAGGTGGTTCACGGAGATCACAGCCCCAAAGCACTAGGTGCTGCACAGTCACACAGCGAGAGCCGCTCCGGCACTGAAGAGCTTTCAAACAAAATCGACCACACAGACAAGTGCTGGAAGGGGAAACTGAGGCATGGGCAGGAGAAGTGACATGGCCAGTGGCAGAGCTGAGAACAGAACCCCGGGGTGGGATCCTCACCCCGCTCTAGCTCCTTTATGTCCGGTCAAAGTGCCAGAGACAGCGGCATAAAGGGTCCCCAGGAGCCCAGGGTCCAGCCAAGGAGGGATTCCCCTAATGCAGGCAGTGCAGAGACAGCCACAGGGCGGCCTTTGGAGGAAGCTCTTCAAAGCCCTGGCCCAGGGAGCAGGCCAGGAGCATGGCTGGAGGAGTGTTGCAGGAGCAGGGCTGTGGGCTAAGTGACTACAGGCTCTTCTCCATCCTTTCAAGCCCAGGATCGGGAGGGTGCAAAAGGTGGCTTCAAACTACCTCAGCTCCCTTCCTGCTGGGCTGTGAGTTCCCACCCCAGGGCACCTGACTACCAGTGCAGTGCCTTGCCCGCTACACCATGCCACCTGCGCACAGAGCTGGCTGTTGCCCATCTCCGTGGGAAGCCAGCACCAGGCTCTGCCCATGGCCAGCACAACCCATTAGGTGACCTAGGCGATCGCTTAGGGCGCTAACATTTGGGGGGTGGCGGCCGGATCTTCGGCCGCCCCAGTCGTCGTCAGTATTTCGGGGGCGGGACCTTCCGCCGCCTAAGGCAGCAAAAAAGCTGGCGGCGCTCCTGGCTCTGCCTGACAATAACCCCTCGCTGCTGGAAGCACAGCCCCCGGTGAGCTAGGTGCTGAGACAGAGCATGCCAGGGCGTACCCAGTCCCTCAGGCAGCTATGCAGGTGCATTCTCCCTGGCTGTGCCTGGGTTTTCCGCAGCAGCCCCAACGCCAGAGGGACGGCCACTAGCTAGCCACCGAGAGGGAGCCAGCCTGGACATGGAGGAGAACAAGCCACACAGGCCATTGGACATTACATGCTACCCAGGGGCAGCAATGGCTGCACTTTGTCTCTGCCAAGCCCTGTGCTCTAGGAGCGGGGAGCAGCCATCCGTAGAGCACCGAGGGATAGTGCCTGGCAATCCGCCAGGACCCACCTGTGAGTGTTGGGGTTGGGTCAGAAAACAACCCAGCACTCTTGGGGCAGGCTCGGGTCAGCTGTGCTTGGAGCGGGCATTAAGATTAGACCCAAGTAGCCACATACCAGAAATCTCACGCCTCTGCCTTCTCTGGGCACTGCAGCCGAGAGCACTGAGCTGAAATGCTTTGCTCCCGAAGACTGTACCGGGAATACCGACTGTCCTTTGCAACAGGCGGCTGGGCTGGAGACCACGGAAAGGGGGACAGGGGAAGCGTCCCTGGTCAGGGCTAAACAGGAAGGGACGAGTCCGCAGAACCCAGAGGGGCTGGACACCTTGTTACCACTCTCCCCACTTGGGTCCTAGGGGTCCCCAGTGGGCAGCTGGGACACTGGGTGAGCTGGCAGCGCCCCGTGGCATGGCACCACAGACAAGCTGCCAAAGGCAGCCCAAAGGGGAAGGCAGGAGCAGAGAAGAGGAGACAGACACTGGCTCCGGAAGCGATGAGATAAGGTTGAGTTTGTGTTCTGAGATGCCTAGGTTCAGCTCCTGGCTCTGCTACACATAGCCTGTGGGACTGGGGCGAGTCTCTCGGTGTCTCAGTCTCCAGCTGTCCAATGGGCCTGGACAGAGCCCCGCCTGGCCTCAGCGGGATGTGGGAGGATACACCCGTCAAGGACCGCAAGGTGCTCCGATGAGTGCCAGATCGAGACAGGCGATAAATCAGGGCAGGACCTGCCCAGGGAGCCCCGCAAGCTGCACTGTTCACCTTCGAAAAGCTCCCAGCCAGACCTGCATCTTCTGCCCCTCGGCACAGCCAAGACATAGTGTCCTGCCCCGCGGCTACTCACAGAGGGTTACAAAGATCCCTTCAGGCCTTGCAATCCATGGAGACGTTTATCACCTTCGTTCTCCTCATGGTCCAGGGTGCCACGCACACAGGCCTGGGGCCAGGAGTCTCCAGCTAACCCCAGAGCAGCGGCACAAACACCCCAGGCCAGGCAGGCTGCCACAGTGCGATGGACACAAGAGGAACATGGTTTCCCTGGCCAAGCCATCCTGCCAGTGAGGGAGGTGGGATGGGGCAGAGACCCCTCTGCATGAGGAGCCAAGCTAAGCCCACCACGACACTGTCCTTCAACCAAAGCCAGCCCCCTACCAGCTGTGGGGCCACACCAGAACTGCAGGCCTCGAGGCCAACGGTCCCACCCCCACTGCCCATCGCTGCCCTGCCCTGGTGGCACTGCCACACCACTGGGGCTCAGCATAACCACCGGGCCGGAGGGGGGCACAACCGACCCTGGAAGCGCTACCCACACCTATCACAACAGACGATGGACCCCGTCCAGGGCACCCAATGCCCCACCAGCAGCCAGGCGGGTGAAAGCAGCCAATCCCCACGTTGCCAAATGAGCTTGCACCGAAAAATGACAAAACTGCCCTCTGAGCCCCGGGCGAACACTTCTCCCAAAGCCATCGCTCCAGCCCTGGCCTCTCAGCCCTGCTCCTTCGGGAAACCACCCCAGCCCCTTCCAAAGAGAGGCTCCTGTTCCTCCCTCAGCAAGACACTGAAATCCTGGACTCAACGGCACTGCTGCACCCTATGCTACGAGGAGGGGTCGCCTTTGCTTTTTAGCACAGACTAAGCCTCAGTGGCAACGCTGGTTCTCTGCCTCACTACCACATACCCCCTATCCCTCTTGTGTGCTGAGACTGCCCAATTCCTAGCAACATGTGTTAACTCCTTATGCTTCCCAATCGGTTCCACCTGGCGTTTAGCTGCGGTGCTCCGAGGCCCTGTACCGGACCAGAGGCAGAGCTCTGTGTGGCTCAGAACTTGTCTCTTCTGCCAAGAACTTGTCAGCCCAGTGAAAGCTATCACCTCCTCCACCTTGTCTCTCTCACTGGGAAGTAAAGGATTCCCACTTAGTGTAGCGGCTGGTTTCCACTAAGAAGACAATTGATTCTCACCAGCACTTATCTCTGTGGCTTAGCTATGGCTGGGCCCAGCTCCCTGCTGGCCACCGTGCCTCCCACGAGGTCATGCAGCGCGGATGGGCAGAATTCCACCAGAGCTACTTGCAATGCAGCCACTGTGAGCTTGGCCGCTGGCCGGCTGGGGAGCAAGTGCAGTACAGGCAAGAGGGAGGTTCAGAAAGGAGAGAGATTCCTGGAACCTAAGGCCAGATGGAGCAATTCTGATGGCTGGTCTGCATAACCCAGGCCAGAGAATTCACCCGGATTCCAGCAGCAGGCACCACGGAGCCCCATGCCCTCGTTGGAACACGGGCACTGGCAGGCTGGAGCAGAACCAAGCTCCCTCCAGCCCAGCCCAGCCCCCGTCTCTGGCTGCGGAAACACCAGATGCTGCCAAAGAAGGTGTCAGAAGTAGCAGATGTGGGATAACCTGCCCTCCGTGAGGTCTTTAACAGCGATCAGCTTTAGTCCCACAACTGGAAGTTCAACACCCCTGCCAGAACTTGTCAGCAGTAACTATTCTAATTCGGGACAGTCATGTGATCCATATTGGTGTTGGTCCTGCTTTGAGCAGTGGATTGGACTAGATGACCTCCTGAGGTCTCTTCCAACCCTAATATTCTATGATTCTATATCAATGGCCAGCCCCTCTTTCAAACGTGGACTCAACCACTTCATGTGGCAAGGAGTTCCAACGACTAACAGCATCCTGTGTAAAAACAAGTGTTTCCTTTTATCCGACAGGAGCCCTGGGGGCTGCTGCTAAGATCAGTCAACAGGTGAGATGCACAGATCTCAGGCTGGGATTCCCCAGGGGCCTAAGGCAACGAAAGTCAGCGGGAGTCACCTCCTAATTCCCCATAACTGCTGGGAAAGCCCCAGTTTAAAGGAGCAAGGAGAGGGCCCAGAGCAGCCTGCAAATGCCCCTGGGGCCCTAAGCCAGCCTCCCGCGCATGGTGGTGGGAGAGAAGAGACAGCAGCAGGCTGGGAAATGGAGTCTGGGTGACAAGCTGATTAAAAATATCCGCTCTGGTTTTGCCCGATGCAGAGGAGGCTGGGAAATCGGCCTTGCCCGTGGGGGTCCCCATCAGAGCCTAGCCATCCCGTCAGCACAGCAGGAGGCAGAGACCCTCCCTGTGGCCCGGCCCTTTTCCTCCTGAACAGCAAAATTTTGGATCGGGGCTGTTTTCCATCGCTGTTCATCCCCCCTCACCAGGGCCACATCCACACATGCAGGCCATCTATGCTGCAGCCGGAGCTTTGCTCGGAGCCAGCGCTTTAGCAGCGGCACAGACAGCATGGGCCAACCGCCCGGCACAGCCCCGTCTGAGAGCCTAGGCAGGACTTGGGCAGCTAGCCCACGCCACCGCCTGTGCTGCCTCAAAGCAGGCCCAAGCTGAGATGGAGGTGCCCCGCAGGGGCAGCCCAGCGCTGATGGGAAGGCTTGGGAGGGTAAGGATCCCAATGGGTGCTATGGGGCTGGTTCTGATCTCATGTACACTGGGAGTAACTAACTGTTCTGAAGCAAAGGGGTGAAGCCAGCCTACAGGAGCACACTCCAGCCCAGGCACTACAGTGGCCCAGCAAAAACCACTGTCAAGCTTCAGAGGGGTAGCCGTGTTAGTCTGGAGCTGTAAAAGCAGCAAAGAGTCCTGTGGCACCTTATAGACTAACAGACGTATTGTCAAGCTGTAGATCAGGTTGAAAGTCCCCATCAAAGACTCCAGGGGTGAAATCCTGGCAAGAACATTGCAGAGGAGAAGATCCTAGCAGTGCAAAGCCAGGCAGCTCAGAGCCAAGTTCAATTCAGGTCATGTCACCTGTTCTCCTATGTCCCACATCTCTAAAGGGGCTCGCGCGGATCACCCCAAGTTTGCTGTGAACAGAGCCCACTGGCTGCGAGCCAAACATGCCCAGCTGAGAGTTTCCTTGGGGAATTTAGGAGCAAAACTGAGCAGTCGTGGAAAGCAAAACTCCATTTTGACTCTAGAGCGCGGCTCGGCACGTCTCTGCGCAGGGGTAACAGCCGCCCCTTGCCCGGCACTGGGGCCTGACTGGCACCCTCCCGAGTAAGAGCAGGACTTGCTGCAGCCAGACCGAGAGCTCCCCAGCTGGGCCACACCAGACTCACCCCCCAGTTCAGGCACACGGCGCTTGAGACAGGCTCACCAGTAGGGGATGTGCACATGTCCAATGAGAGAGCTCAGTGGGGAGCCCCCAAAGCTAGAGCCAAGGCAGCAGTTTCCATCACCAGGGTTTCAGCCAAACTCTCGCTTGGGTCCAGACCCTCGGCTATCCCTTGCCTGTTGCGGCACAGCAGGGCCGGTGCCTCCCTCTGGGCGTCTGGCACTGCACCAGCCATTCGGTGCACGGGCAGCTCCAGAGCTGTGGCTTCGGCAGCCTCGCCTTGGGGACCTCTGCAACCCCCGTCACCAGTCCCTTTGTGCAGGGCCGTCCCTAGCAATTCTGGGGCCCTAAGCAGCCCCCCCGTGGGGGGAGTGTGTGGGGCTCCAGGCCTCCGTGGGTGGGGGGGAGGGCTGGCTTGGGGAGTAGGAGGGAACAGCCCTCCAGCACTCACTGGCGGAGTTGGCTGGGGCCGGATTGCTGCACTTCCCGCCACCGGTGAGTGCAGTCGTGGCCCTGCTGCAGTCCTCAGAGGAGTGGGGGTGGGGCTAGGGCAGGGCAGGGCGGGGGGTTGGGGGAAGGGGTGGAGTGGGGTGGGGCTGGGGCAGAGCAGGGGCCGGAAGAGGTGGGGCGGGGACTTTGGGGAAGGGGTGGAGTGGGGGCGGGGAAAGGGCGGAGCAGGGGCGGGGGCCATGGGGAAGAGGCAGAGCAGAGGCTGGAGTAGCACGCAGCTGCGCAGGGCACCAGGGAATTTGGTGCCCCAAATTTCCTGGTGCCCTACGCAGCAGCGTACTTTGCGTATGGGTAGGGACGGCCCTGCCTTTGTGCATGTCACAAGCCTGGGGAATCTCTCCTGCGAGTCTCCACCCGCCAAAGGGGTGGGCTCAGACCCAGAGTTTCCTGGCTCTCCGTCTGCCTCCTGCAGAGGAGAGCATCCATCCATCCAGACCCAACGGCATGCTGATCCGCATACTCTCTCCGGGCAGTCCCACCTCTTACATGCGCATAACACCATCAGAGAGCTGCTCTGGATCAACACCAGAAGTAAAGGAGATTATGCCTCCATGGGCCTGAACCTTGCGTACACCTGCATGGATCCCTGGATTTCAACAGCTTTCACTCCTGGTTTACACCAGGGGCACACGTGAGATGGGATCTTGGCCCTGTAATGCCAGGTAATACGAAAGGCAAAAGGAGGCTGTTCCAGATTAACTGGCTGGACTAAGAGGACGTAGCTGATAATTGTCCGGTCACAGGAGATTCTCCAAACAAACTGAATGGAAATGTAAACCTCGAGGAACAAAGAACGCAGGCTGTACCTACAGGCTGGGGGCTCTGCCCTGGGACGCAGCAACTCTGAAAGATGTTTGGAGGTTGTGATGGATAATCAGCTGAACGTGAGCTCCCAGTGTGGTTCTGTGGTCAAGAAAGCTAATGTGATCCTGAGGTGTATAAACAGGGGAATCTCTAATAGGACAGAGAAGTAATTTTACCTGGCACTGGTGCAACCGCTGCTGGAATCCAGCGTCCAGTTCTGGTGCCCACAGTTCAAGAAGGATGTTGATAAATAGGAGTGTATCCAGAGAAGAGCCGCGAGGATGATGAAAGGATTAGAAAACCTGCCTGACAGTGAGAGACTACAGGAGCTCAATCTATTTAGCGTAACAAAGAGAAGGTTAAGGGTGACCTGATCACAGTCTATAGATATCTATGTGGAGAACACATATTTAACAATGGGCTGTTCAGGCTAGCAGAGGGAGGTCTAACATGACCCAATGTCGGCAAGTTGAAGCTCAACAAATTCACACTGAAAATCGGGGTAAATTTTCCACAGTGAGAGTAATTAACCGTTGGAACCATTTACCCACGGACGGGGCGGATTCTCTATCCCTGCCCATTTTTTATTCATAGATTCATAGATTCTAGGACTGGAAGGGACCTCAAGAGGTCATCGAGTCCAGTCCCCTGCCCTCATGGCAGGACCAAATACTGTCTTTTAAAGCAAGATTGGATGGTTTTTGAAAAGATTCCTGCCCTGGGATAGACAGAGGGTCAGATCCGAGTGGTCCCTTCCAGACGTGTAATCTAGGGATGAAAACCAGGTGCCAGCTGCCCTGGGCTGCCTGGCACTGCCCGGCGCTGCCCGGCACTGCCCGGGGCCATCTATCAGCCTCCTTCCACAGGCAGACCCCAGTAGGGTACCCGGCTGCAACCGTGGCCTGCAGCCGGGCCGGGAGCCGGGCCTGGGGACATTAAACATGGAATCAGACTGCAGGCCCAGTGGGAGAGGCCCAGCGGGTGACCATCCTCATCTCACCTCCTGACCTCCCCTTATCTGCCCTGGGGGCAAAATGCTTTTCTCTCTGCTACCTTCCGAGCCACCGGGTGCTGCCGTGGCCCCTGCTCCACCCTGCCCCAAGCAAGCCCCTTCCTCCAGGTCATTGTGGGGTGACCAAGCCTCCCAAACCTGATCCACTAGCCCCCTCCCATCGCAGCCTAGCTCCCACCCACCCTCCGCTGCTCTCCCAGCTGGCCACTAACTCTGTGCCCAGTCAGCCAGACTGGGCAGCACAAGGGATGAACCTGGCTGGCTGGGCACAGAGTTAGTGGCCAGATCCGGGACCCCCGTGGGGCTTGGCCAGTCCAGCTGTCTGGGGCTCCTGGCATTCCTGGCACATGCAGTCCTGCTAAACACCCTGCCACACCTGGACACCCCTTCAACCGGTGACCTTCAGTTCCCACCAGCAGCCACCCCCCAATTGCAGACCTGCGTCCCCCACCCCCAGCTCTGGGCATCTTCCTGAACTTTTAACACTCCCCCACTAGCCCAGCCCTGGGCTCCCCACATACAGAGCTCTGCTGGTGCCCCTCACTGCTAACCTGCAGCCCCCCGCTATCCCAGTCCTACGCTCCCGCCACAGCTCTGCCAGTGCCCCTCACTCCCGACTTGCAGTGCTGCCCCAATTCCAATAATTTTCTCTTGAACAAAACACAACAACTTGTGCGATATTGGACGACAGCTTTCATGGCATGACCAGCTCCTCCTAATGGGCCCATGGCTGAAACCGCCAAACTCATTCCATTGGTGACATAAAAGCAGGGCTGGATCCCTGTCCTGCAAAGCCGGCACGCCATTAGCCCTGACAGCTCAGCAGAGGCACAGTCCTGGCTCCTATTTCAGTGCCTGCTGGGCCTGCGCCATCTGTACTGACGCCCCCGCCAGGGCTTATCTTTGCTCGCTTGCTTTTCTTTCCTGCCTGCGGAGGTAGGGCCTGTTCCTGTCGACTAATCCACGGTGGGATCTGGGCCAAGGGGGAGGAGAGAGCCGGCCCAGTGAATCCCTCACCTTTCCCCCAGCCTTGGAGTTGTTTTCATGCACAGAGCTGGCTACGAGGGCCTACGTTGCTTAGTAGGTCTCCCTGCAGCCGCCCACCCCGACTCGCCCCGCTGCCTCGGTGCAGAGAGACACACAGAGAAATTATCGACTCGTAAAAGCCGATTAAAGCCAGCTCAGTTTACAACTCCAGCTTCCCAGCTGGCTCTTAAGGAAGGCGAGAGGTTAATTCTCATTGACTGGAGACACTGAAAGAGCGCAGCAGCAGGGCAAAGAGACCCCCTAATGGACGGGGGGCGGGGGTGGTGACCTGTTCATTCGGAGTAAGGCAAAAAAGTTGCTCCAATAATTACTCCAGTTCAATGAAGTATAAACTGCACCCTCCTTGCCCAGCACATCTGTGCCCATCTGCATCTAGGGTGGGTGGCTTTCGGAGCCGGGGGGAGGGATAAAAGGAAGCAGCAATTCCCTCAGTGCCTCTCGTTAACAGCTCTCCGATGGCTGCAGATGCAGGCACCCAGCTGTCAATCAGCGCAGCCACACAGATCCCCAATGGGTACCACCCAGAGGCGGCAGCAGAGGCAGGTAGAGGAGTGAAAATTGGAAACACCACCCTGAGTCCCAAACTGGGATTTCCAGAAGAAAGTGAAAGTCAATAGGACCCATGCTCCTAAATCCCTCAGGCAACAGGATTTGGGCTCCTAAGTCACAGATGCTTTTGGGAATCCCACCTGACAACTGCCCGATCCAGTTGTCATGGACAGCGGCGAGGGCAGCGCGAGTTAAAGGAGTTAAACCAGAGACGTACAAGCAACGCCCAGCTCCCGTGGAAGCGACTGCGTGTGGACAATCCCGCCGCAGACCAGGCTTAACAATGCTTGTCTGGACCGTGTTAGAGCTGCCGCCCCTGGCATGGGCATTGCATCAACGCACACGCTGTTGAAAACGCAGTGTGCGGTTACATTCCGGCAGTCCCGTGTGTGACGAACTGGGACTGTTCTTACTGTGGTCTTTGAATGCTGACAGGGGAGTCTGGCTAGGATAGTCTGCATTGGGGGATGGGAGACTGACCCACGGAGAATACCCGAGCATGTAACATGAGAATCTAGGAAGGGGTTAGAGGCCAGGTGACACCTTTGCCCGGGAAACTGAACAAAGGCTGTGGGAGGGGTCACTGAAGGGAGAGTTTCAGAAGCTGGCTGGTGACATGGCTGGGAGGCAGACGGGGCTCTGACCTCCCAAGGGGGCTGGGGCGCCCTGGGAGCCCAAGATGGACCTAACTGAGGGGGGGTCCTGTTGTCTGTGCCTGCAAGACCTGTCTTGGACTGTATTCCTGTCGTCTAAATAAACCTTCTGCTTTACTGGCTGGCTGAGAGTCATGGTGACTCGCAGGAAGTCGGAGGTGCAGGGCCTTGTGTCCCCCCACACTCGGTGACACCGTGCAACAAGCGCCTGATCTAGTCTCCAAAGAGATCAGGTGGCTGCAATTCCCTCCACCCCCCATTTCTCAATCTTGCAACACTGCTCAACATCCTTTGCTCAGCAGATACACCTGGGTGTTATGATAACCAGCTTCCCAATGGGGGCACTGTTGGGTGATTACGTAGAGGGTCGGCGAGCCCTCTCCATTCAGTACGGGCTTGCTGGGAGTGGACACTGTAGGTGGAGGAAGGACTAAAGCCTGAATTTTGCTCTGGCTTGCCTCTCTCTCCATGCTGGAGTCCAGAACAGCTGGGAACACCGCACATCGTGATGCAGCCCTGTTGCAGTGTATCACAGAACCACGGGCCTGCAAAAACCTTAGTAGTCGAATCCACTTCCCAGCCTGTGCACAAAACACACCCCCGAGGGAGGTCTCCAAAGTCCCCAGGGCTGGAACGTCCCCAGCCCAGCACCCCGAGCGTCATCCTAGTTATACCCACAAGTATTGTGTGAAATAATTCCTCCTCCTCAGTTTATGCCCTGCAGAGAGTAGTGGTCTGTTGCAAAGAGTCTGTGGAGCTGAACTTTTCATTTTGCCGGCTAGATCTGTCCCAGGACTCGGCTCCTTTCTCAGCTCCCCAGACGGCCCCACCACCATGTTTCCCTTGAAATCAGCTTCCGTTTGCTGCCCGTGCGCCCAACCCTGCCGGGCGCCTTTGTGTGGTTTCATTCTCCTCGCTTCCTCCCAGCTCGCCTTGATCGGCGTGTGGGTCACTCCCAATCCATTAGCAAAGATATTATTCGAGGCCGGGCTGAGCCCATCACCATGGCCACCCATCTCCCAGACAACACGGGGCTGGTCTGGGACGATGGTTGACCCGCTTTCCAGCCCATCTGACAGCGCCCCACCCTGAGACCATCTGAATTAATGTTTCAGTTCAAGTTTTCCTGAGAAATAAAGGGCCGGGCTCTGCACTCGGGCACTCCGGCGTAAGCCAGCAGGAACGCCACTAGAGTCAGCAGGGTCACATGGGATCAGGTACATACAGTGTGAAATGAAATTCACTGAGGGCCGGCTCACGCCCTGTTGGCCACCAAAATCAGCAAAACAGGGACACAGGTGCCACCCAGGCCTGGCGAGGGGTGGATCTCACCCTGTCTGCACCATGCTAGCACAACAGCAGTATCACAAACGGGGGCATGCCGTGTCCTGCTTCCTCAGCCAAGGGCCCAGGGCAGGAAACAAAGCTCTGGGCCCTAGCAGCACAGAGTGGGGGCAACGAGGAGCCACGGCTGTATGGATCACAGGCATTTGCACAGATTTGCACACCCGCCTAGTGGTACCGAGTGGCGAAGGTCCCGGCTGAGCCAGCGGGCATGTGGGCATCATTACGGGATCTCATTTGCAATGGGGCTGTGGGCTGGCCTCCACCAGCAAGTGAACGCCGAGTTATCCCTCGAGTGTTCCCATTAACTCCACCTCATCCACACGCACAAACCCCACACGGGCGGAGTGGCAGCAATCTCAGGACTGCGCTGGCATGGCTGGGGTACAGCGACTGTCCCTTCTGCTCCCTCTAGTGCGGATGCAGGCTAGCGCCATGGCACAACTGCTGAGGGCTGCAAACCCTCAAAGCCTTCCCACAATCCTCTAGGACTCCTGCCCCGGCCATCCACTTGCTCCTTGTCCACACAGCACCTGCCCACTCTGCTCAGGTCCAGCTGAGTCCCACATCGCTTCCAGCACCAGCAGCAGGATGGGAGGGGCCCAAAGGGCAAACCCCTCCAGGGGAGAGAAGAGGCAGAGGCTGAATTTGCATGGGACTCTCCCTGGGCTGCATCCTATTGTCTATGGTAGCACCTAGCAGCACCAACCCATGTCGGGGTCCCGTTGGGCCAGGCCCTGTCTAACACAGCAAGAGACACTCTGCCCTGAAGAACTCATGGTCTCAAGAGCTGAGGAGCAAGAGGGGAAACTGAGGCACAGAGCAGGCAGTGACTCGGCAAAGGTCGCAGAGGTGGGAACAGAAGCCAGGTCTCAATGAGTCCTACTGCAGTGCCCTGCCCGCTAGGCAATGTTGCCACCTGCAGAGTCTCCCCAGCTGGCAAGTGGCAGAGACACCCAGGACACAAGTGCCCATGCAGCGTTCACCCAGACTGGTCAGAGGCACCCATGATGACCACAACTTGCTTGTACAAATCCTGGCCCTGCTGAAACTTGCCACCCACTCACACCTCTCCTCTTTCCAGCTCAACCCCCACCCCAGCAGCAGGCCGCCTGGCGCAGGGTCCAGCACCCCTGGGGCAAGCGCAAAAGGCCATGTACATCTGGACAGGGCCCAGGTATCTGAGCAAGCGCAGAGCCAGTGAGCAGATCCCCCAAACGGATGGGGGCGGGGGAGGAGGGAGTGTCCCAGCCCATACAGGCACCAACACCAGTGGGTGGCTTAATTTGCAACAGCAAGCCCTGCTCCGGGGCTCTGCATCTGCTCCGGGGCTCTCCACCTGTCCCCTCCTTTGCCAGCTCCGATCCTTCACGTGTGCTTTCTGCATTCGCCCAGGCTGCGGTTTACAGGAAAAACCCGCCCCGCTGGCTCCCCCAAGGCCCGGGCCATTCTGTGTTGCAGGGACGAGAAGGAAGGGCAGGGGAGCAGAAGCACTCACTGTGCACCCTCTGTTGAAACAGCAGCTGCCATGCTCTGCCAGTTCACCCTTCAACCACATCAACTGCGAACTGGGCCTGTGCCCCCTTCCACAGGGTGCTGTGGGGCCGGGCACAGGGCTCCCCTCTAGGACTATCTCAGCTGCGGCCCCACAGACGCCACTAGCCACGTGCTCCAAACCCTAGCCATCTGGCACGGGGAAGTCCAACAGCCCTGTGCAACCACATGGGCAGAGGGGAGACTAGCCAGAAGAACCACGTCACCCCTCCCCCCTTCCGAGGGAGCCTGCTCGCGGGGCATCGCCAGGTCCTAGGTGCCAGGACCAGCCTGGGCTCGCCACATTGCCACCCACTGTCTCATCTGCCAGCCACAGCGCTCGACTTGAGGAATGGTGGGAAAGTTCCCTGTCCCACAATGCAATTCCCCCGCCCAGCTGGAGACGCTGCGTGGCACCACCCACAGCACCAAAGCGGATCTCATTGGCACCAGAGGAACTGACCAGAATCCATTCCAGCAAGGTACCATGATCCTGGCCAGGATTTCCCTGTGCCCCAAAGCACATGTTGGCTCAGGAAGGGGGTGGACACAGAGGGGATTGATGGATATGCTAATGACCCCGAGGTTAAAGGGGGGAAGGACCGGACCTGGATTTGTGAGCCCCTGGAACGGACTCTGGTACAGCCCCTGGGAGGGGAAGAACCAGACCTGGATTTCCATGCTCCTGGAATGGACTCTGGACACAGCTGCTGCAGTGACCCCAAAGCACAAGACACGGGACCCCCAGCTTCAGGTTCAAGAAGGAAGGAGACAGGGTCTTACCTTTGAAGGAGAGCTGCACCCTCGGTGTGGCAAAGATGTAGTCCTTGGCGTGGGCCGCCCGCCAGCCCAGCGTCAGCAGGGTGACCCAGAGGACGACGCCAAGGAGGGGCATGGTGGGGTGGGTCTAAGTCCAGGCAGAGTCCTTGGGAAGCCTAGCGGGCAGGAGAAAGCAGTGTTACTTGGGGGGCTGAGAACGGAGTAGCCCGCCCACTGCGGGGATGTGGTTCTCACCCCATCCACCTCTCATATGGGGAGCACCATCCACAGACACACCCCAGACTACTGCCAGGGCACACCCAGCTCACACATACCTCCCAGGCTCCTTCCCACATAGTTCCCCCTGCATCAGAAGATGGATGAGAACTTGGGGGGAGAGGGCGGAGGGGAGGAGTGAGCCAGTCTAGGAGTCCATAAACCCCAGGGGTCTGACGGTCGGCACAAGCCCTACTGACTGTTCCTCAGACCCTGCGGTGGGGAGATGGGGCCCCAAGTCTTAGGGCTACCGCTGGAGTAATTCCCCAGCCCCTGCCCAGTTCCCAGGTAGCACTGATCTGGGGAGGAGGGGGGGAGCTAGAAGCTGGGAAGACAGATTCTGCGGAGGTGGGCAACCTCCCATGAGGGCTTGAGTAGACCAGACAGGACACTCTGTCATTCCTTTCCACGTCTCTTGCCGTCTGGCCCATCTAGAGGAGCCCGGGCAGTTGGCTCTTTTGTATCTTTCCTGTCATTTTGCCAGGTCCCCGCTTATAAAAGCAACCCATCAAACCCAGCTCTGCTCCGACCAGCCCGTCCCACCCGCACCAGTTTGCAAACTATTCACCAGCCACTCATTGAACGTGGGGCTAAGGGGAGGCAGGTGATGGGGCAGGCCCAAAGGCTCGCCCCATCACCAGGCGCTTTTCAGGAAGGGATCCCCAGTCTCCGCAGGACAGCAGACTCCGCCAAGCAAGCTAGCATCCCCGGGTGCAGCACCACTGTAATTAACCAGCTCACAGGCTGGCCTCATTTGCCAAAGCAAACAGGGTTTGACTGAGGGGCAGTAATCCAAGCGGCTGGTTCAGGACTGAACAGCCCCCTCCTGGCCTGATCCCATGGCAGTCATGGAGGGACCTGGCCGGCCCACCAGCTGGCAGCTGCTGGCCCGGATCCTGATTGTTCCCTCCCCTTCACATCCCCCACCAAGCAAAGAACCGTGCAAACCAGGGAGCGGAGGGGAAATCTGGACTTCATTATTTACAGAACAAAAAGAGACAAAAGGCATTTTGGAAAAAAAAAAAGAAAAAGGTCCATATGTGCCAGGGAGCCGCAGGGATACGGCAATACCATGAAGGGGAGAACTGGGGGCCCTGCAGGAACCACCAGGCTCACATGGGATGTGGCTCCCAGGGGTCATGGGGGGAATTGAAGCTGACCTATCTTAATGTGGCAGTGACAGGATTTTAAATCCAGACAGGACCCTAGTGACCGGCCAGGGCTCCTCCCGTTAGTCCTGTGCTGAACCAAGCCAGGAGCGGGCATTAGCAAGATGCCCAGTCTGGATTCCAGGTGACGGAGACTCCCCGCAAACCCCTCGGTCCAGTGGCTAACTACCCTGTCAGTAAAGCCACTTACTGCCTCTTGGAATAGGTTGAACGTCACCTACCAGTGAATCATAGAATATCAGGGTTGGAAGGGACCTCGTCTAGTCCACCCCCCTGCTCAAAGCAGGACCAATCTCCAGACACATTTTTGCCCCAAATCCCTAAATGGCCCCCTCAAGGATTGAGCTCACAACCCTGGGTTTAGCAGGCCAATGCTCAAACCACTGAGCTATCCCTCCCCCTAAGTGCTAGGTCTTTGATACCTGTGCTCGAAGAGAGCCGCCTGCTACCAGAGATCTCCTCCCCAGTGCGGTGCTCACAGCCCGTGCTCAGTCTTGCCCTTCTAGCTTGACCTGCACCAGACTCCCTACGAACGTGGGGCATACCCCAATCCTCACACACGGCCTCTGAACATGGCAACCTATCTGCTAGAAAGGAGGCAGCGCAGTCCAGTGAGCAGGGCACAGGCTGGGCAGTCAGAACTCTAGTCCTGGCTCTGCCATGCACCTTCTGTGTGTGTGTCATGCTTTGCCTCAGTTTCCCCTTCTGCATAGCGGGGATAAAGGGACTGACCCTCTCTTTGCAAAGTGCTTTAAGATCACTATCTAGCTGGGCCCCCCATCACTGTAGTGACTGGACCCCTCACAATCTGTAGTGTATTTCTCCTCACACACCCCTAGGGGGCCGAGCTGTTATCCCCATTGGGCAGGTGGAGAACCGAGGCACAGAGAGACCAGGTGACTCACCCATGGTCACACAGGGAGTCTGTTGCAGTGCAGGGATTTGAACCCAGGTCTCCCAAGTCCTATGCTACTGCCCTACCCAGTAGGCCTCCCTGCTTTGGCAAACGGCTGGAAGGAGGTGGGAGGGGCTCTCTAACAGGGTCGCTGCCTCCAGAGCACCTCTCATGGCGGGGGGGGGGGGGGGGTTCCTGAAACATCCCTGCCTCAGTTTCCCCTCAGTGATTCAGGCCTTCAGCTAAGCCCACCTTTTCCAGGGTGTGAGTCCAAAACCAAACACAAAACACAGAGTCTTGCCAGGCTCCCCTCCACCTATCACAGGCTTCTTTGGGCTGCCTCCTGCCCCTTCCTCAGCAGCTGCCCCCAGGCCTTCCTCCCATTCTCTCCATCTCCCCCAGTAGCCAGCCCAATCCCTCATCTAGTCCAGGGGGCCTGATTGGGTCACATGACCATCTTCATCTCCCTCTCGCCCACGGGGAGGCACAGTGGCACAGCTGGGCCGAGACCCACTGCCCCTTCAAGGACCAGCTCCATCCAATGTCTTGTGGATGGATCCCTGCTGAACGGAGCCAGTCGGTGAGAGGGGTGCTTGGCAAGGTGTCCTGGACAAGCAGGGTGGATCTGATCTTGTTTGGGATAAGCAATAACAAAAAGGAACAGCCCGTTGGCACCGAAAGAGTTGGGTCGGATCAGAGCTGCCCCGAGAGCAAGCACACTGGCCCGCCCCCAAATGCCGGAGCATCCACAGTGGACAGGAGAGGACTAGCTTGGAGAGGAGAGGATCTGACTGATCACTTGGCAGGCTCCTCACTGCCGTCTGGCCAAGACCCCTGTGCTCAGTCAGGAGTCAGGCCCCAATCAATCAGGAGATTGGCCTAAAAATCATGAGATTTAAGCCAATAAGAAACCGAGGTTCTTCCCCTTTGCCTTCTGATTTCTGAGCTGTTACAGTCACCCTCAGGTCACGTTTTCCAACTTTTCTCCACAACCAGCAGGGCCAGAAACTTCCTTCTTCCCAATCTAAGAGGGAGGCTCTCAAACGCTCACATGAATCCAGGCGCTGCAGCTTCACGGACCCCAAATTCCGGGACATTTGCCGTAAATGAGCGGGAGGTGGCGACACTGCCGGTGTCTGGGGATATCTGGTTTGCCAAGGGGGAGGGAAAGCGGGTTCATTTCACAGCTCTGTGCTCTTCAGGCACCAGGTTATTAATTCTTCCTGGCTCAGGGACAGATCCAGCCATCTCCCTCCCACCACAGATGGGCCACATGTCGCATGGGGAAATTGATAGTGGCAAAGCACTGTTGACGGAGGTAAGGGTGGAGAGATGGGGGTCTCAGACACTTGCCCAAGGGCCTTGTCTCCACTGGGGTATTTGTTGGTCAATCAGCCCAGCTGAGCCAGGTGGATGAGGCCAGCAAGCGTGCGTGGGGGAAGCGGAGTACCACAAATCATTACATGTGCCTGCACGAAACCCTCTTGGGCCACGGGATCACATGAGCTGGTGCTCATCCCCCACTGGGCACAGGTTCCCGTCTCTGCCAGTCCAGAGGCTGGTACAGCCCTACCCAGGAGCTCTGGCTCTGCAGCAGGTCCCACGTTGCACTCTGGAGGGCCCCGGTTCAAGCCCCAGGATGTGGCCATTGCACTATTCGTCTGAGGCCCTGATGTCTGGGACAGGTGCTGGGGGCAGCAGGGCAGAGAGATGGCAGGCGAGCTGGCTGCGAGGGGCGGAACATGCCCTGATACGGCAACGGGGGCCAGAGAGGCCTTCAGAGCTGCCCCCTGTGCCCAAGGAGCAAACTGCAGGGAGCTGACTGGAGGAGACTGTCTAAATAGTGGAAACTAACTTTGGGGATTTGATAGGAAAATCCCTCAAATTAGTCAGACGAATGGCTGGAAGGATGTTAGGCTGAGCCCCTGGGAATACAGAGCTTCTTTCAACTGTGGGCAATGCCCCCACCATCACAGGAATCACAGCTTCCCCCAGTCACTACTGTATTGCTATTGCCTTTGGAGTTCGTAAATATTTGTCTCATCGATCTATTTCCCCTCTCAGGCACACACAGCTCTCTCTCTGGAGTCTATTGTACTCTCGCTCATTTCCATGTCAGCGTCTCCCGGCTGAGATTCTGCACTTAGCACAATGCCATGTGCTTTGGAGCCGGGACGTCTAAAAACCAAATTACCCTGCGATATAAAAGCTACAGTCGGCTGCAGTTAAATAAACCCCCCTGCCGGCTTTGGGAAATAGTTCTGGCAGATCCTGCTATTGCATTTGGATGGAGCTGTGTGCGCGTCAGAGGGGGAGTGAGATGGCAAACAAAGGAAAAGGGGGAAGAGGAGAAAAGGAGGAGAAAGACGAGAATGGAAAGAAGGGAGGAGGAGGAGGAGGAAAGAAAGAGGGATCGGTAAAAGGAATGAGAAAGGAAAACAGGGTCCAAAGCTGGGAGGAAAACAAATGCAGAGAGAGCAGAGGGAATACACCAATCTCCAAGTGCATCTTAGCGCTGCGATTCTTCTCTCCAATGTCGCTCACACTCAGATGTGGAAACTCAACTGCTCTGGACAGATTTGTTTCTCAACAAGAACCAGCCACCCTCCGCTCCTGGAGCGGGCGGGCGAGGCCAAACTCCGAGACTGGGCATTCTAGGTTATTTTTATTTCATTATAAACAGCACAGCTATTTTCCCCGTCCCCAAAATAAATCAAATAAAGATTAGCCGAAACGTTTGGGAGCCAAGGCAATTGGGCAGAAAGGGAAAGATCTCCTCAGCTCTGCTGCTGAAATGCCCATTCAGAGGGGGTGGGAGTGGCTGGCCTGCGCCGTGCCTGGCTCTCGGTGTGCGTGTGTCCAAGAAAGGGGCTCAGAGAGCAGGAAGTGTTCTGGGAGAAAAAGAAAGCTGCAGGCTCAGGAGTCAAAAGGGACTTCTTAAGAACTCCGTGACTAAGACACGCACACGATGACATCAGCAAAACGCTGCAGCCCCTCGGACTGGACAGATAACTTCCCCCTACATAACGCCTCCACAGCCACATTTAACCCTCCGTTGCCCTCCTCACACCCCGTCCTCTCCCAGGAGGGGTCTCTCTGTGCAGCTGTGGTCCTTGGGGTGGGGATATGGGATATTCCTCTCTCTTTTCACCTGCCTGACCTGTGCTGGGATGGGGAAGCCTTGGAGTCTGACAGTGGGTCAAGGCTGGGAGATGGTTGGGGGAACAGGACTTCCTCTTAGTACCCCCCCTCTCAGGAGAGCATCACCATTCTAGCCCCGTGTGCATGGCGCTTGGACCAGTCAGGTAAAAGAAGGGCTGCCACTGTGTTAGATCATTTCCAAGGGCTGACAGCCTGGGGGTATTTAGGAGACCAGGCCAGGTGGGCGTCATAGGTTGGGTGGGTCAGCGGGGTCACCTGGGTAGCCTCTGACTAAGGCACCTGTCCTGGGTTTGATGCTGTGCCCTTATACCTGAGACATCTGCTGTCCCAGAACCCTTTGCTCCTGGTGGAGAGGAATGGGCAGGCAAGCTGCATGTGGCCCCCTCTGCTGATGCCCCCCAGCATCCTAACAGCATGGGCTGGTGGCGGGGGGGAGGGGAGGCTGTATTTCTGAAGAGGAAGCGCCCTGAGCCTGAACGACGAGGGGAGTGTTGGCGGCTCTCCACTAGCACTCTGATCTGTGCCCCCGCTGCCCCACCCTCTGCCACTCCCCACAACAGCCATGTTCCCAGGGAGTTCACGGCACTCCGTGCCCTGCAGGGTGGCACTGGCAGGAACTGGGGCTGCCATGTGACTCCTGACTATTACCCCAAGGTGAGATCGGCCTCCCTCCCGGCCTGGTGGTGAGGAGAGAGACACACACCCCCATTGCAGAGGGAGAAGGCAGAGTGAAGGGGGCGGGGGCTGGTGTTGAAAACTGACAGGATGAGCCAGGGCCCAACGATAAGGTCAGACTAGATGACCATATTGGTCCCTTCTGACCTTAAAGTCTATGAGTCTATGAGATAAGCAGACATGGCAGTGAGCCAGGCAGGTCCCCAAGCCTGGACCCCCAGGAGCATTCTGCCCATCTCCAGGGTTACCCCTGCCACATTCCCAAACCAGCCATCTTGGGGCACCCAGCACGCCCCAGGATGCAGCACTGCTTGCAGCACTGCTGTCACCGCAGCAAACCCCTCGGCCTTCCAGCAGGACACAGCCGAGCTGCCCTCCCCACCCCTCAGCTCATTAACAGTCTCCCGGCACTCTGGGTCTGGGCACGCTGGCTCCTGTGGGGTCAGACTGCCAAGGGCCTGCCCCTCTGTGCCCCATTGACAGGTCCCTCTTTTCTCTCTGGGTCCTTTCTTTCCATCTTTCAGCCCTCTGGCTCTTCCCTCACTTCATGCTTCCCCTGAGGCAGATCTCCCATGGATTTGGGAGCCTCCCTACCCAACATCTCAGGGATATCTACAAGCCCCACGACTCAGGGACAACCAGGCCACAGGCCATCCAGAGACGGACGAGGAGAGAGGTCCCTGCATGGGAGAAGGCGAAACAGGTTTTAACTGAGGCTGCTGCACAAAGAAAGGAAGGGGCAGGAATTGGGGGATGCTGAAATAAATGCTAGCAGCTGTTACTAACCCAAACAAGAGACGTCCCCCATCCCAGGGCCTGGCTCCATAGTGTCCACACAGCCACCTGATGTTCTGGCCCAAGGCCCCCAGCCCAAGCAACCAGTGCCAGCTGTTGGCAGGAGCAGGGAAGTCTCTGGCTGCACTGGGGCCTGAGAGATCTGAGCCACAGCAAAGGAGAACAAGGGGTTGGGGGTTTTGTCCTGTCTAACAAATTGACGCAATTAGCCGGGGCGGCCGCAGCTCTCCGGGCACGGGAATGTCTCCTACTAATTATACAGCAGTTGTGTTTTCATTGGGGAAATGAAAGCCAAAGCGAAAACAAACAGGCCGATGTGGGAGTGAGGCTGGCAGCAGAACCTTGAAGAGCTCCTCTCCTCCCCGTCTGACAATGCAGGCTGTAGGAAGATGATGGAGGTGGGGGACTGGCTAACCCTCCCCTACTGCCCCACCAGGGGCAGGGCAGAGAAGGGGACACACCGCTGTCCCTAGGCCCAGAACTTGGGAGAAGAATTCAAACAAGGAGAAGAGGAGGGGAGCAGGGGAAGGAGAGAAGGGAGAATGGACGACAAATGCAGGGAACTCAAAAGCCGATAAAGCTGAAAGAGCAGCAAGATCACTCAGACCCAGGGGTTTTGCCCACCTCTGCGCTGGGTCACCCCAGGCCCAAAGCAAAGGCCCTGAAGCGGCTGAGAGCAGAACCCTGTGGCAGCGTCAAGGGGGCTGGGCAAATCGGCCTGGGCCTGGGAAGGGGACAGAGGAACAAACCCCCTAAAGGTGCAAGCCGGGCTGGGGTTTGGAGGTAGCCCCTTCCTGGCACCAGCAGGAGACTTCGGAAAGGGAGACGGACTTTCCTGAGCTGCAGGGGCTGCGGGTGGCATCCCAGAGCCCTGCCCCGTCAGGGCGCTGCGAGGAATCAGGCCAGCCCTGGCACGCCATCCGTTTCCTTTTCCCACGCGGATCTGCCGTCCCACCGGACTCCCTCCCCGGCCAAGGGCAGCTCCCGCTCGCCAGCCGCACGCCCGGAGGGCTAGAGCAGCTGAGCTGCCCCGGGGCGCCGGCGGACTCGGCAGGTCTATCTGCTCCCACGGCTTTTTCGGCTGCTGGAGCTTCCCTGAGCCCTGCTAGTCCCTAGGAAGTCAGGACCCCTTTCCCCTCCTCTGCCCCCCGAGCGCGGGACAAAACGATCCGACCCGAAGACTTGCGCTGCTCGGGGGAGTTCAAACCAGCCCGAAGTTTGTTGGGAGCAGCGCTCGCCTGGATCTCTGCCTTCCCATCCCTCAGCCCCATCTCGGGACGGGAAGTCCCTGCCGGGGCCCGATCCCTGCCGAACCTCCGGAGGTGCAGCCCAACGGGCCTCCCCGGGCCCTCGCCTCGCACCAGGGGAGGATGTTCCGCAGCCACAGCCGGCGCGAAAGCCTTGGCGGAGTTGTGGAGCGCGCTGGGCAGGGGACCGAGCCCCCGGACTGGGGCTCGCACCCTGCTCCGCGCCGGATACGTACCTCTTCTGACGGCTCCGGAGTTCGAGCCCCCCGACGGGGCAGCGTGGACGCGCGGAGCTCCCAGCTGCGGCGAGCTGCGGGCGTGGAGCCGGCACCGATCCAGGGGCAGCCCCAGCCCGCAGGGGAGCGGGACCCTAGCGCCAGCCCAAGAGCATCTCAGCAGGGTGCCCTGCGGCACAGTCCCCGCGCCATTCCCGTGCGCCCCCCGTTGCGGGGTGCCGGCGATCAGGGGCAAGCCGGCTCTACCCCCAGGGCCATAGGCTCCCCGAGCCGAGCTGTGCTGCCTTCCCCTGGCAGCTCCGTGCGCGGAGCGCTGGCTGCTGGCGAGGTGAACAGAACTGCGCGCAGAGATGGCAGACTCCGGCCCCGTGCGCTCCCCGGCCCGCCTGGCTCCACAACTCGTACTGAGTCCGCGGCCCCGCCGCAGCCCATTGGCTTCTGCTGCCTGCGATTTGCATAGCCCCGCCCTCCCCCGCCCGGGATGGGGGGCTGGATTGATTGGCTTCTCTCCCCCCCTACCCCTTTCCACCTGTACCGCCCCTCCCCGCTGAAGCCGCTGGTGCCAGAGCCTCAGGAGGGCTTGGCAGAGGGAGCATTGCAGAGGAATGCTTGGAAGGGGATTGGTTTGGTCTCCTCCCCACCCCCGGATCAGTTTACATGCCCCCCCCAGCCCTGCCCAGCTCACCTCCAGCCTCACTCCTCCCCCTCCCCCCGCCCCAGCGCGGCCCCGCTCCCCTGCTCCAGCCTTAGGGCCTGGCTTGGCTGGTGCAGACCTTAGAACAGCCCTTTCCAAACCTTTGGTACCTTTCCTCACTTCCCACCGATTCTTTGATGCCTGTTTTCTAGGGGGAGTGCCCAGAAAAAGGGGGGGGGGGGATGTCACCTAGCAAATCTAAATAAATAAAGCTAGTCCTTTGTCTGGCTTAGTTCTGCAGCCTATTGCACTGGAGCCTCCTGGCTCCCTGGGGTGGGTGGGGGAGAGAGAGAGGAGGAAGAGGAGTGTGAGTGACAGAGGGAGAGAGGGAGGGGAGGAAGGGGCCTTTGTGATATTGCAGAATCCAGCCAGCCAAATATCCTACAACAAAGAAAAACTCAGGCATAACTGACAGCAGCACCAAGCGTGTTCCCGTCATTATCTCAGCCCCCCAACCCCCCTCCTTCCTTGCATCAGCTCCCCAAGACAAGATGGGTTAACCCTTCGGGGGAGGAGATTCGGAGCCATCGCCCACACCAGCCAGAAGGCAAGCTTCCCGGGAGATGCAGGGTGAACCCCCAATGCGCGGCTGGGGAAGTTGTTTGGAGTGGCAAGGCTTCAAGGCATCAGTAGAATCGGTGCTTGGGATCTCCAGCAAATTTCCGGAGCCCTGCCCTGCCTCAAAATTCACCAGGTGGTGCTCTTTCCTCTGAGCAAGCCCGATGCTGATCCACATTTCTTGGCAGACTCTGTGCTACTGGAAGCCACGTCTTTCCGATGAGGTGTCAAACTATGGCTGTTGATCTCTTCCTCCCCAGAGGTGGCTGCATGTCAGTGGTGGGTGGGGTGATTTGTGTGGCCACCAGAGCATCTGGGGATCATTTGGGGTGAAAGGTGTGCTGCAAACACCCAGGATTGTTTTCTGCACAGTAAGATTGAGTAACTTGCAGTCAGGACGAGACACAGGAGATTCCTGTGATTAATGAAGAGAGCTGGGGGCCTGGGTTGTCACAGTCATTCCTCTTGGAGTTATCCCATACGATCCCAAAGCCAGGCTCAGGTCTGGGACTAAGCAAGGATGGTGTGTCTTTTCCCTCCCAGCCTGTGCTTTGGGTGCATCTGTGCTGCAAACATGTGGCTCATTCATGAGATGATCCAGGGAGCTAGGTACCACTGTTGTGAAGGAAATGTCCAAATCACTGGCAACGGCTGTCCTGGGGGCACGGCAACTCTGGGCCATTATTTCCCCAGGAAAGAACTAAAGCAAATAAGCAAAGGTACACTTCCAAAGCAAATCGATGCATGGCCCAGCGCTCAGTGTGTGTTAGTGTGCTGGACCCACAGAGGATGTGGGTCTAGTATAGTTGTTGGCTAGGGGATGTGCCCCTTTAGCTTTAGTGATTTACCCCTAGAGGTCTGTGGTTCAATCCCCCCATGGTAACCAAGCAAAGAGCCCTTCCTTACACCGTCCAAGTGAAATAATGCTAGAGCTGCTGCCTTTTTGCAAGATGCTTTGGACAAAGGCAAGTCACTGAGCTCCGCACAGGGTAAGAGGGTGGCATTCCCTGGCCTGTGTCACGCAGATCAGGCCAGGGGGTCAACAGCCTGTTCTGGCCTTGGGATCAATGAAGCTTATAAAGCAAGAAAATGAATGGGCGAGTGACCACAGAGTACGTACCCTCTTCTCCTCCATCCTCAGGCACATGACTGTGCTACAGACCAGATGCACCCCATCCTTAACTCCACCCTCCGGCACGCAGCCCTGGGCCCGATCAGGCGCGGCTCCAGGCACCAGTGCACCAAGCGCGTGCCTGGGGCGGCAAGCCGCGGTGGGCGGCCTGCCGGTCGCCGTGAGGGCAGCAGTCAGGCTGCCTTCGGCGGCATGCCTGCAGGAGGTCCGCCAGTCCTGCAGCTTCGGTGGCAATTCGGCTGCGGGTACGCCAAAGGCGCGGGACCGGCGGACCTCCCGCAGGCGCACCACCGAAAGCCGCCTGCCTGCTGTGCTTGGGGTGGCAAAAAACATAGAGCCGCCACCTGGCATGTGGCCTGGGGAGTTGGGGAGTGCAAGGAGTAGAAAATTTCCTGCGGGCATCCCTGGGGGGTCAGGGCAAAGGGCTGAGAGAGTGGAGAGAAAAGCCTCCAGAAACTGTAGCCAGGTGGGGAAGAGGAGCTACTTTATTTTGGCAGTTTGCCTAAGCGTTTGGTTTAATCCATAAATTGTGTCGTGTGAGGCAAGGCCCTGACACAGACTCTGATGTGACATTGACCCTTCCTGAGCTGGCAAGTTAGCCCCCTGGATTGCTGCAGTGGTGGGAGAAGGCTGAGTAAAGGGGTGGGTGCAGAAGGGTAGTCAAGGAGGCAATGGAAGGCTGGTGTCTCTAGTAAGGCAGAGTTAAGGTTGTGATGAGTGGTGCAGCCAGTAGCTGTGGCAATGTGTGTTTGCGAGTGGAGGTGTAGGGCAGATGTACTGTTAAGTGGATTCACTTTTCATTGCCTTGCTTTTGTGGATTTGTGCTGTGTGTGTGTTAATCCTGACTACAACAGAGATTGTTCTCTATTAATTCTACAGGCTTTTTCTCAATGTTTCGTGACTCTGAGGGTGGACTTGTGGGGTTAGACATGCAGTGGCTGAAAGAGAATGCTTTGTCTGCTAGCAGCCATGCATGAGTCCTTGTGCATCGGCAACTGCACATGACTCATGGGATGTTGCCTGACAAAACCTGACCGGTAATTGTACCACCTCAAGGAGAAGATTTTTCTATGTGCCTGGTTTTCTATCAGCCAGGTTTGTGTGCACAGAACATGGACTTCCAGTTAGAACATGAACAGTGGCTGAAAATGACTCAACAGCCAACGTTTTCTTTTAACAAACTGCTCCGTCTTGCATCAGATCTCGCTGGGCTTGGCCTCCCCGCTACGTTTTGTGCAGACAGGTGAAGTTTTAAAAGAGAGATTGGTCAGCAATAAAAAGTAGGGCTGCTGAGGAAAAATTTCACTCCGAGCCCAAATTCAAACCCTTCCTATTAAAAATGTATGAAGAAAACCCAAGCAAAAATGATGGAGGATATTCAAAGGCATGAAAACTAATCCTGGATGACATTTCCCACCCAGCAGCTGCCTACATTTAGAGGAAAAATAGGAATTTGGAGCCCAGTCTCAGATGCAGCCCTCACTGTTGAGTTGCTACCAGGCACCTGCAATATGAAGGTGAGCTGTAGAGCTGGTTAATTACCATAGAGGTGCTGAAGCTCAGACATGATTAGGCCTACCCAGGGTTGAAAGGCCGTGGGACTCTTCCGAGCTTCAGCTGCACAGTGAGCTCTGCCCTTGTGGGATGCCTCAATAAGACGCCGTGCACAGTAGATCGTGCAGATGTTTAAAATCTGGGCTCGGGGAGGAAAACAGTATCTTCTGCACACCACCCACATGCAAATGAGATGTCTCTCGGAGGGCGCAGATCTGGGACCTGCCCTCTCCTCTCTGCTGTGAGCCATGGGGCACTGAAATAATCAGCCCTGGTGGTCAGTACTCGCTAACTGGGCAGTTCACACCTCTCCAAGTGGCTGTTCCGGGCTCTGCAGACCCTTGCTGCAGCAAGTACTCCCAGGTCTCATTTTTAATGTTTTCTTTGCACCCAGAACAACTGAAAACAAGACTTTTTATTCTACAGGAAAGCCGAGGTTCTGGAGAACAAGCCAGTAGGTTCAGAGAGTTGTTGGCATGGAGGGGTAGGTATGTAGTGGCTGTCTCCAAACCCTGGGCTGTGTTATGGACTGGGAGGGAGCAGTATATGTATTGGTAAGTGGTTGTGAGTCTAAGGAAAGGAATCTCAGCTGGGGTAGCACCTCAAGAGTGCTGGGAGATGCTGCTAGTCATCACGATTTAAGATCACCCAGACTCATTTCATAATCTGGCTCACCACAGTCACAGCTCCTCTCATCCCCTGGAGATGGTCTTGCCAGCTGAGGGGCATGCCAGCAGGGGGCAGTGTGTGTGAAGTGCTGGTTGTATCCAGGGGATAGGCTCCAGCTGACTGGATGCACTGCTCAGTCTGAACCCCCCCATGAGCAGCGTCTGGGCAATGGGGAGACAGCTTGGCTCCAGCACAACGGCAAATGAAACAAGAAGGAAGGAAGCTAACGCCCCCTCTCCTGGGAAACGCATTTTTAAACAATGCTCCTCTGATCTGTGGCTCCCTGGGCCGTCAGCTGGAACTGCAGGTGCTCAGCGCACCAGAGATGGCCTCTCTGCACAAAGGGGGCTATTGCAAATGAGTGCCCTACGAATGGGTTGATACCAGCATGGTCCCATGGAACTCCAGGCCACAGCAGAGCTTGTGGTGGGGGGACCTCATCTCGGGGTCACAGACCATCAGCAATCACGTAGTCCCTGTGGAAGGGGAATTTAGGCTCATAGGACGAATGGGAAGCAGAGGTGAGTATGTGATGCGGGTCAAAGCACCAAACCAACGCCAATGAAGGAAAGCCAGAACGTAGGTTGCTGGCTTTTTGTTCTCTTTGTACAGCACCTGGCACTATTGGGTCCTGGTTCGGGACCGGGGCACCTAGGTACAACCACAATCGTTCATATGCAGAGGGAGTAACTGGCCAGGTCAGTGGAATGAGAAGAGGCCAATGAAAGGGAAGAGTCAAGCAGTTCTGTACTCACCCTGTTAAGTGCATGGAGCATATGGGTACCCATGGAATTTTGCAGGATCACTTATTACAGTGGGCTGAATTTTTTTCAGTGAAAAAGGGGTCTCTTTTGCCAAAATGAGGGGGTTTTACAGACAATTTTTTTCTTTCTAAATCTTCCAGGTTCTTTTCAACCCTTTATTTTATTGGATATCTATATATATCGATATATAGATATATTAAAAAAACCCACACACACACCTGGAAAGTCTCTACAAAAGAAAGTGGAAACACAACACTTTTTTCACTTATTTGAATTTCCTCCAGCAAATACTTCCCATTTTCCAGCCAGCTCCACAAGACAGAGTCTTTCATCTTGGAGGATCTAAGAGCACTTGAGCCATCCACCAGCTAGTGAAATGCAGTGGTCCAGTTCTGGGCACCGCATTTCAAAAAAGATGTGGAGATATTGGAAAAGGTCCAGAGAAGAGCAACAAGAATGATTAAAGGTCTTGAGAACATGACCTATGAAGGAAGGCTGAAAGAATTGGGTTTGTTTAGTTTGGAAAAGAGAAGACTGAGAGGGGACATGATAGCAGTTTTCAGGTATTTAAAAGGGTGTCATAAGGAGGAGGGAGAAAACTTGTTCACCTTAGCCTCTAAGGATAGAACAAGAAGCAATGGGCTTAAACTGCAGCAAGGGAGGTCTAGGTTGGACATTAGGAAAAAGTTCCTAACTGTCAGGGTGGTTAAACACTGGAATAAATTGCCTAGGGAGGTTGTGGAATCTCCATCTCTGGAGATATTTAAGAGTAGGTTAGATAAATGTCTATCAGGGATGGTCTAGACAGTATTTGGTCCTGCCATGCGGGCAGGGGACTGGACTCGATGACCTCTCGAGGTCCCTTCCAGTCCTAGAATCTATGAATCTATAAAACACAGCCACCTCTGGGGTAGAACATCCCCACCACTCTGCCTCTTGCTGCATCATCAAGTGAAGAATAAGAATAACTTCTCCAGTTGAAACTCCAGGAGGAACGTTAGGTTGCAGAAGAATGGAATTACCTGCATCGGAATCAGAGTGGGACACTGGGACTAATTATGTTGCCACTGAATCTTTTAATGACAATGAGGGGGGGAGAGTATTAGGCTTACATTTAGCCCATGCCCTCTCACAGAGTGCAGGGGGTACGTCTTCACAGAGAAGAGTGCCACCTACTGAATCACTAGGCTGCTTCTACACCAGCTGGTTTTTCCATAGAGCTGTCCTCTTCAGTCATGGACCAGATCAAATTGAGCTGTACAGAGAGGACAATCTGGAAAATACCATAACCTCGATGCACAAAATCAGCACTACGTCTTCCCCTTCGTTAGTATGTTCACTTCGTCCCGAAATAAGAGACTGCAGAAATATGTAATAGGGCGAGAGAGACGATCGGTGATATGAAAACATTCTGCAGAAGGAGAGATGAAAGAGGCCAGGCCTAGGAGGAGATATGAGCGAGGAATATGAAATGATCAATGAGCTAAAGAAAGCCAGTCGTCTCTCCTGTTTACCTTTCTCCCTCACATCAGGACGTCCCCAGCAGCTGACTTTCCTAAAGAAAAGGAAGAGCTGGAGAGAATATCAATTAGCCCTTGTAGAAATTGTGGCCCATGTTTCATAGGCAGTGCGGCACAGAGGTGAGGATTATAACCAGTGAAGCTGAGCTACGCGCGTCTGCAGTCTGGCTGATTAAACGAAAGAGAAAGGATCAGAACATGCATGGCTCGGAGAAGATTACGTGATAACAGCAACGGAGGGAAATTATATATCTTGCCATCCCTAAAAGTCAGCTTTCACCCAGTGTTCTGGGTCTTCATATTGAATCAGCTGCTAGTGTGATTCGGGGAGGACTGGTAACTTTTATGTCACCTCTGGGACGGTATTGCCTTAGAATGCTGCCCTGTGGCTGCATGGACCATAGGCACTGACTCCATGGGTGCTCCAGCACCCACCAGTCACAGCTGTTTGTTGGCTTGGGGGAGGGCAGAGAGCAGCAAGCAGAGGGTGGGGGTATCGGGGAGGGGGCAGAGCGGGAAGAGGCAGAGTGAGGGCAGGGCCTCGGGGGAGCAGGGCCACCCAGAGGGGGAGGCAAGTGGGGCAATTTGCCCCAGGCCCCGGAGGGGCCCCCACGAGAATATAGTATTCTATAATATTGCAACTTTTTTTATGGAAGGGGCCCCCGAAATTGCTTTGCCCCCAGGCCCCCTGAATCCTCTGGGCGGCCCTGCGGGGGAGGGGGCAGAATGAGGGCGGGGCGTTGGAGGAAGAGGAGGAATGGGAACAGAGCCTTGGGGCAGAGCAGGGGTGGAGCACCCCCTTGGGAAAATTAAAAGTCAGCACCCATACCATAGACATGAAATAGCTGTGTTGTTGTGAGGAGCCACAGGACTAGAAGTGGGTCTGGGGTGCCTGGGACAGCTGGCGTTGCCACATCACCACTGGGAGGCCAGGCAGAGCCACCTCGAAGCAGCACTGTGGAGATTAGGCACCACAGGAAGTACCGCCCGAAGGGAACAGCACCCTGCAGCCCTCTGATTGGCCAATGCTCACTATTTAACCCTGGAGGGTGAGCCAGGAAATTGTCCTGGACTGCTGTGAACTCCAGGCTCCACCTTGTTTTCTGGTCCAACCCAGCTTGGGACTAGTTCTGATCTCCAGTCTCCAACCTTGGCCTGGTTCTGACCCTGACTTTTGCCTCTTGATCCCAGCTCCAGCCAACACCACTAGCCAGACCGCCTTTGCCCTGGTCCCTTGCAGCTCCTAGGAGCCCGTGTCGCTGAGCAGGACCCCGGGATGCCAGGTGCCTTACAAACACAGGACAAAGGCAGTCCCTGGCCCAGTGAGGTCCAGGGGATGGTAGAGAAGATGCACTCAATGGTCATAGCTCCATTCAGGAGACTGATAAGAACATAGGAATTGCTAGACTGGATCAGACCTGAAATCCATCCCATTTGGCGTTCTGTCTCTGACCATAGCCAGTGCCAGATGCAAGAAACTCTGCAGGAGGCAGCTACGGAGTAACCTGACCCCAGGGAAATTTTCCTCCTATCCCGAATTAGTCAGAGGTTCTCTCTATGTCTGGTGCTTACATGGCCCCCAGAAGCAGAGCAGCTGAGCCTCTCAGAATCTTTACTGTATTTATCCTCACACCTCCATGAGGTAGGGCAGGGCTATTATCACAGTTGTATTGATGGGGAAATTGAGGCACAGAGACTGAGTGACTTGCAAGAAAGTCTGTGGCAGGGACTTGAATGTTCTGTGTCTCAGACTAGCCTGCAATCACTGGGCTGTGCTTCTACAATGACTTGTCCTTCCCTAATGGCTCAGCCCTCCTCATTGGCTTAGGCCCTGACGCATGGGGGCATAGAAAGCCTATCTAAAAGTCACATTTTTTTTTGTGTTAAATCCTTACTGTTGTAACTCTGGAAGTTTTAGTGTTTCCAGTCCTCTTTTGAGTCCTGCTAAGCTCCAGACTTCAATGACACCTTGTAGCTGGGAGTCCCACAAGTTAACTGTGTTGCATGAAAAAGCCCTTTCCTTTTATCAGTTGAAATTTCATTTTCATGGCGGGTCCCTTTGTTCTTGTATGAGGAGACAGTATGAAGAGTCGATGCAGACTACCTTCACTGGGCTGGGCATTATTCTGTATACCTCTATCATGTCCCTTCTTACTCATTGCTCCTTAAAGATAATGAGTCTCCATCTCTTCAAAAGGAAGTTTTCTCCAGGCCTCTAATTGTTGGCCAATTTGTGTAATTTCCCCCCCCCCAAAAAATCTTCTAATCATGAGTGAAAATAAACTGTGTGAAATGTAGGGGCTTCCTGAGATACAAGGCTTTTCATAGGGATGTTTCCCTTTTGAACCAAAGCCCCAAAAATAGGGTGACCAGACGTCCCAATAAAATCGGGACTGTCCCGATATTGAGCAGTTTGTCCCGTGTCCCGACCGAAGTATTGTCGGGACACCATTTGTCCTGATATTTTGTTTCGGGCGCTTTCCGCCCCCCCCCCCATGCCTAAGCGGCAGTGAGAGGCAGGGGGAGCGCCTTTTCAATTGTTACACTCACCCGGCACGTCCGGGTCTCAGCGGCACTTCGGCGGTGGGTACTTCAGTCACTGACGGTCTTCTGCGGCATTTTGGCGGCAGTACTTCTTTCTTTGGTGGCAAGGTTTGTTACCCGCCACCGAAATGCTGCCGAAGGCCGTCAGCGACTGAAGGACTGCCGCCGAAGTGCCGCCAAAAACCCAGACAGGGGAGTGTAAAGGTGCTCCCCCTGCAGCGGTCCCGATATTTTGCAGTTAGCATCTGGTCACCCTACCCGAAAACCTTGTCTAAACACCAAACCTTAGAGGAACGTCATACCCCCCCAGCGGAGCCTGATATCGAAATTCCAAGTGTTGTTTTATTCATGTGCTCTCAACAGCATGTTAATGCACAGGATTCTTATTGGTTTCAGATGGCTGGCTCATTAACTCAAGAGTTATGAATATTTGCTTTTAGGAACGCCGAGTTTGTTGCTCTTTCAGTAGCTGTTGCAGCGTTTATAAAGCCTGCACATATGAACTGTGGAGTTTGTAAACTCCACAGACTGGACAGCGGCAGTGCAGGACTCTGGCTTGCAGGCTATGGTTACAAAGGACTGTCGGAGTTCTGCCGACCCAGTGTAGCGTCCACCTTCTGACAGGCGAATAGCTTTGTCTCAAGGAGATTTACAATCTATGCACAAAATTACATTTTAAAAAAATGTGGAGGGGAACTTCTGAAACCCGCCTGTGAGGTTCCCCTCTGGTGTTATCTGGACCGGTGATCTGCTAGGTCACCCCAATCCTTGATTCTGGGAGCCAGCCTTACCCTGCTCTGCTGTGAGAACCACCACTCCTGGGCTGTTCACGCACAGCCTCTGGCATGAGTTAGTCAATTTAACAAAGAAATAGATATGTACCAGGCTTGTTATCCTGAGGGAAGCCTCTGAGACATGGCAAACCAAGCGCACTGCTTCAGTTAACATAAACAAATTTATTAAGTATAAAGATAGATTTTAAGTGATTATAAGTCAAAGCATAACAAGTCAGCTTTGGTCAAATGAAATAAAAGCAAAACACATTGTAAGCTGATCTTAAGTATCAGAGGGGTAGCCGTGTTAGTCTGGATCTGTAAAAGCAGCAAAGAGTCCTGTGGCACCTTATAGACTAACAGATGTAGTGGAGCATGAGCTTGTTCTAAGCCATGAGGATACATTTTCAGCCTCATAACTATATACATGAAATTATAACCTATAACCTTTGTGACAAAGTTCCTCCTCTATCTTGGTGGGTCCTGCACTTATTGGCGGATTTTCTTGCCTCAGAGATTCACCATGTGGGTTGGGGAACAGCCCAGAGACCTTCCCCTCTGGAAGAACCCACAATCCTGGTCAATTGGGAGGTTTGGGGGGAACCTGGGCCCACCCTCTACTCCGGGTTCCAGCCCAGGGCCCTGTGGACTGCAGCTGTCTATAGTGCCTCCTGTAACAGCTGTATGACAGCTACAACTCCCTGGGCTACTTCCCCATGGCCTCCTCCAAACACCTTCCTTATTCTCACCACAGGACCTTCCTCCTGGTGTCTGATAACGCTTGTGCTCCTCGGTCCTCCAGCAGCACACCCTCTCACTCTCAGCTCCTTGTGCCTCTTGCTCCCAGCTCCTCACACTCACACCACAAACTGAAGTGAGCTCCTTTTTAAAGCCCAGGAGCCCTGATTAGCCTGCCTTAATTGATTCTAGCAGCTTCTTCTTAATTGGCTCAAGGTGTCCTAATTAGCCTGCCTGCCTTAACTGGTTCTAGCAGGTTCCTGATTACTCTAGTGGAGCCCCTGCTCTGGTCACTCAGGGAACAGAAAACTACTCATCCAGTGACCAGTATATTTGCCCTCTACCAGACTCCTGTACCCCACTGGTCTGGGTCTGTCACACCTTACTATAACATTACTGTAACAATTACTATAACATCACTATAACAACCATGCTCAGTAGCATTATGAGCCTTCCGAAGCCACCCAACATGACAAACTTTGCATTGGATACCACACAATCATTTTATAATGAACATGGGGGTGTAGGGTGTCCCCCTGAGATACAGAGCATCACACACCCCTTCCCCCCAGCAAAGCTCTGATTGGCTGAAATCAATTTGGGAGGAGCCAAAGGACTATAAAGTCAATGCGGAGAGGAAGTTAGTATATGTCCAGGGGCGGCTCTATGTATTTTGCCACCCCAAGCACGGCAGTCAGGTGGCTTTCAGCGGCATGCCTGCGGGAGGTCCGCTGGTCCCGCGCCTTCGGTGTACCCGCTGCCGAATTGCCGCCGAAGCCACGGGACCGGCGGACCTCCCACAGGCATGCCGCCGAAGGCAGCCTGACTGCTGCCCTCAGGGCACGCGCTTGGTGCCCTGGTGCCTGGAGCCGCCCCTGTATATGTCACACCTTTGTGATCTCAAACTTGGCCTGAGATACAGGCGGGAGCGCTCTAGTCTTGGGGAGCTGGCCTTTAGAAGAAGGAAGGGTCTGAACAGATCTTGCCTGAATTTTTCTATTTCAACTCTTTGTAAGTCAACCTGACTTATCGTATGAGGGCTTTAATATTAAGTGATCCTACTTTGAAGTCCATGATGCCCTCCTGAGTCACTTCTGTCCCACTTCCCTTCAGTGATTTCAGATGATTCTATCATCCACAATCCCATGCTGCAGCTGTAATGTGATAGGCGAGTGCCACTGTCTAGATGGGGAGACTAAGGCACACTGTGGTTAAAGTGACTTGCACAGAGCTAGCCAGAAAATCGGTAGCAGAGCCAAGACTCAAACCCAGATCTCAGGGCTCCCCGTCCACTGCTTTGTTGAATGGATCTTTACAAATCGATCGATTATGGAAGGCTTAATGGATCATAATTCCTTAAAATGGCTTTGCTCCGTAAGCTTTTAAACCATGTTAAGTCGCGAGCCGCCTTAAACCACCTTAAATCCCGAACGGCTTAAACTCTTGAACTGCAACAGGGCATTAAACTGACTTAAACTTTAAACCACGTAACTCCCTGCAGCAGCTAAAGAGCTTACATTCTCCAGCTCTTAGACTGCTCTAGTGCGTTAGGGTGGGTTGCAGAATTAATGGCATCCCACTGAACCCCTAACATTGTTTAAACGTTCGGGCTGAGACAAGGCAAATTGGCAGGTTTTATTAGCCAGATTGCTCTTCAGGCTCCGGCCGCATGGCTACCCTAGGGTTTGGTGATATCCGACTGGAATGGTTTGTTCCCGAGTGTGGATCGCTATAAATCATCTTCCTATTTAACCTACATTTCCCCTGCTGCAGCTTAAACCCACTGTTTCCTGTCCTAATTCACTAATGAGATTAACTGGTCCCTGGCCTCTTTATAACACCCCTGAGGTCTCTGATGGAAACTTCTCTTATCTCCCTCCTCAGATGATTGTTCCACTAGGCCTTATTTTTCCTAGGCCTCAGCTATGGTTCCTAAGGCCTGACCCTCAGTGTGGATGGGGACAGGGGGATGCCCAAAGCGGTGGTGCTTAGAGCACTGGGGATCAGTTTGGGGTGCAACGAAGCAACATTTGGTGCAAAGCATGGGAGGGGAGGGGTGGGGGATTGTGCTCCACCTTCTCTGGTACTCTTCAGCTCCAACGCAACGTAGAGCAGCTTCAGCGTGGCTGTAATCTGCACCGGGCTCTCTGTGGGACCAAGCGGCCGTCACACTAGCCATGAATAACCAGAGTACAGCAGTTCTCTCATTGGGCCCTTTTGCTCCTGGCCACAACCCCCTACACTGAGTACTGCAAGGAGTGCTATCGAGCTGTTGTGCTGGCTCTATGCTACACAGGGACTGCCTTGTCAGGGACCAACCTGTGGGCAGCCAAGCCTAGTGGTTAGAGAAGGAGTTGGTAGCCAGGGTCAGAGCCGGTGCAGAGGCCGGATGCCAGAGCAGAGGGTCAGAGCTGAAGTCAGCAGTCAGAGCTGGGTTACCTGAAGTGAGGTGAGGCAAGAGCAGGGCTGGGAATAAGCTGAGAGCAGGGCTGGAACAAGGCAGGAGCAGAAGATCTCGCAGCCCTGGGCAAATGGTTTGAGCAGCTGCTGAACTAAAGAACCGGGCTGCTGACTCTCCCAACCATTCAGGTGGCAAAACCAATCAGGAAACCTCCTCCAGACCAACAGTGCTCCTTAGGTTGCCCCAAGCCTGGCTCTGCTTCAGGCCCTGGCTCCTGACCTTCCTCCAGGCCAGCTGAATTCCCCAGGGGCTGGCTCCACCAGCCTGTGCACAGGCAGAGCAGTCACACAGGGACTGTGCACTGGTGAGTCGGACTCGCTATGCCTGTCAAAGGGCCATTGAAGGGGGCGTGCTGGCCAGTGACTCTTGCTAGACGTGCTGGAGTCGCTGTCCGAAGTGAGTTGTCGCTGGGCATGGCTACGCTGCAAACCCCCTCTGCAGCAGCAAGTCTCGGGACTGGGTCACTCGCTGGGTTTTGGAGCACAGGCTCCAGCCCGAGCAGCAACATCTTCACTGCTATTTCTAGATCTGCAGCCCCAGGGTGAGCCAACTGCCCCGGATTCTGATGCTTGGTACCACAGGGCTGTTTTTGCTGTGTAGACATGCCCACTGCCACAGCCCGGGAGCTCCTGGGATGCTTTTGGTTCTGTTGGGCGTGTTTTCCAGCACATCCCGTCAAGGCCAGGTCCCCTGGGACTAGGTAGCTACCACACTCCATGATGTGAACACTCTTATCTACAACTGATCTCAGAGCCACACCTGCCCTCCCTGCAGCTGACAGCCCCTGGCATTCCTCCAGCCTGAATTCTTCCTGTTAGCCACAGCCATCACCCAAGCAGCCCTGCCTTTCCCTTGCCCTACCATCGCCCCCCAGCAGGGCACTCCTGACAAGCCGGGTGTGGACTGTATCCTGCTCCAGCTCTCAGGCCAGCCAGGCTGGAGTCCATTCCCTAGGAGCATGGAAACCCAGTTCAGGCACTTCTCCTGGGGTGGTCCCTGGAGTTTATTCCACAGGAGCCTAGCTCAGACTTTCACCCTGGGCCTGCACCCTGAATCTGCTCCAAGTAGATCCAGGAATTCCCCTGAGCTCCTTCCCCTTGGGCTGGCCCATATGCAATAGATCCTCTCCACTCCCTCTGCTCCAGCCTCCCACGACCGTAGCACCAAAGGCCTCTGGCCAGGCTACCGCTGAGAGCTCTGATGCATGTGCATCTGCCCCCTGGCAGGAGCCTGTGCCATCCCATCATGAAGGTTTTACCTGGGCTGCTGGGATCTTCCCCAGGAAGAGTGAAGAAGTCATTTCTGGAGCTTTCCCCTGAAGGATCTTCCATGCTTATGCTAGGAAATGCACGAGGGGCAGAGGAGGTGTTGGTCCAGGGGAGCCAGCACTGGGACAAAATCTGGTGCCATGCTCCCAACCCCGAATGCTTCGTTGGCCATTCTTTACAGCGCCCTTTTGGGAACAGGTAGGGTGTCCCGGGTCAGGACCTTCCCTCTGGAAGTGGGCAGTTGCATCTATCTGGCAGGGAATATCCTAGTCTGGGGCTGTGTTTAGAAGGAGAAACGGGACTTCATGAATCTCTTGGTGTGAGCCAGTTGGGATGTCTCTGTCCCAGCCTGCCTCCAGAATGGAACCAGACTTGATCAACTGCCTGCCGCTATTCAAGGTTAAAGTGAAATCAACCAGCATTTAGCTCCTACCCTCCAGAGCCAAAAATCATTAACCAGCTCCTCTGCCTGGCCTCTTCCGATCTCTCTCATGCAAT
Organism: Terrapene triunguis; assembly: GCF_002925995.2. Taxonomy (NCBI): domain Eukaryota; kingdom Metazoa; phylum Chordata; order Testudines; family Emydidae; genus Terrapene; species Terrapene triunguis. The sequence continues at coordinate 2,256,507 of NW_020664586.1, read as the reverse complement.
TCAAAGGGATTGCACATCAAATACCTTTGCAGGCCGCTCCCCCTCCCTGTCTTCCGCTGCGGTATTATTACAGCTGGAGAGGAAGTGACGACCTCTTTGCTGGCTCCTGACATCTATACATAGTTTTAGAATGCGTCAATTTGCGAAACGTACGCGCCGATTGCGAGGATTATTACACATTGGGTTTCGGAAGAACAGGGCTTGAAAGAGACTGGGCTGTTGGAGTGACTCACCCTTGGCTAATGTTGGATCCAGCCTCAAATTACCACAATAATATCTATCTATCTATCTATCTATCTATCTATCTATCTTCTCTTTGGTGCCCAGATGCCACAGTGCTAGGCATGGTATAAGAACCTATGTGGGATTATAACTGTTGTGCCAATCAAGATCAGGGCAGGATCGGCAAGACGCAGTCCCTTCCCCAAAGAGATGAGGGTTTCCGCAGCCAGAGAATGGGAGAAAAGAAGGAGCATTCTCCCCCATCACAGGGGGAACTGAGGCACAGGGAGTGGGCCGAGGCCACCCAAGCTGTCTGTGGCAGAGCCAGGAATCAAAGTTGGATTTGCTGAGTCCTAGCCTAGTGCTGTAACCATAAGGCTACGCTTCCTCTCCTAACCTCCTGCACATCTACCTCTCCATTTCTGCCTCCTTCCTCTCATCCCCAGTGCAGTGGTGGCTGCAGACGGCTGTTCATGGGACAGGGTATAAGCTATTGAGATTCCTAGATCCCAAGACCAAATGGGACCATCTTGTGGGATCAAATGGCAGCTCCACTCTGATGAGATTCCCATTCTTCATCCCCACCAGCCCCTTCATGTGTTCTTCCACACCGCCCCCTAGTAAACCCCCCAACAGCTAGGGTGACCAGATGTCCCGATTTTATAGGGACAGTGCCGATTTTTGGGGCTTTTTCTTATGTAGGCACCTATTACCCTCCCACCCCCTGTCCCGATTTTTTACACTTGCTGTCTGGTCACCCTACCAACAGCTGCCTCATTGTCCTCTTCCCGACACCCCTGACAACTCGCCTCTGCCACGTGGACTGCAAAGAACTCGGTAGTGGTTAGGCAGCTGGTGAGCTGTGGCAGGCCCTCATCACACTGTTTGCTGGGCCCCTGGTTGTCTCCTGTCTCAGTGGCAGATGTGAGCTCATCGGGGCAGAGCTCTGTGTCCATACAGCGCTTAGCGCAAGGGGGTTCTGACTAATAATAAGCAAATCCCAGTCAGCTGGCATGATTGCAGAGGCCCTTGGATTTCATAGCTTAGACCAGGCTTAAATCTACCAGATCAGCTTTAAACTCTGCTGCTCTGTCTCTGGCCCACTGGGAGTCCTGCAAAGAGAGTCCTGCAAACAGGGCCGGCTCCAGGGTTTTGGCCGCCCCAAGCAGCCAAAAAAAAAAAAAAAAAAAAGCCGTGATCGCGATCTGCGGCAGCAATTCGGCGGGAGGTCCTTAGCTCCGAGCCGGAGTGAGGGACCGTCCGCCGAATTGCCGCCGAATAGCGGGACCTGCCACCCCTCTTCGGAGTGGCCGCCCCAAGCACCTGCTTGCCAAGCTGGTGCCTGGAGCCGGCCCTGCCTGCAAAGGCAGGTAAGATTCAGAGGGTCAATCTAATTTAATCATTAAGTAGTTCCCTGTTCCTGGGCATTCCTGGATAACAGCCCCCTTAATTGCCAGGTCAGTTGCAGTGCATTGGGGAGGGGAGGCAGAACTAACTCACAAGGCCTCCCGCCTCCCACCAGCGGAGCAGTGAGCCATTCCCTGCCCCACCCCCTCACAGCCACTGGTTAGGAGCATGGAGGTCGGGGGCATGTGTCACCTGAATGTGAACTGGCAGCGGTGGGGGGAGGGAGGGCAGAGCCTGGCTCGCCATGGGGAGATGGCTGCACTAAGCTGCAGGACGGTGCAGCTAGTGCATGCCCCTGCCTGCAGGGAGAGCTCTGAGATGGCTCCTCAGGGTTGTGAATTTATTGCCCAGGCTAGAGTAGTGCGCTGGGTCTCCCCTGTGAGCGAGATCCACTCAGCCAGGAGAGAAAGGGGCACCGGGGAGCGCCTGCAGCACCCTCTCCCCATGGCCTGCACTGACCCCAGTGCCAGCGAGCATGAGAGCCGCAGCCAGGCTGCTCTATGTTATGTCACAGAGTCCCCTAGCTGAAGGAAGGTAGGCTTGCCCTGCCCTGCCCCTGCCCTGCCAGGTGGGCTGTGCTGGGGGCTGGAGAGTTACCGTGGTAGCCAAGGACCAGCAGAACACAATGTCCATTAGCCAGAGGGTTCCCGACAACCACCCTCAGGCAGGCTGGATGGCCCTGCCCCAGCGAAAGGGGAACTGGTGAGTCCTGCAGCCCTGGACTAGATGGGGGAAGCATGGGCTAGAAGCCAGGGGCTGGGGGCCAGGCAGTGGCTGCGACTTGGCCCCGCTGTGCCTTGAGGGCAAATCACTTAGGCCAATGTTGTCACGAAGAGCCAGTGTGTGTAGACGTCTGGGATCTGGGGTGTGCAGAGGGCTGGCCTTCAATAAGCAATGGGGGTGGGCTGATCTAGGAGAATTGGGCCCAGAGCGCTTGGGCCCTCCCCAGGCAAATAGCTCAGCCCTGGTGCTTCTGGGCCAGCTGTTCAGAGGCCCAAAGCCTTCCCTCACAAGCCAGCTCTATGCTGCTCTGCTCTGGTCTCACCCCACAGGCTGAGAGCCCTGGGGAGAACTCAAGGCGTCCCCCACAGGCTGTTTCAGTCACAGGGCCAGCGTGAGGACAGGGCTGGGGTGTGGAGCAGGGGCAGAGGACGTGAGGGCCTGATCCCTGTCTACATTACAGGTTCCATGGCTCAGCAGTCCAATGCCTCACCTGGCGGGCCGGCAGCCCAGGAGAATCGTCAGACCTGGTGAGGCGCCTGGGCTCCCTGTGCCAGACACGGGCAGAGCCAGGACTAAGCCAGGGAGCCTAGAAGCCGGGAAGCTGATCAGGGAGTGGCCCGCACTAGCCCGGAGTGAAATGGGGGGCAAAGGAGAGGGGCTGCCCTGGCTGACGAGCCAGAGACTGGCAGCTCCCTCCGCTCGGCCATGACCCCCTTGGAGTCAGATCCTAAGCCAGGCCAGGCCGCTAGTGTAGGCCAGGTCTAGCAGCCAGAACCGTCTGTCTCTGGCTCATGCCAGTAGCTCTCATGCTCACTCTGCGCTGCCTGTGCTCATGGCTGTCTGCAAGCCGTGCTGCCCCCTCCCACCTACCCATGCCCCCATGCTCCCCGCAGGGTTGGACAGGCAGCCAGTCCTGGGCATGCCCACAGCACAACGACAGGATCGGGCCCCGACAGAGATGCCCTCCTCCCCCCGCCGCCCCCACCTAGCCTGGGAATCCTGCTTCAGGGCTCTGGTTTGAGTGGGCTCTGGGCCAATGGCGCAACACAGGGGCCTCAGGGAGTTGGGCGCCTATGGGGTCAGTGGGCAGCTCAGCAGCAGTTTCGAAAAGGCCACTGGTGCCTCAGTGGTGGAGTCAAGCGCCGAAATCCCCTTGGGAATCTGGGTCCGAGGGACACCCGGTGAAGTGTGCCCACGAGGGAGTCCTGGGGAGCATGGCTGGGAGACAGGAACAGGGGCCACCCGCGTCCCTCCAGGCGAACGTCCCAGCAGCTCCCGGAGGAACCTTCCTGCTTTCCAAAGCACCCATTCCCTGCTGCTCCTCCCCAGCCTCAGAGGCCAGCACGCCCAGCAGGAACGCTGCCTTCGCCCCACAGGTCTACAGTGCCGTGGGTGCCAGGGCCCCTCCCCCAGCCCAGCCGTCACCTGCCCTACTTGTTTCCTGCCCCATGGGTTGGACAGTGGCAGGCGAGGGCTCCAGGCATATATTAAGGGAACTATTCACAGAGCTGCTGCAACTGGGTTTCCCTGCTAGCCACTGGGGAAAGAAAGGGATGTGGGACGGGGATAAGGACACCAGGAAGCCCTGAGCAAATGGGGGCTGCGGTGGGGCCATAGACCTGATGTAAGGACATTGGACTGTTATTTGTTGGCCTTTCTGGTACCCTGGAAGGGGTGGGACCAAAACGTCACCCAGCCAGAGGGCTGAGCTGTCAGATGAGTGGGGCCCTACCAAATTCACGGTACATTTTGGTCAATTTCACGATCATAGGAATTTAAAAATAATAAATTTCATGATTTCAGCTATTTAAATCTGAAATTTGATGGTGTTGTAATTGTAGGGGTCCTGACCTGAAAAGAAGTTGTGGGATGTCGCAAGGTTATTGTAGTGGGGGTTGCAGTACTGCTACCCTTACTTCTGCATGGCTGCTGGCGGCGGCGCTGCCTTCAGAGCTGGGCAGCTGGAGAGCGGCGGAGGCTGGCCGGGAGCCCAGCTCTGAAGGCAGAGCCACCGCCAGCAGCAGCGCAGAAGTAAGGATGGCATGATATGGTATTGCCACTTTTCCTTCTGCACTGCTTCCTGTACAGCTGGGCCCTCAGTCACTAGCCACCACTCTCCAGCTGCCCCTGAAAGCAGCAGTGCATGAGTAAGGGTGGCATGATATGGTATTACCACTCTTACTTCTGCAGTACTGCTGGTGGGGCGCTGCCTTCAGAGCTGGGCGCTCAGCCAATAGCCGCTGCTCTCCGGCCACCCAGCTCTGAAGGCAGCGCAGAAGTAAGGGTGGCAATACTGCAACCCCCCTAAAATAACCTTGCAACTCCCCCTGCAACTCCCCAATTTGAGAAATGCTGGTCTCTCCCAGGAAATCTGTATAGTATAGGGTAAAAACACACAAAAGACCAGATTTCACGGTCCGTGATGAGTTTTTCCTGGCCGTGAATTTGGTAGGGCCCTACAGATGAGGCGGAGCACTGAGGGACAGGAGTGACCATCAGCAGGGGGCGCTATAAAGCAGAGATCTGCTATGCCATACCCAGACACAAAGGGTGCACCCGCCCTGAGTCCACCCTTCTATGCTATTACCCCCTCACAGACCTGACGGCAGGGGCCAGTTGGAAAATGCCGATTATTTCTCCATATACATTTATTTTTAAATCCTATTTCCTTTTTGAAATTTTCCCTGAGAATTTTTCCATATTTTTTTTTTTTACCAAAAAAAAAAGATCTGGTTTTGAAAAACATTTTTATTCAATAGCTCTATATAAACATTTACTTTGGGGGCAGAGTTTTGGTTTTCAAAAATCCCCAAGGTGAAGGTTTTTGCCCAGAAGTTGTGTTTTGGTTGCTGGGTTTTGGCCAATTTTTTTTACCAAAATGGAAACTAGTCCTAAGAATACTTGGTTTGGCAGAATTTTTTTTTTCTTTTACTCCAACTCGCGTTGTGGTGACAAAGTATCCCTCGCTCATGTGGCTCAGTCCATCTGTGCCACTTTGTTTTCCATTGTGGTCGTGTGGCTTGTGCCCAGACTTGGGCATGAAGAGGTGTACCACTGGGCCTCTTGTCAGGATCAGCCTTCTCCCTGCTGGGCGGGGTTTCTGCTGGGGGTGGTTTATTGGCACGGTATGACGTGACCACTCATCCCTCTCATGCAGCATCAGCCGTGGCTTTGTGCCGGGTTGGGATGCTCTCACCCAGCCCTGGCATGGCAGAGCTGTGTCCGCGTAGCAGATCTTCCCCCAGCTCAAACCTGCAGCAGGTGGGTTTGTGGGTCCAGTAGACTAGGAGGGCATTGGTACGGTCTGGCAGCTCTCCCGAGCCAGGGACTAGAGCACCCAGAGGGCATGAATGGGGAGTGGCACATGGGGTCCTGCGCTGGGGGATGCCCCGAGTGGCCAAGGAGATGGGAGCAAGGCAGACTGACCGTGCAGACACGGTTAGGAGGTTCTGTCTACAGTTTTCAGGTGCTTTCAGGTGCCATCTGGGCCCCCTCACCATGGCTTCTGACCCCCACATTAGCCCTCACCCATCCCGGTGAGACAGGGACAGGCTGGCTCTGTTTTCCAGCTGGGGAACAGGGCAATGCAATGACTTGCCCGCAATCACAGGGCCGGGGCGGGGTTGAGCGGCAGAGCTAGGAATTGAACGTAAGTCTCCTGAGTCCCAGGCCAATCCCTGACCCCCTCAGCTCCCTCTTCCCCCACATCCCAGCCTGGCCTCTGGCCGGGTCAAAGCCCTGTTAGCTGCCACAGTCACTCACGGCCCAATGGGCCGGAACTGGGCTTGGGGCCGTCTGCGTTTCTGGCTCCAAACCCAGTTCTAGGCTGTCGTGCAGACAGGGCCTGGAGCGGGTGCAGAGGTCACAGCCATGGGGGCGACTGGACACAGTGCCCAGGGGGGAGCCCAGTGCCAAGGAGCACGGAGCTGGCCCTGCCCCCAGGTGCCAGCAAACCATGGGGACATTGGCCTGACTTGCTTGTCCTCTGCAAGACCAGTGGCACTGTAACTCAGGGCTGGCGTGCCGCCGTAGGGCTGTGCTCAGGGTCACGCTCTTGGCCTGCTCCGGTAGGAGTCAGAAAGTCTCCCCCCGCTTCTCCGCCCTGGACACTCCCAGCGCTCAGCCACGCTCCCCTGCCCAGCCAGGAGCTCTAGGCACAGTCAGCGCAGAGGTGATGGCAAGGTCACTGCACTGTCTCTGGGAATTAGGGACTGCTCCGGCAGCACAGGATCGTCGGGATTAACCCTTCCTGAGCCACGGAGCAGCAGCATGGTTGATCTCACGCAGAGATGGGCTTGGGGTGAGGGGTTATTCATGTGGGTTTAGTGCTTGGAAAGCCAGGCGATAAGATGGGGTATATTTCTTGACCCAGTTCTACTGCTGCCCTTCACTCCTGACCCACAGCCCCCTGCTATCCCAGCCCTGGGCTCCCCTCGCACACAGCTCTGCTGATACCTTTCACTCCTGACCCACAGCCCTCCTTCAGCCTTTCTTAGGCAGCACTTACACCACTCAGCTTTGACAGATCCTAGGATTTGGACCCTGCTGCCCAGAAAGGCCTTGCCTCAAATGAGCTGTGAGTGCAAATCTCCAGGGGCCGGGGTCTGCCGGGGCTCCCACTACCACTAGCTGCTCTGTGGCTAGTGGAACTGGCGGGAGGACTTCATACGCCCCTACATGGAGACACAACTGGAGTGGCTGGCTCTAGAGTTCATCTCAGCGAAGCGCTTGGTCTAGTCTCCACCCTGGCAGCCCTCCCTTTTCCTTTCGGGCACACGCCGGTGGGGAGAGTGTTGAGGAGTCTGGGGGGCAGCTCGCTGCCCATCCAGCCAGGTGGGTAGCAAGCTGGGGCAGTAGAAATCCAGTCACTATGAATTACCCCTCTGGCTCTCCCCACTGCCCGAGCTCCACTGGTAGAACATTTCTGGCTCCGGCAGTAACCCCCATAATGCAGTTCTAGCGCTGCACGGTGCTGCTGAGCCAGCAGGCTGAGAGCAAGCAATGCAGAGACTGTGAAATTCCCCACCCCCATTCATCCCCGCGGGGGGCTAATGCAGGAGCCTAACTTAATGTGCTATTTCAATATGCTCCGAGTGTTAATTATCTTGCTGTCGATGCTCATCACAGAAACCTCCAGCTAATGGGCTTATCCGGCTCAGGCCACATTCCACCCAAGGTGACCTGTGAGGGGAATTTAGAGGGAGGGAACCGGGTATAGAAAACCAAAGGCCTGACTGGTTTGCTTTGAAAGTGGAGGGAGAAACTAAGGAAATTCAGTCCCCATCTGTGCTTTTGTGCATGGGAGACTCCCTGGAGGAGGAGGAACTGATCACATATGGGCCAACCCGGTGCTGTTCTCTATCCCCCTCTAGTGGCCAGACCCTGTATAGGGGCTGCTACCTTCATGCTTTATTCTCCTTGAGGTTCCTAAGTCCTCTCAGGATGGGGGATTCACCCGGGGCAGACGCCTCGGAATCATGTGTGTCCCACTCACACCCAGCAGGCAGTCCAGGGGTGGGCACACCCAACCCCTCCACCTGCGCGTAGCCCCATGGCTTGGTGTGGCGGCAAACCGATCCACCCCTGCCCATGCAGCATGAGGTGCTGACTCAGCATTCAGAAGAGGGCATCGCATCTGGCTGGGCTCCCGGGGTTCTGCTGGGAACGTGTCAGCTCAACGGCTGTGCCGGAGGTGGCTGCTAGAGCCTCCTAGGAGCAGCAGCGTAAGAAGATTTGGGCTCCCCGCTGGTTTGCAGGAATTTCCTTTGGTGTCCCGCTGGGCTGGGAACGTTCCTGCTTTTTATCCCCTGGCCGCCTCTTGCTGCCTGCCTGCCCTTTGCCTGCAAGCCTTCAGCTGTGTTTACCCTGTCTAGACAACGGCTTGTAACTGGGCCTTTATCCGTCTCTGAAAGGTGAGATGCCAGGCCTGGAATGCCAGCGGGGTAGAGAGCAGCACTGAGGGGCATCGGCAGAGTGGGACAGGAGGGACACCAGGGCTGGGATAGCAGGGGGCTGCGGGCTGGGATTGAGGGCATCAGCAGAGCTGGGGGAGGGGGCTGCGGGCCGTCAGCAGAATTTTGTTCAACCTTCAGAATTAATCTCTGATTATTAACCAAACCCGATCCGTTCTGCCCCGTCCCTGAAGGCTGTTTAACAGTGCTGTGTCCTCTGCTCTGCACAGACACAGCAACAAGGTCACAGCTCGCCCAGCCTTGCCGAGAGCTGGGGAAACCTTCCCACAGCTGCCAGGGAACAGGACTTTCAAACTGCAGAGGAGATTTGCTGTTCCCGATGGACTCCCTCGTCCCTTCTCCTCTGTCCCAGTGTCTCCCCCCTGCTTTGTCCCCAATTTCCCACCTTCTTCATCTTCCCCCTCCTAGCCTCTATTGGAACCTGTTACATAGGGTTACCATATTTCAGCAAGCAAAAAAGAGGATGGGAGGAGCCCCGCCCTAGCCCCGCCCCTGCCCCTCCCACTTCCCGCCCCCCTCAGAACCCCCAACCCTCCCCCCGTTCCTTGTCCCCTCACTGCCCCCTCCTGGGACCCCTGCCCCTAACTGCCCCCCAGGACTCCACCCCCTACCTAAGCCTCCCTGCCTCTTGTCCCCTGACTGCCCCCTCCTGAGACCCTCCCCCCATGCTAACTGGCCCCCTAGGACCCTACCCCCTACCTGTACCCTGATTGCCCCAACCCTTATCCACACCCCCACCCCCAGACAGACCCCTGGGACTCCCACGCCCCATCCAACCACTCCCCACCCCC